>NW_024962264.1:33013408-33178676 GCF_019238085.1 Lagopus leucura | reverse complement strand
TTTCTTTCTTTCTTTCTTTCTTTCTTTCTTTCTTTCTTTCTTTCTTTCTTTTTAATGAGTTTATGTGGAAATTAAGTATTTCAGAAATTAAGTATTTCAGGACAAATTGTGCAGTTTGTAATAATAATTTTAAACAAAGGTGTAGGATAGATGGAGGATAAAGAGATGGAGGCAGAGAAAAGCTCCACTTGGCAAACCATTGTCTGGAAAACAAACACACCCACCTGGTATTTTTCCATCGGAAACGATTGAATTAGTCCTCTGCATCCTGATCAGAGAGACAGATTGTAAAAGTAGGACGCTCGCAGTGAATAGACTGGTTTTTGTCAATAGCTTTGAAACTGCCTGCCAAAGCTCACATGCTTTTGTGCAGTAATTTGTTTATCATTACTTTCTTCCTATGAAAACAGAATCAAAGGAGTGACAAACAAAATACATATTTGGATGAAATTTAGCAATTTGAAGACTGAATTGTCTTGTAAGAATAATTTGATGGTTTGCCTTCACTCTCTTATCCAGTGGGGACCTGGAGAGCAAGCACCACAATGTTCCATCGACAGGGGATAGATACAGTCACTGCTAAGACATTGAAGCTGTTCCTGGAATACTTAAATATGACACCGAAAAATGGTGTTTGACAGCACTGATCAGCTGCATCTCATGATTCCAACAGAAGGGTACTGTATGCAATAGAAGTATGGATTGGTGATCTCAAGCCTTGGAGTTATCAGATTGCATGGCTTTCCTACCCCTGAACTTAAAGTTGCTGCTGAGATGAGGTAAAAGTATTATGAGTGGGATCTTGTCCTGTGCCAAAGCACAGTAGTTAGAACCATTAGGGCAGTTTAGCTGAACTCCCTTTACTTGATATTAATTGCAGTGGGTGATGAGCCTAGTCACTGTGCTTCAGGGCAGTAATTGCACTGAGATTTGGGGATTCCATTGCCTTTGGTTCTTTCTGCTTTTGTCAGGCAGTTAGACCTGACCTGCTGCTGGCATCTGAGTTTTGAGTATTACAGCTGGCAAGAGGTGTTCCTGGGGTCTGCACAGGAATGTGCCATCATTCTCATTGTCCCTTTTGAAGAAAAAAACTAATTAAATGAAATTAAGCCTTAGCTTCAAGTGTCTGCATACCTCACTCAGCTCTTAAAATGAACTTGAGGAGAGTGCTTCCTTTAACACACAGTATGTATTTCAGTGTCAAACGTATGGAAAAGTTTGCCTTTAAAATCCTCTGTACTTAGATTATCATTCTAACATAAGGCTTCTCATTTAATTTTGTCTACGTTTTTGGCCTAGCTCAATTGCATTTGTGAGTAATGTAAGTTAAAAAGAAAAATGCTAATTGTTAACTGGAATATGTGTGTGTGTGCAGTGTGAAGTTCAGGATTCAGGACCAGGACCTGATGCAAATTTTGACTAGCCCCTGAGATATGAGTTTAAGTGGACAGTGGTAACTTTGGGCAGGAAACGCTTTGATCTTTCTCTTAGTTCATCCTTCTGTTTCATTGAAGAATCCCACAGCTGGCTGATAACATCATATGAATGAATTCCTACCTGTAGGTGAGCAGGGCACCAGCACGTTAACCAAGCAGTGGTGAGGTGATGGTTACAGCTTCAGATCTCTCTTGACCATAGGCAAGATTAAATCAGTGACCCTCGTGTTATACGTTGCCCATCTCGTCTTGTGATTTGCCTTGTCCCTTGAGGAAAAGCTGTGTTCATGTGTTGCTTTTTAACATTTCCTGGGGAAGCCGTCATTTTAATGAATCCATCTTTAACGGAATAACTTTTTACAAGCAAGTGCAGAACAGACTTAGTTTAAAAAAGCTGAAGAGACTGATTGTTTTTAAGCATTTGTTAGGTATTCATTTCCATTCAGATAGCACGTATCACCTAATGGTTTATTTTCATGTAGACTTGGCATAGTCAATAAAAAGGCTGTGAATGAGCAGTGAAGTCATAACGAAAGAAAAAATCTTTCTTATGGAATACAATTGGCTTTTCACTGTATGTTAACGGCAGAGGAGAGAAGGGACATGGTCTGCAAAGCGAGTCCTGGTGATCCACAGTTGGCAGCGAGCTGATGTAATGATAACGCACGAGTGGCTGTGGTTATGTTGTGCTGTCTGTGTCTCAGGAAGAGGTGTGGCTGCCTCTTGCCTGCAGTAAAATTGATGACATGGTCTGATAGACAAGTGCTACATAAAGACTGAGAGGAATTTATAGGCACCTGAAGGCAGTACAAGCCGATGATGAAAGGCGTTCTCAATGTTAAACACTAATTCATTGAGAAGTGAAATCCTCGCAAGGGCTCGGAGTGTGTTGTGCAGCTTGCCAGGATGACAGCCCACCTAAAGGGCAGCAGGTTGTGACTCGGATGTGACTTGGTGCCACGCTGGTGTTCATGAGAAAAGAAGTGGAAGTATTCATTAGTCCTCAGCTGCAAACTTTACTGCAGCTCCTTCTTAAGTGTCTTCTTCACTACTGCTAGCATTACACTTTCTTCTTTTTGTTTGTTTATTTTACCATCTGTCTTGCTTTTTTTCCTTTTGGATTTCATAAAGAAGTGTAGTCAACGCCCCCATGTCAGGAAACACTTCTGAAGTAGCACAGAAGAGATATCTAAACTAATTAGAACTAGTTAGAATTTTATGACTACCTCTTATGCAACTTACTAAACTTTTTTTTCTGTGGAATAATGCATTTTTTCTTCCTCTTGTTCGCCTCCAAAGCCTGATTTCTTCATGAAGTTCACCAGGTCTACGTGAAATGAGAGGAATGTGAAACACTCAAAAGATTCCTAGTATTTAAGAGCCATTTCATTTCTGAAAATGTTCCTCTTGATATAAAGACCAATATAAACCACTGCTTAATTTATTTTTTTTTTTCCTAGAAAATACAGATTTCCAGGGGTAAGCCAACAAACTGTTATAATCACAACTGCAAAATAAAAGACAAGGACAATTTATGAGAGCAGATTAATTACTGTTAGTTAATCGCATTAACTGACATCGTGGTTTGGTTCAGTAAGAAGGGCAAAGCTTGTAAAAGAAACACATTACAGAAATGAAAACGCTTTCAGGCACATGTTTCTTTGCCCCAGAGAATGGTATGAATGCCAGGAACTTTATCTTTTTTTCATTTGTCAGCTGATTCACACAGGTAGTACTTTTCCTGTATGCTGTTGAAGATAGAATTACAAACTGTGTTTTGGAAGTTTCCGTCAGTCCTAGCATTAGGTAGTGATGACCAGTGTCTGTATTGTGTTGCCCTTTCAGAAACATCCTATCTAGCTTTCAGTTTGTTCTTTAATTTCTCAGACATTAGCTACTGAATTTATGTGCACGTAATTCCTAGGCACTTTTTTAATGCGTGTATAGGCATAATGATGGTGTGTAATTGCCATTGTGATCACTTTTTTCTCACATATTCAAAATCTATTTCCTTTCATGCTGTACAGTTAAATTTGCTTGCAAACAAAAAAGCAGTGGAATGACAGAACTATTTCAGAAACGTCAGAACTGCCAAAAGTGATGATTCAGAGTTTATCCTTTTTTCTTCTTGTTGCCTTTGTTGTTGTTTCTTTTTAATTTCAAGACCCATTTGTTTATCAAATATTCCAGACAAGTGCTCCATTACCAAGGTCAAAAACAACCAGATTCCTGTGTCTCTAGAATCTTTTTTTTTTTTTTTTGAGCCACCTTCCTGTTCTCTGGATGACACCTCCTGTTCATTCTTCCAGTTCATTCACTTGAGGTAGTCTTTACCAAACTGGGTTTTGTGTTTTTTCTTCCCCTCCAGATCTTTCTCAATTGTTTTTCTGTGAACCACAACTTGCCCTTTTCCACCACTAATGATGGTTTTCCTTCTGACTTGCTCCTTTTGTGAACACTGGTCTATTCAACAGCTGAAATTCTCCGTTGCTCTCTGCTTGACCTTTTTTCTTTCTGTTGACTTCATGGTTTCAAGTTTTTGTCTGCTTGTCCTCCCTCCTTTTGTAATCCTCCTCTTGTCTTTCCCTGGCACTGTATTTCTCCATCATAGTGTGTCTCTGCCTTTCTGTTCATGTCAGCTACCTTTCACTTTGTCATTTATGACAAAATAAAATGCCTTTGCGGAAGCTTCCAATATATTGTGATGTGATACCAGAAACTCAATTGCCTGATGAAACTCGACTGAAATATGTCAGTGGTCATAGGACAAGTGACATTATAAAAGATATTTCAAGAGGCTGTAGTCTCGTGTCTATTTCAAGGCTTTTGTTTTCTTCTGATTCCTTTTATCCACTCCCCAAATTTTATTCCACTGCATATTTTATTGCTCTCTGTTAGCCCTTCTCCTGCATTTCCTTCCCAGCTTTCCCTCTTGTTTTCAACTGGCAGTCGCTGTGTTATATGTAAAATCTCATTTCTTTATTTATTTTTAAAGAACTTTTTTCCCGTAAGTTTTCTTTCCTAGCCTTAAATTTCCGCCTATTAAAGCAGTCACTGTCTGCTAACATCGTTGTTACCCTGTCTTCTCTGAAATGGGTGAGCGTGCCTTTGATAATAAACACAGTGTTGCCACCCTGCCTCTCCTTCCCCCTCCCAACAATACCCAGGGAATTCAAGTTACAACACAAAGAAATCAAAAGGAACTGGTGATAGCAAAAGTGGGGAGCATCATTGCTTCACTTGGCGTAGAAACTAAGTTATTCATTTGACATGGAGCATGCACATATAAAGGAATGTAAGTCACGACATGAACTAAATATATTGTGGGTTTCCTGCAGGTTGGCAGTGGACTTGTTCGTAGCTATCTGTGTTTTTATCCACACTTTTAACCTTCCTGATTGAGCTGTTTGCGAAAACAATTTGGTATCCAGTCACCTCTGTCTGGCCAGCATCAGGCACGGGGGTAAAGTTCACTGTTCAGTTCCACAGGTGCTTATAGACATTATGTATTATAACAATACATAGAAAACGACCGTGTGTGTTCTGTGCATGTTGGAGGAAGTAGCATATTCATCCAGGGGAGAAATAGAGCTACCCTGGTATGGAAAGTAAGTGCAGTGACTTGAACAGGATGGAGAAAAAGGCCATACGAAAACGTATGTAGGAGGGAAATTTTTAAAATTAAATTTATTTTCTTCTGGCATGTAGTATATATGTATATCTACACACTTGGTGTAGAATATGGCAGTTTAATTTTGTATTCTAAATGACAGCTAAAACCTTGTATGAAAAAATAAATTGTGGAATGGAAATAGCGTTGGTTTTGATGCCTTATAAAGCAGCCATTTCTTATCTACTATATTTACTGCTACTGTAGCATTTGCAGAATTTCCCAAACTTGAGATATTAAGCTAGTTAAAAGCCTTGTATGAATATACTGGAGATGTCTCATAGTAGAGGTGATGACTGTTAATTTGCTGGCCAATGTGGGAAATGCATTCTTTTGATTTGAACATTTGAGCCTGTTTGGAGATGTACCTGAAGGTCTATTTTTTCAGAATGTGATTTTTCTATTCTTCATGGCAGTACAACTCATATAACTGTATCTCATTTATTTGTACTCCCGAATCTCATTACTTTTGCCAGCAGAGGGGACCTTAGGAAACAATTATGGATATGATCATAACATAATGATGTTAGAGTGAGCATCAGTTTTTCTAATCTAATCTACTCAGTAAGTAATATGAATGGCAGCAATGTTTTTGCTTTGTGAATACTTTTTTATTATTATTATTTCTGTGCTTACAAACTAGAGTATTAAATACAACAATATTTTTGCTTATTAAAATGTACAGTGTTTGCTACGCTTTATTTGAAAAAAAACAATTGGATTTCAGCTGTCTGTTACTATTTCAAAAATAAATAAGTTAATGATTAGCCGGAGTGGTTGAAGAAAATACGAGACATAGCACACTACTCCTTCTTCAGTGTCAGCCTGCAATAATGAATGTTAGGGAACACAAACAGAGTTTTCATGTAAATCTACTTCCAAGAGCTAGAGGCTGTCCTCTGCTAGAGGCAGCCTTAATCAGTAAGAATGCTAAAGAATAGACTCTTTTAAGTTCCATTGGCAACTGAGGAAATAACTTGCTGTTTGTTTATGGATCATTTTTTTTCTTCTTTACTTTGTATCTGTTGCATCAAATAAGGCTTACTCTCTATTAAGTATTGCTTTTTACAGTTGCTAAAGGAGGCACTTATATGTGCCTTATGTGTTGTAGCTATGGCAGGAGGAACAGGGACTAGGCATATTTTGAATCTAATTACAAGAGATTGGTTTTTCATTTTTCTTTACATGTCATTGTTTAAATTCTGCTCTTTTGACATGTTTTGTCCTAAAGCACTGCCTGTTTACAATTCTATACCTCTATTAGCTTAAGGCCCAGCTAAGTAAATCCTGTTCTGTGTTCATAAATGTCTTACGTCTTGACAGATGTTGCAGGAGGAATCTGATGGATCTGACGTCTGCAGCATTAGAGCTGCAGGGATGAAGGGGAATCTCCATCTTGTCAGCTTCTGATGGAATCAGACCTCTCTTGTAGAGGAATGAAACAGTAGCGGTTTCCCACTGTTAGTAAAAGATACATTTTCATTTTTCTAATTTAGTGAATTAAAAGCAAGTGTCTCTCACAACTTGAATTTGAAAAATAACTTGTAATTAAAAAAAAAAATTATCTTGAGCACTATGGCACTAAGCATGAGGAGACTAATATTGCCGAGACTCAAAAGGCTAACTTCTAGTCTTTGTCATATCTGCCCAGATGTTTTAGATTTACTGGGTCTACACTGAGAACTGTGGGCGAATTTGGCCCAGAAACTGCATGATCTCATAAAAAATTGTGTTATCTTATGAGAAAGAAAATTTTCATGGTAGAGGAAACGGTCCCTGAGCTGTCCAACAGTTCACAAACTAGCAGTCAGAAGAACTGCAGCAGTTAGCTTTTCTTTTTGTTTCAAGTTAACAGGAAAGGAACAAATGAGCAGCAGAGATAAGGATTTCATCCTCGGAGGAGGCTCTTTGATGCAGTTATCCTGTGGGAGCTTTCTCAGTACAGCCCCTCACGGGGACACATGCGTGGTGGGATGTTCCCTTCTCTTCTGTTTTCTCTGTGTACATAATACAAGCAAAGAGGGTAAGGAGCATTAATCCTGGAATACAAGTGTTCCAGCAGGATTAGTGTAGCCATTAATGTCTTTGTAGACAAGCGGAGAAGAGAGAATTAAAGAAGTCCGTATTCTCTTAATTTTCTTTCAGAAGTTCAAAACACTCATTACCATGCCTGAGGCAAAGTTCAAAGTTGAGGGATACTTAATGGTGATCATTTTTCCATCCAGGCCATCATCCCTTCCCTGTGGGGATGGGGTGGAGGTTCATGCCTATCAAGAGCAGTGAGGTCTATTGAAATGTGACCTTTGCTATGACATGGTGTGAGAAGCTGCTTGCTGCTTCAGACATGCTGCTAAGAGAGGGAGAGACTACACCTATCTGGGGGAGAGTCTCTGGGGTCTCTCTCTGTTGGGTATCACGTCCCAAATTTTCAGCAGGCTCTACCTGTCTATTATGATCACAGACTTTGGTGGTAGGGAGAATTTAAGGTGAGTTACATGAGATACATGCTATCTTCTACTAGAGTATATTTAGCACATATAGTCATTCTCAGTCTTTCATTTCTCTCATCAAAGTGGATGTGTTCTTAAAAGCAGAAATCACAGTAGCCTGAACAAGAAGGAAGCTGCTGACAGCTTTGCTATGCTTTTTAATTGCTCTTATTCTCTGCTAGCCCTAGGACTGTTCTGGAATGCTGCTTTTGCAAAAGCATTTCTGCAGGCAAAAGATCCTGAAAATCTGACCCTGAGTGTATTTTCTTGATAAATATTTCTTACTACTTTTATTTCAAAAATTACGCTAATGCAGAACTTCTTGTTTGCATTTTTGAGCGTATACAGCCCTGAAATAGTATCCACTCTGCTTTATAGATGACATTTTGTGGCGTTTCTGGTTCTGTAGGAATATTAGATTACCAACAGTAACAGCTTGAATTCTGAAATATTCTTCCAAACACATGTACAGGCAAAAAAAAATGGTCTTGCTTTATAAAGAAATGTCAAAAATGAATCATGATTGCCAGTCCATGAGAGCGTTCATAAAACTTGCGTGACAGATTCAGTTATACTGAGGGCATGAATTTTTTCAAGGTTTTCATGTTTTAAGAAAGAAATCTTCTGAAGCTGATTACATTTGCAGTATGGACCATGTGTGGAGCATTGTGCTTTATTCTTAATTACACTCTGCAGGTTGCTGATTACATGTTACTTTGAATATATCCTTTGGCATTCACAAGCATAAACAAAACTGCAGAAACTGCTTTTTCTTCTATCAGCAACGTGATGCGTTTGGGAGTTTAACTAAGCGGCCTTGGATTCTGCATGGATTTCCCCACCGCTGGAAAAAAGCATTTATTCCTTTAATAATAGTAGAGATTCAGAATTGAATTAAAAATAAACTTGTTAATAAGTAAAATTATTGGTGTTTCAGGTAGAGGTTTTGAAGGGACAGTTCTACTAGCCTATTAGCTGTTTGCTTCCTTTTGACAATGCTAAACTGTTGGAAGTGCTTGTTTTCTTACGATTACAGTCTTCTAAGCAATGCAGTGCTCTTGGGTTTGATAACTGAGAAACCAGTGAGCTAAAAAAGACTGCAGTTCCAGTTGTGAGAGTATGTGATTTAGAAAGGGTCATATCTAGATTACGTGGTTTAGAAAAGATTGAGCTATGGAGAGGAGAAACTAGCAATTTTTCTAGAGTGATATAGAAAGACTCCAAGCAGGAAGGATGTTGTGCATCCTCCCCCTATTTCTGAGGGAATCTCTGGCTAGCAAAGTGAAAGCTTGGGTAGGGAAATCAAGCAGAGCTCCCAGATGCATCCTAGAAATGGTCAAGTATTGGTTAATGGACCTTACTTCTGCCCCTCTCCTATCTGCTGTGCTTGTCCTTTGCCAGTTTGATTTTTTCACATCTTGGAGGAATCTTATCTCACTGCAGGGCACTCCCTGGGCCATGGGCACTTACCTCTTCCCACAGCTTTTCTCCGTATCTTCCCAGTCCAGAGAGGAACAGTTCAGAGCCAGCTGCTCTCATCAGATGGTACCTGGTGGTAGAGGGGAAAACTGTTTGAAGCTGTGTGTGGGAAGCAGAAAGGACCTTCTTGAGACATGGGTTTGTGTTTAATAGGCATGGCCACAGGCTGTGAAGGCACAGGCAGTGAAAGGGAGCCCCTTTTAGCTCAAGGTATGTAGGCAAGATGCTGCCCCGTGGGGCAGAGGGGGGGAAGTCAGGCAGCTCCTGAGGTGTCTGGGACCAGGTGTCTGGGCCTGCGGGTTTTTCTCCTTTCTGTTTAGAGTACAGCAGGGAGTCAAATGTGGTGCTGGTCTCCTTTGTAGTTGCAGAGGAAGTTTCTGGCTGGAGATAAGGTTGCTGAAGATCCGGACCAGATCAGACAGCATGTCTGGCGCTTGGCTGTAGCTGCACGAGGAAGTCTTTCAGCATCAGAGTGAAATGAAACACAGGTCAGAGACTATGGGGTCAGAAGACAAAAATTGCAAAGTTAGCTTGAAATTCCAGGTCAAGGGTTTTTCCTCCTTTCATTAAACAGAGCAAAATGCATTTGTGATTATCAGTGGTGCTGATAACACAGTAGTGTCTAGAGACCAGGATCCTTTTGTGCTTGGCCTTGTACTGACCGCCTGGGCTCTGAGGAACACTCTTGGAAATCAGGCTGATGCATGAAAACATCTATACTTCTACCGTGTTTTTTTTCTGCAAGTAGCCTTCCAAAGAAGTAGCACTAGAAACCTTAATGCTCAAGCCTTTTGACTCTCTTTTTCAATTATTCTATCATACATAATAAAACATTTGATCATATTCAGGGTAAACAAAAATTTGGGTGTTCCAAAGGACACTATCTCATAACCAAATCCATCCTGGAAAGAAAATGGGGGGAAAAGGGGATACTTCCCCTGAGACCACTCTCTTTCA
Source organism: Lagopus leucura (assembly GCF_019238085.1). Classification (NCBI taxonomy): domain Eukaryota; kingdom Metazoa; phylum Chordata; class Aves; order Galliformes; family Phasianidae; genus Lagopus; species Lagopus leucura. The sequence goes on along the minus strand of NW_024962264.1, from coordinate 33,168,645 downwards.
CTACTTCAATCTTGCAGTTTGCTTTGCTGTCAGTGGCTTCTCTTTTCCTTTGCTTCCTCTTGTCCTCTCCATGCCTAGGGGCTGCCTGTGTGTGGGATGTGGGCACTTGCTCTTATTGACCTTACTAGAGATTCAATTATTTTCAATCTCCTTTCTTCCTCCAAAATAGTCTGGAGTTTATCCATACAAAACAACCAGGTTTTATTTTTCATCTGACTGCCTTTTTTTATGTGATTTTTAAAAATTATTATTATTATTTTGTAAGTTGTCTAAACTATAATGTTAGCAGTCTGGTGCATTCACATTCAAATTACAGCATATTATTCTCTTGGAGAGGTCTTCTGCCTGCCCCCGTTGTCTCTCATTGGATAAAACAGTTGGATAAATCCTCAGTTAAAATCACAGAACTGTTTCCTTCTGAGACAGTGGAGACTTTCTGTATGTTGTGTAGCCACGTATATAGGATCATCATTTTGAATTTACTCTGTTACCTGTCTGTGTCTGTTTGTGAAATCATGCACTTGATGAAATGTAATTCAGTGGCAGCTTGCCATATAATCTTAGCTTTTCTTGGAACATTTAGTTTAGGAAGTGGACTAATTAGAGTGTAAACGTTTAACAGAAGAACTCCAATTAGCACTGTTTGGCCTGGCTTCAGTGATAAACAAAGTTAGATGCATGTCAGTGTTTGTCCTAACAGTTTATGAAGTCTATGTGGTCCTAAGGGACAGCACACACCAGATATGTTAAATAGTCATTGCAGTCAAGGCCATGAGAAAAAGCTTGCTGTGTCAAGCTTAATAGGCTGTGCATGATACATTAGTGGGCTAGTTTGGAAGCCTTCCATTGATCTTAATTACTTCTCAAATACCAGCTACCGTCTTTCCAAAGTGTGTATTTTTCTTACTATTGTTTAGGTGCTACCATATGAAAAAAAATGGCAAACACACTCAGTGATTGCAGTAAAATAATGGAATGTAGGTTGTCAGTGTGTATTTTGCTATCGTCATTATTTTTTTCCTCATTTTGTTACAGCCTAAAACTAGGCTGGATTTGTACCAGTACAAGTATAAGCAAGCTTCTTGCTGCCCCAAGAAACTCGCAGTCCTCATTTTGGCATGAAAATGACATAAGAAAACCAATGTGGATAAACAGGCGGGATGAAGAAGTTTGACTGTCCTTATGGTGGTATTGCCAGATGCAGTAACATTGGTATGCTTTGATAGTTCTTAAGGCAGCGATGCTTATTCAGCTATGGGGAACTTATCTATAAGAAAATGAAAATTCAAACCTGTTTGAATTGTAAAATAACTGACCTTTCTTTCCTGCTCCAAGTATCTTTTTTTTCTGATTTTCCTGGAAATTCCAGGGTCTGTAATGGAGCACAGGAGTTTGAGAGGATGGTTACATTTTTGCTCCAGTCCTTTTTGTTGTGACTTTTAATTTTGGAGATAGGTAAACTGCAGCTGTGGTTGAACCTAGTAGAAATCTTTAGATGTTCTTTTCCAATATTTAATAACCAAAGTAAATCTAAAATATGTGTACTAAAATACTTAAACCTACTGAATTAATTGTAACTGTCTGGATGAAAGAAGCAGGGAAGAAGCTCTTAATGTTTTGCTGGTTTAGCTGCATTTTGAGTATCAGAAGCTGCAATAGCTAGGGGAATCAAACAGAACAGGTCTGTTCTTAGCTGTGTACTGGTGTGGAAAACTCCTCTATTCCTTACAGAAATACACAGACTACAGAAGCAACCCAGATGCACAGAGCGGTTTGCATAATTCAATCTTGAAAATCAGAATTTTCTGCTGGAAAACTTTCCAGATATTTCAAAGCCATTTCTAAAGAATCATCTTCTGATTTTGTCAATTAGTCAACTGAAAAATGACAGATGCAAATTAAGTAAAACTGTTCACGTTACCTTCCTCCTCTAAAGAATGAGGCCGATCCAGAACTCATGGGCACTCATGCAAGGACATCTATTTTTCATGTTAAAACCTTAGACTGCATGTACGTTGCTGTCATTAAACAGTGTGAGGGGCAGAACTGTCCCTTTACTCAGACCCCCGTGATTAACAGAGTGACATTGTGCTACCCAGCAGAGTGCTGATTGGGAAGCCTATCTGATGATGGACCATTAAGTCCACTCGATTGTCACCTGTGCTCCACTGTGCCAGTACCTTGTGTCTGAGATCAGTTATTTGCTGCTCATGTTCTTGCTGCTCCAGCAGCAGAGGAATAATGTGTTCCTCAAATTAAATTTTTGCAAGTATTTTATAGCTGTCAGAGAAAATCCTTCCTCCAAAAATAAACTCCAGAATTTACTGCTGAAACCACGCTGTTGCTGAAGGGAACAGGATGTGACTGGTACCTCCTGGGGTGGGATTTGAGTTACTTGTTAGATTTAACAAAACACATTCATGTTTTTTAACACTTCTTTCTCCTTTTTTTGAGTACTTTACTGTAGTTTAGTGTATTGTGAGTCACTGCTATTTCTTCTCAATCCCCTGTGTTTCTTCATTGTATTCCTTTCTCCTTCTCTCTAATCCCCTCACAAGCTGCTAACAATTAATGTGTGCTAAGAGGCCAGCTTAATAGAAACTTGTGTCTGATGCTTTACTGAAATACTTGAGGAATTATGCAGTGGATGATGCTCAGGTCATATGGTAAGTATTGCTTCTCAGAAGTTTTTTTTTTAATCTCCCAAAACCAGATACAATAAATTAGATGACAATTTCATTAAGTAAAAATAATAATCTCTTCCTATTTGCTATCATGTGAGAGTACATCAGAGGAATAGTTCTGTACCATTTATATGTTTATTAGGATGACAGTAGTGAGAGAACCCTTTATTGATTTAGCACATCTGAAACAAAGTCTTTCAATGTGTGTCATATTAAAAGATTCACACAAATTAATTCCATTGTAGATGTTCACATTTCCAAAATATTCAGTTTTGCAAATTTAGTTCTCACAGGAAGGGAATTCATAAATGGTCTCTCATTAATTTCCAATTTGATTCCAGTTTTTGTTTTGCTAGTGTCCTTGTTTTTCGTATTACAAGGGAGCACCCTTGGGAAATATTGCTGACTAGGTTAAAAAAGAACTGTGATAATAAAGTTTGCATATAGGATGGGAACTGGTTGATGGCAAGGTAAGTTCATAAACACTGCTCCCATAATACTAACTGCTTGACCTTTCGAAAGGCCTGCTTGCTCTTTCTTGAGTCCTTGGAAACTTTACTGGAAAAGCTCTTACAGGCTTAGCTGTTAGGAAGGTGCTGCGGGACCATATTCCTGGAGCATATCTTTAAAGAAGAGATACATACCACTGGTAGAGAGCATGTAACTGAATGTAGGGTGGCATCTACATAGCACTTTCCACCAAAATACTTTGAGAGATCACAGTTGTTTGTGGATTTTATCCATCTAAGAAGCAGCTGAAATGGTTAGCAGCTGTGGTAGGTTAGTATATGATCAAAACTATATGGGAAACTAAAAGTAGCCTAGGAATTAGATCCAAGCTTATTTATGTTCAGTAACCCATTTTCCTTGGCTGCTCTTTCATGATTTTTCCCTCTCATTGATTTTGTTGTTGTTGTTGTCGTTTTTAAAGTGAGCTATAGAACAGGATTTTAGTGAATTGAGCAGCAATTCATTTTCTTTCTGATCTCCAGGAAACACACTGAGCAATTAAGGGTGGCTGGATGGGAAAAGGTCTTTCATTTCAGTGAGATCCAGAGGCTCCCAGGCCTTCCTGGCTTTTCAGCAGCCTACCAGGTGGTCCGAGCTGGAGCACCGTTCCCCTTATTCCTATGTCCAATGTAACAGCAAACTTGAGGAAATGGGACTCAAGGCCTGAGGGTTGTTTTGTTGTTTTGTTTGTTTTGTTTTTTTTTTATGTGTTTTGGCACTTACCAGTTCTTTTTCAAATCTCAGTTTCTGTTTCCTGTCTGCTTCTATATTATGTAGCTCAAGAATAGAGAAAAGGGTTTCCACCAGCAGTACAGATTCACACACAGTTTAAGCAGTTTAAGAAGAAATATCTCTTAGCAATCCTTGCATTATCAGTGTATGTAAGGATTTGTAAGTGTACTGGATGTTGTAAAGGAGATGAAGGGAAGATGGGCATCCATTCCTCCTGTATTACAGAGGTGCTTAATGACAGTTTTTCTTTCAAATGTTGATCTAAAAATTGTAATGTGTCCCCCACAATGCCAGCTGCCTTTGCCAGAAAGTTGCAGCTTGTTGCAGTGCAGGATGCCCAGTAGTACAAAATAAGACTATTAAATTTCGTGTGGAAACACGATTTTTGGCTTCAAACTGATGCGGAAGATACACAAGATAAAAACAACTAAAAACCTCAACAAGTCCTAACAACATATTTTTTTAAAGTAACGCACACTAAGTAAATATTGTTATGTATCAAAACCCCTTTCACTATGAGAGGCTGTACTTTGCTGTTTACTGCTGTAATACCTAAATAACAATGCCAGTAGTATTTATCAGGGGAAAGTAAAATCTGTTTTCTATTTGCAAAAGAGTTTCAATCTCTTTATTCATTACTGATGTATCTGAACTTTAAGAAACTGAACTGTGTGCATATTTTGAATCTAAAAAGTAATTTGATTTGAATTTCTCATTCTGCTTCTCCATTGTGGATGTTGTCCAATACAGAGAATTCAGTGTTTTTGTTAGAAGAGCCCTCATAATCAGAACAGATAGTCAATTTATTGAGCTGTTTTATTCAGTTCTTGATAGTGGCACGGTTTTGTTTATTGGTGTGTGTGGATTATCTCCATTCTCTCTCTCCTTTCCTTCTTGTTTTCTGCTAAGGCATTGTTTTCACCATGGTTTTGAACAGTTTTGAAGTTCATAGCCAAATACTACTCTTAATTTTAAATCTTTTCTGAACAGTAGCATAGCTTTTACGTGCACTGTGATCTGTGAGAGCAATCACAGGATTAAAGAGCAAAAAGTGCTAAGCTGGCTTTGCTCCTTCCTGCCTCTCCAAGTTTTGTTAGTCAGTACATCTCCTTCATGTAAAAGGAGAAGGCTGATCTGAGCGTCTCAACAACATGGCTTGAGAATTAATTAATTGTGTGTACAAAAATGCAGAGAATGTTTTGGTAAGATTGTCAGGTGGTGTAAATTGGTACGGTACAACTGGATGAAACAGCAGCTCAAATATAAGTGAAAGATACCTTTGGTTACTTTCTTCCACATCTGCTTTGAAATTTTTGGTATGCCGTTATAAAAAACAGGCATTTTTCATACATGAGGTACATAACTGTTTGAAGGAAAATATATCAGAAATTTGTTTAGCTCTGTAAAATGCAGGGGGAACATTTCTAGATTATTTCACAGTGCATGCTAAGTTTCAAAGTTTGCCTCCACCTGTATTGGCATCCACGAGGGTTTTCTTTCTAAAATGAAGAAGTACAGCCTGTTACTTGTAATTGTAGAAGTCTTGCATTCATTTGAAAAGATCCCAACTCCTCATAAAGAATGCTGCTTTGTTATCTATGGGGACAGTCTTTTGTCAGCCTTCACAAATGACAGCAGGGAATTTCAAATGCAGTTCCTAGGAAGCCCCCACTGCATTAGAATGCTTTGCTACGAGAACTCTGATGCAGTCTCCTGGCCCAACGTTTACATATGTTAATTTGCAGCATCAATTTACAGTGTATAATCTAGTTTACTATAATGTTGCTCTCTAGTTGAAGCAAAGAGCAGGGAAATAGGAAAACGTGTAATCATCTCTAGTTACTGTGAAGACATTGATAGCGTAGACACAGATAAAGCTGTACACCCAAATTGTGTTAATGTCATTTGAACACCTCATTTTTGTGTAATTGAGTACGTTAGAGAGCAAAAGAGAAAGAGGGTTCTATATACATATGCACATAATAAATGTCAGTCTGGTTTATTCTTTTAGAATTAATGCATATGGAATGGGGACTTCTGTGAAAAGCATTAGCCTGGGTGAATATCCTTGGCAGTGCATGATTGATGAACGATGTCTTGCTCATGGAAGCCCTTGAGGAATACAGGACAAATAGTACTCTTTTTTTCTTTTTTCTTTTTCTTTTCCTTAATATTTACACTTTCAAAGATTTTACAGGTAAATTGTTTTGAATTGAGTGGAATTTTAAAAATGCTGTCTTATGACATGGTTGTAAAGGGTGCTACATTTCCTTCTTCTGAGTTCCTGTTTGGGAAAGACAAAGCAGATGTTTGGCTTGGAAACAGGCTTTATTTGGCCTGGTGGCAGGAAGTACTGAGAGATTTGCTATTGACATTTAATCCCTGATGTTTCTCTGTAAGAGTGTAAGGCTTTTTTTATTTTTTCTTTATTTCTCTTTTTTTTTTTTTTTTTTTTTTTTTTTGCTTGCTTGAATCTATGTAAAACGAACTGCAGTCATAATACCTATTTGGCAAGTGAGCTGGAAATACCGTATTCTGTTTCTTATACTCTTGACAGTCCTACTCATAAATCCCAGTCCCCTGATTCCTCTGATCAGAGCAAGACTGTTTTTTTTTTTTATGCAGGTGTTTAAAATGTGAAATGAGAGGTTTCCCCCAAAGCTGTGTGCCTGATCTCCATCAGCACAGCAGTTGAACCAAAGGCTTGTCCTCCCAGCACTCTGGCTTCAGGAAGTTTCCTTCTCCATCTGATCCAAAACAAATAAATAAACAAAAGCAGCTGAGAGGATAACTGGTCTGAGAAGGCAATCGGGTTGAGCTGCTTTAGCATGAATCACTGTTCTAATAAACTCTGGTAGCTCATCAGTAGAACCTCTGTGATGTTTTTGTGCACAGAGGTTTTTGCTGCAGAAGTCTTCTATGTTAGAAACTAACGTGACCTATTTCTCTGCATCTCTATGTTTATCTTATAGACTGTCAAGGATCTTGTTAACTTAGATTTAAAAGAATAATTAATTTGTGTTTTAAAACAATTCAGTTTTGCAGAATATTTTGTAACTTGCTTCTTTTCTGTGTAAACATTGCTTTTCCTTCTGGAAGATAGTCCTGATCCAGAAAAGACCCTAAAAAATGGTTCCTCTTATTTTCCTCATCTGGAGCATGATATGCTCAGCTGTGCTGAAAAGAGTGCTTTTGTGCAATGGAGTGGTGTGCTGAGCATTTCATTTATACGCAGCAGATCTGAATCCTGCTAAATTAAATTTCTTAATGAGCATGGTGGGTTGAGATGGAACAATTATAAGCTCATAAACTTCATTTTGCCTTGGTATCTTGAAGAACAGGGCCTTAGGACTGCTACAGGTTGAAGGCTCTCACAGGTGGGTAAGTGAGGGCTGTTTATATTGTACACTGAATTCTCTGGAACCAGAATATAGCTCCTGCTATTAGGCAGTCAACAGGAATTTAAAATGCCTTTTGTTCTTAGGGGTAGTTTTATAAAATCTAAACAACCAGTGGTTTCCCGTTTAATTTGAATATAGCTTAATTTACCAGCTTTCCTTTCAAGATGGTCCTGGATTTACCATCTGAGCCACAGCTTCCTTAATGTCGTGCCAGAGCAGTTATAAGGGAAGGATATATTCAAATGATGTGGAAAATGTGTCCAAGAGAACGTGTGAGATAGCTCTCAGGGTTACGTGTGCAGTGGAGTCTGCAGGAGAATGACAAAGATTAGCCAGCAACGCTTTGCACTAACAGGTGCTTTGAAAATAGTTATCAACATGAAATAAGGCTATTTTTAATTTTATTTTTTTTTTAAAGGTAATGACTGTTTTTTCCTCACTAACTCCTTTTTTCTGTGGGAACTCTCTTTTTAAAATCACCTTCTCTGTATAATTATGCTATTCTGTATTTCATGATGAGTGTATGGTTACAACCAGACAGCAGCAGTTCTCCCATGGCAGTTGTGGCCATTCTTGGGTGGCTCTGAAAAAGGCAGTGTTTTAGAAAGCCATTTGAAGCTGAAGAAATAGCGAGCCCCCCAGCATGCAGGTGAGGAGTACTGAGAACATGCAGAGCTATTTGGAGCAGGAAACTTCGAGTGGTGCACCATGAAATGTCAGTAATTAAAACATTATAAAGGCTTCAACTGAAACACAATGCTCCTCCTGCCCTGTTGCAGCTGGAGTGCTTTTCATTCTGTATTTTAGTCCTGGGTCTTGTTTTTGTTTAGGTAATCTTTAGATCAGGTTTCTGAGTTCGTTCCTGTGCGCAGTCTTTCCTAGTACTGACAGCCAGAAGTGGTTTCCAATGCATTGTTTTTAAAACTCTTGTAGGATATCTAAGAATGAAATGGAACAGCCTCAGGTCCAATAAACTTATGCACTGATGGAATCAGATTGAATTCTTGGAGCATTATGAATTTTGATTATTTCCTCTGCAGTGTCTAGTCTATTGTCAGGCCTTTCTTTCAAAATAATAATAATAATAATAATCAGGCTAGGGAAGAATGTTATGATTCAGATTGTAGTCGCAGTTTTCACAGGTTGCAGAAGCCATGCTGATGGCGTGACCACCTCCAGTTCAGGGTGAGGACTGCAGGGGGGAGGAGCTGCAGCTCACCTCCTATGTAAGTCTTTGCCCCTAACTTTTGTGAAGCTGCATTTAAGATGGACTTGTTAAGGTTAGAATAAATAAGTAAACACAATAACCACGTCTGTGGAATGGAGGCCAGAAATAAGAATCAACTTTGTTGTAAAAGCAGGAGATCTACAGATGAAAATCATCACATAAGCTAAATTATGGTAACTGTTAAGCTGTGCTGTGGAGGCTCCTCACTGGCTGCTCAGGTTGGTTTGTTAGCTTGGGGCTGTGGAAGCCCTGGTGGCAGAGGGCTGTAATTTTCTCAGCTGGGTTATGAGCTGCAGGTGTGCTCCAGCAGCAGTGCCAAAGGCATCTCCTGTGCTTCAGCTGTGTCCTTGCCTGTGCCAGCAGAGGCTGCAAGCAGTGCTGGTGGGGTGGGCAAGCTGGTGCTAAAGCACAGGATAAGCAGCTTTCAGAATGACACAGAGTTGCTCTGGAGCCCTCAGGTGTCTAAAGTCCAATGTTAGCCAACTCGGTGACTTAATTAGGATAAGAGAGGAAAGGGATCCCATCCACTGAGAGAGGAAAAGCACAGCCTGCTCTGGTGTCCTACAGCACACTGCCTGTGCCTTAAAATTGCTGAGCGGACTGCAAGTGGCAGAAATGTGGAGCTGAGCTGCCAGCTCTTTGTTATCTCTGGGAGGTGCCCTCACAGTTGAAATACGGGAAGAAAGGGGAGGACATCTGAGGCTTTCTCCTACTCCCCTTACTTTTAATAGGGTGGTTTTGCTACAGATTGTCTCCAGGCTTGTGTTTGAGAGCTAGCAAATGATGTGGATGTAGGAATAAAAGCATTTTAAATCTGATTTTTATTTAATTTTTTTTCCTCGATAAAGCAAGCTAGCTCCCTGATAATTTTATCTGCAGTGTTAACACGAACAGCAATCATTGCCAATCCCTGTAATTATCATTTTGTGGTCTTTGGAGAGCCTGCTGAGCTGAGGCATTCTCTTCCCGTTGCTTTGGCACCTGGGAATTCAGGCTCCAATGATATTTTCCAGCAGATGTGACTATCGGTGCTTGTTTATTTTTAGCTGGGGATTGTGCACCTTGATCTCGGTGGGAAGCTTCCTGTCCTCATTGTCTTTTACAGCCGGTTGTAAAGGCAAGTGGCTTATAATGACCTACCCTTACTTCCCCTGCCTGGTTCCAAAAGACACAGGAATGCCATCATCAAATGTTATAATTTACTCAGGGACTTTCCGATGAGGATCTCTCAGGTTTAACCTTTCCAAAAGCTGTGTTTATTTGAGAAGGTAGTAGCACTGGTAGCTCAGAATGTTGAGACTAGGAAGTTAACAGATCATGGTTAATAATGTTCATCAATTTTTGTCTGCTGAACGGGTTTTTTTTGTGCAAGGGAACCTGTTTTATTTTCAGTGAGATGCATATTTTAATCATCTGGTTTCATTATGACCAAATTTTGGAGGAAAATGATTTTTATTTGTGATGTTACTTATCTGTGCGTGTGCTCCATGTAGCTGCCTGTGCATCGTTTATGAGCTTCTCTGTACCAGTCTGGCATGACTGTATAAAAGCCTTATGTATCAGATTGTAGTGGAATATGTTTTTTTTGGATCACAAGTACCTTGAAAAAATGTGGCCTAACAGAGATACAAACCAAGTTGGTGAAAACACACACTTTCAATTTTTGTTAAAGAAAAAAGCATTCAGCAGGAAAAAGCCTGACTTCAAAATCAGTCCTTTCTTTGCCTTTGTGAATGTTGCTGTTGCAATGCTATTTGGACTGTTTCCTGTTACATGAAAAACAGTTTAAGAAGCAGATTTCCATCTATTATATTCTTCAGAAAACAGACACGATGATCCAGGTAATGGTTGGGTTTAATATATAGGGGTTTTGGAATAAAGCCCAAACTTGCAAATCATTTCATCTTGCTCACATAACTTGTTTTGTCATTGTAGGGAAAAGAATGTTTGTTTCCTAAATACTCTGTGTGGTAGATAGTGGAAACTACATGCGCACTACCTTTCCGTCAGGATTTTTTTTTTCCCACTAACCATATACAGATTATATTTTTGGCAACTATTTTTGATTTTGGAAGAGGGACACTATGAGGAACTTTAGTATTCTTTTGTTATGGAAAAAGAAAGCAGGCGTCCTTTTCTTTGCAAAGCAAGCAATTAATGTGCGTGATCTTGCTGTTGATGCTTGCCATGTGATATTTACTATTGATCAATATGGATAGAGATCACCCATCTAATTCTTCATGACTTCTGTGGATTGCTTTCTGTGGAACTTGTGAGACCAGAGAGCTCTGCTATGAAGCATAGCTCCAGGCTATACTGGAGGAACCCTTCCACAAGAGGCTGAAAGCTTGCCTAGAGTTTGCTTTGCAGGCAGTGGGTGTAACGGAACGATTTCTGGTCGTTTTTGTACTTGTTTTGCCGCAGTGTTGGACTGTGGGCTGGTAATCTTGTTAGTTGTATTTTTGGGAAAGGGCTCAGAGACCTTAAATTCCCCTCAGTATTCCTAAAAGAAAACAGAATCTATTGTTTCAAACACCTGTCCCAGTAGTACCTCCAGTGAGCTGTTGTGCAATTCCCAGTGTACATTTGATCTCTGAGAATTTCCTGCAAAGCTCTGATGTTTCCCTAATTGCTGTTTCCCAAAATCACCACACTGGAAAGAAGCAAATTGGCTTCCCCAGAAGATTTGAAATGTTTCTTCATAGAGCAGCAGACTGTACAAAAGCCTGTCTTGTCCCCAGATGATTTTCAGCTAGGCAATCCTTTCCATCCCTGACTAGGAGACATCATGCATTAACTCCATTCTGTTGTTAGTATGAATGTTGCAGAGCTCTTGATTGTGTAAAATAAGTCAATCTGTTATATCATGGAAAAAAATAGATATTTTCCAGTACTGTAAATTCTTAGAGGGTGATCTGTTATTTTGCATCTATCCCAAGCATCAATGTAGGAAGGCTTTGTTTTAAGGGCATATGTCATGACTTATATTCAGTATCCTACTTCTTGAGGTCAATTTGGCTTAACCATATGTTGAGGATAGAACTCTGTGTAACCAAGAGGTGATGTATCAGTCCTGCTGTTTTGCTGAATATTTATGTCTAACTGGGAGTAACTACATGAAATACATAGTTGGGGACAGACTTCTCTCACTAATATTTTCACAGCAGCATTCTAGGTGTGTCATAGATCTGCATTCTCCTTAGTGGCTGCTGTTCTCATTGGGCTCTGTAGGTGCTTGCTTCTCTAGCTACAGGAGGCAAGTCAGGTTACTGAGTAGGATAAGCACCTTTATTGCCTTTTAGGTGGAGAGAAGCTGATTGGAGCTGATTGCCCAAGGCCTTGCTTTTTTAAATCTGTCAACTAAAACCTTAACGGTGTAACAAAGAGATTCCTCTGAGGTTGTCATTCTTCTGTCTAAAATAGTATTGCTAGTGAATGAAGATATGCAACCTTTTTCTTCTTTTCCCTGGGACCTCTTTTAGCTAACATTTGTCAAAACAATGCCAAAAAGCAAGTGCTAGGAGGAAAATCTTTGTATAAAAGCAATCAAATGGTCTTTGAGGACCTGGTAGGCTGGTACAGAGAGCTCCCTGTTTTGTTCTTAAAACATTTGTGTGCACTCCTGGTACTGATGCTGAAAAAACCCTCCCAACATGTGCCTACAAAGCTCTGTTGAATGGCACATCCTGACATGTGAAAGGAGAAATGGTGAGGCTGAGCTACCTGAAAGAATGGCTTGGCATTCCTGTGGCTGACAGGAACTGCTTTTGAGGAAAGAAAGGAGGTGGGGAGGAGCCTGGGTGGCAAGGAGTGTGCATGAGGGGCTGCAGGGAGGTGGGCTTGGAGCTAAGAGACCACATCCGTGTTTTTCCAGGTGTCCCTTTTGTAATCTTTCATTTTTTAGAAGAAAAGAGGCAGCAAATCCACTCATTCAGAAAAATAAGTGACAACAAAAGAGAGAAAGCAGAAAGCTGTGCTTTCTTGAGCTGTTTTACAGCAGTTATCACAATTGGTATCTCATTTTATAATGCCTTCTCAATTACAGTGCGTCTCCCACACTCTCATTGCCCCTCATTTATTCCCCATTACTTTATTGCTTTGTTTAATCCTTTATAATGTGTCTAATCCACCATTAGGCTGCTTGCAGAGCTCAGGCTGCTGTTGAGAGATTTTTGCTTGAAATAAATTTAACGACTCTAAATGGCCTGTGTTTAATGCGACAGAAAAAAAGTCTTTTAAAGCTTCAGATTGTGCCAGAAATGAATGACTTTCTTGCAGATCAAGCAGGAGTCAGAGTCAGAGCTTGCGTCCTACCTGAAAAGATTCAGGAGGCCCCTCCACACTTAGAACATATATAAGTGATGAAAACAATTAAATGTGTACATACTTTACAAGATTTAACTTGACAAGCCTGAATAAACTAGCTTCTGCCCTGCACCTTTGTTCTTGCCCTAGGTCTTTCTGTGTACTTGTGATAGACTTTCAACTCAGTCAAAAAAATTCTTCCTAACCAAAAGGCTTGGCATCGGGATTAAAACAACTGTTTAAAGAATTGCTCATACCTTTCCCATTGCTGTGGCAATATGACTATTCCAGGTAGAAAAGTGAAGCCACAGAATTCATCAGAGCCCCTTTTGTTACAGTTGTTCTGTGACTGTGTTTTCACAACAGGGTGTCCTGCAAAACAGCTTGCTGAAGAGAAAAAAAGATTGCATGTGTGGCTTAGTAAAGGGCTGTGTGTTTTTTGGGTTAAATTTACATCTTTGCCTTGCGTTGTTTCAAGGTGAGTTTCAGTTATAAATAGTAAATCTGCCTGGAAGTCTGTGCTGATATATCTTGCAGGGTAGGTGTAGCTGTTGGCAAGAGCCCTCATTTTGATATCTTGCCAAATTTGTTTTCTTCTGATTTTATGTGATTGCTGATTAAACAAAATGTATTTATGTATGGATGTTTAAATTCCAGAAATTACAGTAAATGATTACAGAAATGCAAATAATATGCTGAGGATGTTTATTTAAGCTTTCTCAAATGGCACTAATTTCATAGTGCCTGGCTTTGCAGCAGTGCTGTTTTATTTTGCATTGCTTGAGCTGAAATCTATTTACACGTCGCTGGCTTCTTGATTTGGAGCTACACACTGAAAAACACAATAGAGTTTATTTTTTGTGCATTTGTGAACTTGTTCAAGATGCCTTCATCATTAGTGCAAGGCAAAATACATCAATGGCACTGCATGAACCAGTAGAAGAGAAAAACCTGGTGACTCTCAATGACAGATGAGTTATTTGCATTTGAGTTAATAGGTATTTCAGCTTTCTGAGAATAGCTGTACTGGTAGCCTGTCGAGACGAGAATAGACTCCAAAATGGAAAATGTTGAATTTATTACCAACCTCATCTCCCAGCAGTAATAAGTCCTTTCTGATTGCAGAGTAGTGGCTAAACGGCACTACAGTAAATTAAGGATTGTGAGGTATCTCGTCTAATTTGGATCTTTCCTGTTTATGCTAAACAGTCAGGATAAAAGAAGTGACTTTGAGTAGAATCTTTCTTCTCCAGCTGAAAGAATGCCCTTTATTGGGTTAGCCTTCTGGGCTAAGGATAACCTCATTCACTTACGGAAAAGTCACTGTGTGCTTGGTGTGATGCTCAGGGGGCCCATTCCACTGCAACCAAACTTTCACATTGCTGTTGGATGGGTCCATACCAAAAACCATGGGATCATACCAGGTTTTTTGCCTTTTTCCCCCCCTCAAGTTCTCTTATTAAATATAACAAATCGGTATGTATACGTATACACACACACACACACACACACACACACAAAAATCAATTAATATATAGGTGAGGAAGAAGCCTGATGGTGTTTGCTTTTATTTGTGGGGGATGCTATAAGCTTCCCCCAAGAGTCATGGCTCCTTTCTGTCTGTAGTGGTTTAGTACCTTATTGAAAGGCAGAGGGCTCCCATGGAGAATAAAGGTATAGCAGGCATGAAGGATGGCAAAGTTCAGCATAAAATAAGAAATAGCAATACCTTCTTTGTAATTCAGTGGTACAAACTGACGTTTAGAAATGCTATTTGTTGGTAAGCAGCATGGACAAGAAATATTTCGCACATGAATGTACTCATTCAAAATTTAAATCAGCAAATGGATTTTTAAATTTTTTGTTATTTTTATTTTTTTCATTTTCATGGAGTACCAAATGGCAGGGGAATTAACATTTTTGGAGGGAAATGACTGTTGAAGGAAAAATTTTCACTGGAATTGATGGAAAGGCAGTAATTCTTCCCTGTTACCTCATCCACTGTGTTCCCTTCTTTTAACTGAGATGTTTCTGTAACATGAAGATTTTAAAAATGTGTATGTTTTTAAAAGATCATCATTCAAAATTGTCAGCTGCCTCTTTATCTCGTTAATGTGTAGAGCGTGGTCTGAGCTGCAAAACTGACAGAACCATCTTGTTAGAAGTATGAAAGGATTCCTTTCTGACTTTTTATACACTCATTGTGTTCTTTATTATTCGATGACAGACTAGGAGATACCCAATGATGTAAAAGACATAATAATATGGAGGAAAACTTGTCTTCAAAAAGAGAAGTTGTTGTTATGATTGTAAAGAAACCTGAGACAGGAAAATGTATATGTTGCAAATAATACTGCGCTCGGTTTACAGCATATCTCTGTGTGATGCTTCTAGCTCTCATAAGACTGTAAATTAGTATTACCTGTCAACAGCTTATTATTCCGCCTATTTTGCCTGTAACTATTATGGGGGGGGAAACAACTTTGGTCCTGACCCAAAAATCTGATGAAGATAGTGGAAAAAAAACGTCATTGACTTTATTGTGCTTGAGGTCGGATCCTTGCGGAGTTGAAAAAGCAGGAAAGAAGAGCAAAAGCAGAGAGGACTGAAAGAAAATATTTTTCAATAATTTATGTGGTTATTGTGTCGTATCATAGCTTAATTCAGAGCAAGTGTTTCATCTGGAATTAAGAGAAAGTTCTTACATTTTTTCATGATGGAAAACTTAGTTAAATAATCATAATATGATTGTTTTCATATTTAGAAGATGAGCAATCCAACCTCATGCTGATGGCGATCATGTATTTCAAAATAGGCATTCATTTAAAAGAAGCAGAGCATGCATCAAGAGGTTACAGCTGCATGTTTGACAGCAGTTTGTTGCTGCCTCCTGCTCAGCATGAGCGTGTGCATTTGTGTGCCTTCAAGGTGATATGCAGTGAGGGACATGACAAAAAAGGAGAACCCAGCCAAAGTCAGTCAGCGTTCATTTCCCCAGCTGTAGTGCACACCAGTGCTTGAGGCAACACAGGGCAAGGGATGATGCAGTGGTGGGAGCAATCACTCCTTGGCTCAGGTTCCTGAGCTGACCCTGCAGCTGGGAAGCTTTCACCAAGCTGTGCATAAACATTCTTCCAATTCATTGTGTTATTTTCAAACCCTAGGAGCATAAAAGGAGCCAGGCTGATGGTTCATCTTAACCAATTTCCAGTCCCTAGCAACTGCCAAAGTGTAGATGCCTAAGAAAGAATACAAGAATTATTCAATTTCCCAAATTGCACTTTGGAGGTACAGAGTATTAGCATGGATATCATCCACACTGGTTTTTCTCTGTTGGCGCGTTACAGTAATTGCTGCAAAACACATAACCAGACTGTTAATTTTTGCAGTTCTCTTGGTAAACAAAAAGAAGAAACAAAAACAATGGTAATGGAGCTTTTCAGTGAAAATTAAAAATGTTATTGTAAAGCACTGATATAATTTTAGCATGTACCTGTAAAAATCCTGTGTCACCACTGTTAGCTGTTGTTTTAAAACTGTGCCTTTTTTTTTTTTTTTTTTTTTTTTTCATTATAAGCATTGTCTTTTTTAGTTTTGTTTTCAGGTATTGTCAGGTTCGCTCAATTAATAAAGATGCCTTCAGGATATTTGCAGCTGGTTAGGTGGTGTTCTGGGTACCAATCCAGCACTAAATGAGAAACTATTTGTTACTTTTTTGTATGCAGCAGTAACAAGTTTTAACATTAAAGTATTATGGTATCTGATTGCCTACAGGAAAGGGATATAATATTCACTTAGCAGCCAATGAATGAATGATTAAAATCTTAAAAGCATTTAATAAGATTGAAACACAGAGCAGTTCTCTGCTATAAAGTTACAGAAGAGGTTCACTGGGTCAGAGAAAGAGTGGCGGAGATTTTCTTTTCTTTTTATTTTTTTAAAGCAGTGTTACTTCTGCTGTCAAGTCAAGACAGATCTGATGAATAAACCATAGAAGAGTGGTGGTATGTTGAAGGCAGCACAAAGTGGAACAAAGAAATTGGTTCCACGCTTGCGTCAAAAGAAAATTGTTTTGTTTTTATTTAAAAATCATTATTGTGATGATCAAGAAGAGCATACACTTTCTATCCTGACCATCCTAGCTGCCTGGTTAGTACACACAAACCGCTGTTACCAAACACTCAGAATGATTTGCAACTAAAAAGAAAGTCCCGTCGTTTGGAAACTGATGTCCCAAGTGTTTTGAAAGAAGGATGGCATGACAGCAGGGAGAGACTTATTCCCTCAGTCTCTTCTTTTACTCCATATGGTCCTAATATGAAATTAATTATTTTGCCCTCTTTAAAGACACCGTAACTTCAGTCTCAGAAAGACTGTACCCTGGCAGTAACAATTAGGGCGGTGTAATTTAAGGTAACTACTAAGCTGAAACTGTCCTTCCGTGAGTTAAGTATGCATAGGGGCATCCCTGTTGCATGTGACAAGACCTGTAATGTGTGATGGCTGCATCTTGCTTGTTTTTTAGTTCTCTGTTCAATACAGTGCATTTCTTAACCATTACTGCAGTTAGAGGGGAAAACTCTTGAAGAGATATAAAAGGTTGCATTTCCACACTTCTTTCTTCTAGATCCAGTAACAGGCACCTATTCAATGAGCAGAGAGACAGCTCTAATAGCACTTGGGTGCAGACTTCTTGTACTGTTTGAATTTTGACAGTAATTGTTAAAGGATAGATTCTTTCAAAGAGCTGATGGAAGGACATCAGCTACGTAATAATAGCAAAACAGACCTAAAGAATACTGTTCTGCATTATGTGGGAATAGGAATGTTCAGCTGTTTGCCCACCCACCTATTTAAAATGAGCTTGACAAATGATAGGTGTTTATTAATGGCATCTAAACAACTCGGTAGGTCAGTATATTGAAAATATTTTGTGATATTTTGTGTGCTTGGGTTTGTGATACTGAGTTACATCTTTTGTGAAGATTAAGACATTATAGTTTGTTCTGTGAGGACCTTAGGCTTACCAAGGATTCCTGCAAATTTCTTTTGAGCAAGGATTGATTCCCAGCGATCTGCTGTGCCCAGCCACATTCTGGAATCCCCAATGGAAAAAGCAAGGTGAGACACACTGCACGTGAAACAGGGAAGAGGTGGGACTTGGGGAAGCTGTAATGATCTCTGTTTAATTCTCAGTAGTTAGAAGAAACTGTATCTGCTGAGCAAGTTATATTGGAAGTCCCAGATTTAAAGTGTAGAGTATATCACTCAATATGAAATTGTTTTCCTGGGATTATTCCTTTCCCCATTCATAGTAATTCTTAGAGATAAGAAGAAAAGTCAAGGTTGTGTAGTTTGAAGGCCAGAGGTTCCCAGGATCACTGAAAAGCCTTTGAATACCGTGGACTTCATCTGCAAGTGCTATTAAAATAATTGACATGGTGGGTTGTTTACTTTTTTTCTGAGGTTAGAAAACTCTTTATGCGTCTTCCATTTCAGTCTTTCCATCATACTAAATCTGCATTTTGAGTAGAGAAATTGAATTTCGGTGGAACAGGAGCTTCTGTTTATTTGTTAGTTCTTCTAAATGGATGTAAATACATCACATCCCTGGCCTGAAGTTAGCATTCTGCACCTGGGGCATGTGAACAGCCCCATGCTCTCCAGTCCATTTCTCTTCCCAGATTCCATAACTAGTACTGGTTTTTAACTTTAGGAAAACAGCTACTGAGATAAGGATCTTAATCCCGTTGATAGAACAATAACAACAAAAGGCTGGGCTAACAGGTTTCTGTAACGCAGAAGCCTGAGAGGTATTAGAAATAGATTTTTCTGTCTCTGTGCCTGGCCCTTGCCCACTAAGGGCAGCACCGTGGCTCTCCCTTTCCCTGTCAGCGTCAGTGGCGGCAGCCAGTCTGACCTGGAAAGGAGCTGAGGCTCCGGAGGTCTCTTTTGAGATCCGGAAATGTCAGTAATTCATTCCCTCGCCCAGCACTGTTTATTTAGGGCACCGAGTGCCTGCTTCACCTGATGACATCGTCAGGAGGTAGCTGGAGGCTTTCCTAGAGCAGTGCCTGTGGCTGGGTGTGGCTCGGTTTTGGTGCATGCTCAGCTGCCGTGTTAGGAAAGGAAAAACACAGAGCATTTTTCTTAAAGCACAGCTCAGCTTTGCGTTTGCTTTTAACAATTGGTGGAAAGTGCCTGGAGCATTGCCAGCAGAAGCTGAAGGCCTTTCCTTGGCTGAGACCATAGCCTGGTCTGGGAGGAGTGATTTGCCTGAGGCAGGGAAAGCCGCCCTCAGGTTCATCTGCAAGCAGACTCTGCTCCTGCTGGTGTTATTCTCTCACTCCCTCTTTTTGGGAGCTGTAGCTTGAGTTCTTGGCAACATTGAGAGGCAGCTCTGTGATGAAAGATGTCTGTCAAATTTGGTAGTGTGGGTCTGAGACAGGCTTCTCAGTGTCCCAGGAGGGAACTTGTTCCATGCAGAAGTCTTATCTGGTGTTACCTGCACAAAGTAATCTACACAGGTTCCATTCTGAAAATGACTGATTTAGTACTGGATGTGGGGATGTCTTCAGTATGAAATGAGGTTTCATTATCCTTTTGTTCTGTCTTCTGCGAGTGGACTTGGCTGTATGGCTAATTCTACAAGGAGCCATTGCCCACACTGTAGAGCAATAGCTGGTCTTGTTAGATGGAAAAGCAGGAGCTTTTGTAATGGTTTGTTTGTAATGCTGTACTCAGTCATAGCCTAATTCCTATAAAATTACATTTTACTCTCACTAACTTACTTGGGAATATTCTCACTAGTCTGGATTTTGTTCTCAATAATTGTATCTTAGACTACAATTAAGTAGATCATTTTGCAAGTATTAATTGGCAAAGAAACCGATCAGGATCTGCAAATCACTAAGTGATTTCTTCATCTGGTTGTTCCATCTAAGTGAAAAGAAGATACGAGACTCTTAGGCTTTGCTGCCCTTCAAAATCCTTCCTGAACCTCATTATGAACATTCTGAACCTTATTATTTTATTGCACTGTTAGGGTTATAATTTGTTGGGTAAAGCCAGATGAAGAGATGTTGGATAAGGTTATATTTGAAGGCCTATTGGTGATTCTATATGATTTTGCTGGTACAAACGAATAGATTTTTCTACTTTCCATTATTCCATCTATAAAATTGAATTTCTGCAGTCTCTGTAAATACTTCTTGAAATTGTTCTTATGCTTAGAGAATGTTTTTGAAGATGTCTCGAAAATATTCTTTTGTGCTTTGAGAACTGAAGTTGTTTGGTTTAAATTAGTGTGAAATACTAATCAAGTGGTACGCTTCATTTTTATATTGTTTGCAAGTAGGAAAAAGAGGCATAACATGGGTATTAAAGGACTGCTGAAATCTCAGAAATGCAGACCGTGGTTAGGCTTTTAATGGCTAGTGTACAGGAGAGAATTATAAAGTACCTCATCTTGAAGTGCAAGTGCTGCTCCAAAAGTAATGCCTTCTATTTTATTAAGCTGTCCCACAACATCAGAGGTGGATATTGGTGGTAGGGCAGTAGAGTTTGAACCTTCCCACCAATATCCCATTATGTTTTGTTGCCATGTGACAGATGGCAGCAGAAGGGCAGTTGACAAAGTGGTGTTTGATATGGAAGTATGGAGGAAAGGAGTATCACTGAATTCCTCCATGCAAAAACAATGGCACCCATTGATATTTATTGATTCTTGCTGAACACTGATGGATAGCAAACTGTGGATGTGAGAACAGTGAGGGAGCAGGTAGTACGTTTCAGCAGTGGCAACAGTGGATTACCTCCACTGGTGCAGATTTTTACTAATGCGGCATGCAGGCTTTTGTTCATCACTGGTGAGAACGCACAGCTTGTGGTGGTGGCTATGTGGAAAAATAGTGTGTAGCAGCTGAAAAATTGTTATATCATATAACATCATTGTGCTCGTTGTATCTGTTGTAGTTTCTGTGGAAACATATAGGAGGCATTACTTTTGGAGCTACCTATAATTGGACAGAAATTTTAGTTTGTCATTATTTACCAAATGGCAATGCCTTGGGACTTTGAGGTGTCAAATCCATTGCTCAGAGACAAGAGCACCATTAAGATTTCTGACCAGAACAACTGTTAATCTTTTTACAGGACTTGAGACAACAAAATAGAAAGGTGAAAACAGCAAAACTATAAAAACATCATAGACTGGCCTTGGCATGTTAATGGGCTAAATTTTGTAAGGACTGTGGGTTTTGATGTGGGTGTGTGTGTGTTTCATAGCTATGAAGAGACTGAAGAAATATTTGGAGGACATGCAGCAAAAATTATTGGCAAAAAGCACTCCCAAGCCCAAGTGTTGGAAGAGGTCTAATATTACTTTGTGTGTGTGTTTGGTTTTAAGCACAGCAAACATCTGATGAGTCGTGATGGAGTACTGCAATGTAAGCTGAGGTGTGAGGCAGGAGTTGGTATTTTGATAATCTATTTTATAAATATTTTGCGGAAAATACGTGCAAAGTTTGCGTCTCACATTAGAGTGAAGAACTCTGAAAATGGGCCAAGTCAGATGTGCTCAGGTTGGAACCTTGACTGATGGGGTAACGACTGGGAAAAGTGGTGGATGTAAATAAATCAGCTGATCTGTCCGTGTCATTCCTTAGCTGGTGGTGGCTCTCTGCAAGGATTTTATGAGGCGCTGCTCAGGATTTTGATTTGAGGAAGAGAGTGAAATACCGAACCTGAGAATTTATGAGTAGTCAGTGTAAGAATGGTAGGAGAAGAAACAAAGGCAAGCAACCAGACCCTTGACAAAGGTCAAATGTAGGAAATGGGGGAAGACAGACTTGCACACCTCTATTGGTGTCAGATGAAGTCAGTGGAAAAGTAATCAAATATTGGATTGGTGAGGAAGATAGTATCCAATGATATAGGTAAAAGATTGTCGTGGAAAATGTCGGTTAAAGACAAACTGGGATTAGAGTTGTAAGAATGGAAAGTTGATGAAAGGATGTTAGTATTTTGCGAATGGTTTTCACTGAAGTTGGAGAATCGCACTGACTTTGCTAAAAATGTGGAAGAACTGTAAGAGAAAGTGAAGTTGCAGTGAAAGATAT
Source organism: Lagopus leucura (assembly GCF_019238085.1). Taxonomy (NCBI): domain Eukaryota; kingdom Metazoa; phylum Chordata; class Aves; order Galliformes; family Phasianidae; genus Lagopus; species Lagopus leucura. The sequence goes on along the minus strand of NW_024962264.1, from coordinate 33,146,666 downwards.
CAGCCAGATCTCCAGATATACAACAATGATGATCTGCAGCACGAGAACAAGAGCAGAGGAAATGGGTGTTGGTCCAGTTGGGAACATGCAGGTTGCATGCCAGAGGTGTGGCTATTGTCAGTTTGTCAGTGAACACAGATAGTGTTTCTGAAATCACCGTTCACAAAGTTATTTCTCTGCAAAAGCCTAACCATGCTGTCCTCCATCAAAAAAATTATTCCTGTCCTAACATGCTGTGAACTGGCAGGAGAAAGTGTGACTGTTTCTGCACTGTCTGGAATTTGGATAGGTTTTGGCTGTAACCTCTCAAATAAAGGTAACAATAACAAGAAGTTATTGCGCTTTTTTTTTTTTCCTAGCTATAAATTACAGGCTTTGGTTTGTAGTGTCAGGAATTTAGAGCTGGAAGCTAGTTTCTGCCATCTTGTTCCATTTATGTTTTGAATTTTATTTGATGAGTAATAGAAACAACAGGCATTCAAAACAAAATAGAATGAAATACTGATAGATTTTTAGGTATTGCAGTAAGACTGTACTAAGGCAAGAAGAACATATGAAGCTGCTTCAGGGAGTTGTGTTGAGGACCTTGCCATTACATATAGCAACGAAGCTACAAAATTGACATCTGGGAGTGACAGACAGTCTTTAGCTTTCTGATTGCAGGCTAATGGGAATAATAGTAGCATTTACTTCCTTTCCCACTTCTAGTTTTTAGAAATTCAGAATTTAGTTTATTCGTTGACAGCGAAAGAAATAAACTGTACTGGGTAGTACATAAATCCATGAAAAATGCTTCTGTGCAAATGTATTGTCATTTGCCAACTCTCCATAACTGAATCTACTGGGACCATCACATACTTCAGGGATGTTTTAAGTGAGAGAAAAACAAGGCATACCAGGGAACAAAATTATAAAAAATTTTAGGACTATAATAAAATCTAGACTACCCACACAATTTACTTCTGTTTCGTGTAGAGCTTCCTTTTCCAATGGAAACTGGGGTTTTGTGAACTGTGCTCAGGCACACTGGGTTACATATTTCCACTGCTTGTCAAGTTTTAAATAGGTATGCTTGAGATTTCAGATATTCCGTTTGTGCTCTTTCTTGGCCTGACTGATCCTTACAGGAATAATGGAATGAGTATTGACCTTTTCATCTCCAGTTAATGTCTTAATGAAGAAAATATTCTTCAGAGGTTGTTCAGGAAGGGAGCAGTCATTACTTCTAACATAACATCTGCAGTCATGAATAGCAGCATGACCTGCACTGAAGTAGAAGCTCAAGTTTGCAGAAGAAATGCTGTGTTCAAGTCTCTTGGGCTTGCAGCAGAGCTTGCATCGTAGATTTCCCTGGTCCAGTTTAGAGGCAAGTGCACACTCACCTGTATGAACTGAATGCTGGCTGGGCCAGGGTGTGTAGGGCTAGCCTAGTGACTCTTTGAGGATGGATTTTTTTCTGAGATATGGGACTTTCTTTGTTCTGTGACATAAGTCAAAGCTGACCATTGTGCTACTACCCAACCTGTTCACCAACAACTCAATAAAAGCCAGCTACTTCATCTCGCTTTTCCATTTCAATGCTTTATCATAGAGCTGGAGTTGCTGCTTACTCTAAGAGCGTAGAAGTTGCTTGAGGGAAAGGAGGATTAAAAGGCTGCACACACATGAAACATGAAAAGCAAAAAAATGAATGCTAATTCTAATTTGACCACTGAAATTCTAGGATGCTTCTGACAAACCACTAAAAGACTTTGCTCCTCAATTCTCACACTTTTAAAACTGTGTTCGTTTACAGAAATGCTATGAACATTAAGTGTTGCTGTTTATGTTACAGTATTTGGAAGATGTGAAATTATAAATTATTGCTCTGTTTCTCTGATACTATCCCTCTAATAGCATTTTAGTTCATAATGCCAGTGATTGTAGCTAAAGGCAATAGGATTAACAGAAGTACCTTGGAAAAGGAAAGAATATAGTCTTCAACTTTTGTTTCACTTGTGGAGTAATTAGCCAGACAGAAAACTAAGTTCAAAATGGCAGCGTTTGAGTCTGGGCTTCGGCTGCAAGGCCTTGCCAGTGCTAAGACTTTGAAGCAGTGATCTGCCTAAGTTCTGGGCTTGTGGCATGACACAAGAAAGTGGGACACTAAGGTTGTCAGATAGTTCCAAAAGGATAAATATTGGGAATTTTGTCATTTTGTCTCCCTGCTCCTCCACCCAACTGAGCTCTCTTAAATGAAACATTTGCTGCTTATTGTCCTACACAGCAATGCTGCATTTCTTTGTGTTTGGTGTGAAGTTACAACTTGAAAATGGAATTTTTAAATGTTGATCATCTGGCTTTAACTCTCCCTCCCTCTAGTTAGCAATTCCAGAGAGTCTGCTCTCTGTCTCCTGTCTATCTGATTCATTTTGCTTCCTCTAGATCCATGTTTATATAACCTCTCAATACTGAGGACCCGAGTGACCTTTGCATGACACCATGAATCATATATGGGAAATGTAGAGTTAGGAAAAAGAAATGAAGTATATTTATAGTCAGAAAAGTAATTGTAAAAATCTCATCTTACGCAGCAAATATGCTTCCTGTGTGTGTTTTGAGTTGTGTCCACTGACTTTTCTGACAAAAATAAACCCGTGGGGAACTTAATTGGCTCTCAAAACCCAAGCTGATCTTGCAGACTGATAATTAGTGTGTTTCTGTGAGCATATTTAAATGCATGTTGAAAATAAACCGTATCTAATTTAGATACTATTGAGAGACACAAGACAGGGACATCCCACAGTGTGATTTCATTTTTGTTTATTTATATAGGTTTATAAAACTCATTAAGTATACATTCTGTGCTTTAGACTCCTGACACATAAATCTACGTGAAGAACAGTAATTTATTTTTACTTTAGATAAAGCCTTCTCAGTACATCTTAAATCAGAATTGGGCACTAGCTCACAGTAAAACCAAAACCATCCTTTAGCCACGTAAATCTTTCCAGTCTCTGTCCATCTGCTCTTCAGAGTTCAGCTGCACTTTAAACCAAAGGTAATACATGGCATATTCCTGGATTGCAGGAACTCAAGAAAAGTTATCCCCCAGAAGGAATTGTTAAAATCATTTTTTCTCTAAGGATTCATCTTCTTCTTTCTCCTCCTTGCCATCCACAACTTTTACTGTGTTGAAGGTGCCCCAGAAAATTGCCTGAACCGTAGTAGTCATTTCTCTAGATTATAAAGATTATTAATTCAGTCTGATATGACCTCTGTGAATGTGAAACTTGAAAAAAAATTGCACTAACTTCTGAATAATTGGGGAGCCCATCCTGTCAGGTGTTTAGGGCTCATACTCCTAAAGCACCTGGAAGAATTTTCAATTATAGTGTGAAATTTGAGTATGGCTTCCCAGTCTGAGTTACCTACTCATGTTTCCAGATTTATTCTAGCTAAGCAAACAATGGTCATGATTTGAGAGATTTGTGACCTTTCTGTACCCATAGCTGTTCCCTGCTGACTTCCCTGCTATCTTATATCCATTGATTGTTATGTTTTTCCTCTGCCTTTGACTCCCTTCAGGTAAGAATTTCCTTTTCCTTGACTGTGCCATGTAAAACAATTCCTGCATCCGGTATCCAATAGTCAGTTGAAGTTAAATTACTAATAAATAATTATTTTAATATGTAAACAGAATTTTAAAAAAGCAGAAGAGAAGTGGATATTCTTTAAAAGATGTTGGACGGCTTGCTGACTTGGTCAGTAGAGGATCATGGAGTCAGAACTGTGCGTTGAGGGAAAGGCAACACCAGCGTATACGTGGTTACTGACAGACATCTCTGGATTTGATCACTCAAGTGCAGAGATAGGAGCAGCCTCAGAGGTGATGCCAGCCACCTCCTAGCTAATGCAGAGTTGCTCTCTGTAAGTGAAGGTAAATAGCAGGATAGTATTGTCTGTGCTTAATGCAGATGCTTCCCTAGCTTCTGACAGCATGTTAAAGATTTAGCCTAGCTGGGGTTGGCATCTCTTCAGAGAAATGGCATGTAACAGGTATACATAATTGTTCTAAGTCACACCTTGCTTGAAGCAAATTTCGGTTAACAGGTACATTGCAGCTTCACGCTCATATCCTTTTATTTTAGAATGAAAAGCCTTTTAGACTTGATATTTCTAGAGAAATACGAACACTTGTATAAAACCTGCAAATTGTGAATACAGACATCCATGAAATTATGGGCTATGAATAACTCAGCCTATATACAAGAACAAAGTCGTCATTACGAGTGCTTGGCCTCCTGTTTCCCAGACTTTCCTTATACTTTTCAAGCTTTGCCAAAACTCAACCAAACATTTTTGAATTTTTCATATGCTTTGCCAAAGTATTATTTCAAAAATGGGGAGTGGTGTGTACAAAAATAGAAGGTACGTATAGAATGAAGGCTTTTTGCTTTGAGGAAAGGGATTATACTATGTCTAAGAAATAGGCTTCAAATATATTTATCGTAATGACTGCTTTCTTTCAGTTTGACAGCTTGGATTGAAAAGCATACTTACATCTCTTGTCTGTCCTCACATACCGGGGATTAATTTTACCCATGCCTGATACAATGTACATAGGCAAGATTACTGGTGTTCTGTACAAATATCAATTAGGACTATCTTGACTATACAGAGGAAGTTGCACAGCAAAACAAAAACACTGCAGAATATTCTTTCTTCTCTCATAATTTTAACCCCAAGACTGGGGAAGTTTGCCTGAACAAACTGCTTTAAATTTTGCTTCGTTTTCCAAGGTGATACTACATGCACGTGCATGGAAGGATTTAGAAGCAGTTGCACTTGATCCTGAATGGAGAACCAGTTTCTTCTAGTAATTGATAAATGTGCTGAGGCTATCAGTAATTAACTTATTCTGATTAGTGGGGAAATAGGGCTGTTAATTAACTTGAGACAAATGGCTGCATCTCTAGCTTCTATGCATCTGAAAACTTTTTGCTTCTTGTGTTGTCCTTTGCAGTCTCATCTTTTCTGATTGTGAGCTTTTTGTTACTTCTTTTTCATTTGTCCTATGACAAATTTTGAGACAGAATTTTAAAACAGGCAGATGGAGAGAAAAGGATTACAACTGCCAAAGCCTATGCACTGAATAGAACCTGTCTGTTGACACCCAGGTCTTTCATTTCTATTGCCCACAGTAAAGTTAGACATCAGTATTCTAGATACTAAAAAAATCTAAAACATTTTTAACAGCCTTACTGAATGACTACTGGTGCTCTAGACTAGTAGGTACACCAAAAGCTTCCTTGCAAAACTGCATTATAACCACTGAAATCAGAACTGCGTATGACCATACTGTTATCGTTATGTCTGCTAATTTATTATTACTAAGGTGGATTCCTGCTTGTTCATTCAGCTACTGTCAGGTCTCCGTTGACAAGGTAATTGGTCAATTTTTCTTTCTGTGTAGATGCTCAGCCATTTTTACTATTCCATCTACTCCTTTCAGACAGTTAAATTTCTCTTCCTAGTGTGGCAGCCTTCTGTGTTCTTGTACAATACCTGCTACATTTACACTCAGTTTTGAATATTTTAAGTTAGAACTCCCTTGCACTGTTCCTGAGTCATTTATTCTCAATCAGGTGATCCAGGAAGATTTTAGAGCACTAGTGAATTTGCCATGGAGATATGGAGAGGAAAAAAAAGATTCTCAAAATGTCAGTCTTAGGCCCTTCCTTATTTAAAGACTGGCTTTTAATGACTTCCCTGAATGGCAGCTTGATCTCCTTGGTTCTGAGCTTCCCTGAGCTCAGTACTCCAGGGTGCCAATTTGGTTTGGAAATCAAGCTAGTTATTTGGGAACCCAGTGGCAAGTCTTGCCTACTACTGGCACTCCTTGTCCCAGTAATCATAGGGAAAAGTCTGTGGATTTTGATGCTGACAAATAAATGAAGACACACTTGTGCAACTCAGAGAGTAAATTGTTAAAATGAAAAACCTGAATGCAGAAGTACGGATGTACCAGCTATTAATTGTGTTTACAGAGTAGAACTTGTTCTCTGTCCTCTGTAATCTGCATAATATTTAAAGCAGAGCCAAATAGTTTGCCAGACTTTTGTGGCTCCCAGGCACCGTAAGATGGTCCCTCATACACAGAGAAAGGTGATTGCTGAGGTTCATCATCGCGCACAGAAAAGGAAAAGCAGCTGCCATATTTTGTGTGTTGGTGTGGGGTGCCTTCATTGGTGATGGGTCAGAAGTGTTTTAGCTCTGTCATTTCCCACGCTGCCACTGCTGTTACCAAAGGGACTGAAAATCCCCAGATTGATTTGTAGGTCAAAGATCAAAAATGTTATGTGGCTGTGCACCACTCACTTTGTCAAAGGCTGTATATTGTTGTGTTATAGTAAAGACTGAGAGTGCCCATAGACAAACAAAGAATAGAAAGCTACTTTAAAGATCCTTTTGTTTCAGTAGAAGAAAAAAAGGAAATATCAAGCAATAGTATAAATGGTATTGCCAGTTATTCTGTAGAAAACTTTTTATTCATTGTAACTTTTATTTGTTCTTGGTAGTTCTGTACACCCAAGGATATTCAGTGAAGAGCTATACCTCATTAGCCTTCTTTAGTTGCTTTGTTGTATTTTTCCCTCTGATATCCTTACACTTTCTAGTCTGAAGACAACAAAATCTTGCAGACTTTTTTCTGAGTATATTTGTTGTGCTGTGATGATGTATTTACATCTGTTCTTTGTAGATATATATATTATATTCTGTTTATTTTTCCATTCAATTTACGCACCAGAATATCCAGAAAAATATATATCCAGAAACCATTCTAAAAAAATAGTTATCCAAGAAAGAGCTTCAAAACGTTTGTGTGTCACACTTGCACTTTACATTACAAATCACAAACTGTTTTAAGTTTCTTCTATCTGTTTGTTGGAACAGTTTTTGTGTGCCTCCAGACTTTCCAGTTACCTGTAGGAAAGAGCACAAAAAGGGTCTACTCATGCCTTCCAGCAGCTCTCTGCTCTCCCTCTAGAAGGACTGGGGTGGGACTGGTCAGTAAAGTGGAATGCGATGCCGTGGGAAGCCAGTCCTCATTTCACTGGTAGCATGTTCTCGTATGATAATGGGACTAATTCTCATTTCAGTCTCCTTTAAACTACTCCAAGAAGTCTGTAGTTTTTAGTAATTGTTGTGTGATTGCTTAGCTCCTTGAAGAAAATATGTTTTGTGGATGCAGAAATAAGATTCTTAATATTGAATTGCGCTGTATTCGTATCCATTTATTTTCCTGTAGAAGTCAGTATGTTTTTGTCTCATAATCACCCCTTATTGTCCAGGTATTGCTACAGGATAAACCTCTTATTTCTGAGGAATACTGAAAGCCTACTGGCATCTAAGGCATACCAATGTAGTTAACAGAGATAGATCTGGCCTCACTTAGCCAACAGTGTGAGCATACGTGTAACTGGAAACATTTGTTTTCCCTCTATGAAATGGTGGAAGGCTTTTTGCCAAGAGAGGAGCATCAAACAATGTTGTAATGTCTTTTGATGTTTCTTGCTTGGTCTTAAATCATGCTCTGATGTTAATTAGCTCTGAAAGGTGTTTTTAAAAATCGTTTAATGATTCAAGTATATAAAATATTTTTTTTTTTTTGCCTACGCCAAAATATTGCAGACTAGTGAGATGCTACTTGAGGTTAGAGAGGTTACGTGAAAGGCAAGGTCTTACACGAAAAATCAGCCAGTAACAAACAGAACAAGTATTGCTGCAAATTCTTTAGCAGCTTTTAGGGTCTACAGTGCCAAATGTTGATAGGAGCTGAAAAGTTCTTTCAGTAGCTCCTGGTGATCTAGAAGTCATCCAAGGCAAAAGGTTATGAGGTAGCACAAGTGTTCATAAAGCCTTAGCAGCCAGTGTCTGCATTCAGTAACTTGTTTTTATTTCAAACCTCTCCAATGTTTTTCTTAAACTCAGATTTTCCTCCACTGTTACAGCGTTCTTCATGTTCCTGAAATTACAGATCTTTTGTAGTGCACCATGAAGTATTTGAGTTCATTAAAATTTTCTTAAATGGTCCAATATAGAGAATGGTCTTTAAACCAAGAACAATGATTATTCAAGCAAACTGGCAAGTAAAAAACAAAATCAAATGAGAAAAACCCTATGACAGCAAAACCGTGACTGCACAAAATAAAATTATATTTGTTGCACTTCTGTACTTTCTTCATCTATATTTTAATACAAAAAATACCAAATAATTTGAAATTAGTATTTGGTACATTGCATCTGTTGTTACATTACCATCTTATTACTAATGAGATATTTAAAAATTTGTTACATATTTTAATTCAATATCATGAGGCTAAAATTGTTTAGTACGTTATGTATTAAGTGGTGCACAAATTATATGGCATTTTTATTACTGTATAAGTGTGTAAAGCTGAATGGTTCCAATTCTTCTTACCCTGGATTTGTAATAACAATGATAAGGTGAAAAATAAATGTCACAACACTGAAGGGCAGAAGGGGATTCACTGAAGTTAAACTATTTCCTTTATAGTCTGTTGCATTTTGATAGTTGATATTCATGAATATAAGTTGCTTTTTCTGTTTAGATATCTTTATTATGGAGAAATGAATTGCAATTCAGAATTCACTGTCTATTAGTGGCGCGTAGGCTGATTAACTTGAATCTGTGTTTAGCCATATAACCCCCCCTATTCATAGGTGTTCATAAGCTGATGCTTGAGATATTTATGGTCACGACACAATCTGATTTATTTCCTCCTTAAATAAGAAAAAAAAAATGTCACTGGATTATTCAAAACAATAAGTCACTTTAAGCTTTGGTCTCACATACCTACACAATTACTTCTCACTCAGTAGAGACAAAACACCAAAATGTTTTGAAGAAAGCCTTCATCAAAATGGATTCCTGAAAAATACTTGTGGTTTAGCAAAATTATCTGTTTTATTTATATGACTATCCATCAAGAGAAATCTATTACTATTATTGATCAGTTTAAGATACTGCATATATATATATATATGCTCAGTTTTGCAGAAATGTTCTTTTGCCTGCACAGGGAAATTATGATTTTTAAGTGTTGCCCTCTTTACGTCTTCCAAAGCATTTGCCTGTAAAACAGTGCCTTGTGATAGTGGAATATAAATGCTTTCAGTGTAGCTACTTATTTACTTCATCAAAGATAAACAGTACCTTTGCTTGAGGTAAGCATGTGATTCAGCATACTTATCCATATCTGCTACCTTTTCCTCCACTTACTATAAACTTTTGAATATTTTAAGTAGTTTGGAGTGTTAATATACTTCTAGCTATCAGCTGGAATGTCAGTGTGCTGGAAAGCAAAATAAACTTTAAAATAATCCCAGCATCCCTAAACACTTCGGACATGAACTGTCAAAGGAATTACATGTTGTTTATAGTGGTGCACACAAGTGGGATCTATCCAATGATGTTAACATGCATTAACTATGATTTAAGCATCTTAACAACTACGAACAGCTGATGATTAAGAAGGTTCAGGTTGAGGAATGATGAGCTCCTCTTCATACTCCCTGGACTTCTGACTGATGTTGAGGCAGCAATGTTTGTGCTTTTCCAGCAGGGCTGGAAAGAGATGAAACCAGACTGCTGGGATTGACCTACCACAACTGGTGCTTAAGTTCAATGAAAAAAATGTATTTCTAACTTGCCTGCCATTTTCTATTCAAAGGGCTATCTATGTCTTTTAAAATTTGAATTTTGAAAGATCTTGTTTATATTAATTTCAAACAAAGACAAAATCAGATATCTTTACCGATGTTGATACACGTGAGTGATCAGCACTGGAGTTTGTATAGTGACATTGCCCATTCTTTTAAAACCATGTAAAACCATTCTTTTAATTCATGTGGAGGTAACAACTCTTAACCATCCCATGTTAGTTGAACGAATTCCATAGAGTTTCTTTCAGTCATGTAGTTATGAAAATTATATGTTTTTGCTCTCAAGGTAGAATAGCATGAGCTAGCCGTCAGCCCTTGTGAAGTTCAACTCCTAGTTGTAGTTTAGATGCACTGTCTAGTGATCCATCTATTTAAAGTTGTCCAACTCTTTATGATCGCTGAGACCTTTGCCTGCTTCAAGCTTTCTTAATTTCAGCAAAAAATACCACTTCTGTATTTCTCAGAACAAAACTAACAAGGAAATGAATTCTTCACATAGTTTTGCCCATTCTATTATTGTTCTCTTTTCCTTATTCTGTGGTTTGGTTGAGTAACTGTCACTTCTTGTATTCTGGAAAAGAGATTGCAATCTTTTCCTCCCTTTAAACTTTGTTATCTTTGTGAAATATCTATCCAGATTTGGTCAGGTGTGACTTCCATAAACCTTGATTTCTGCATGTACAGTAGGTGTTTAATGGAAAATGGCAGCTAAACAGTTGCCTTCGGATGTGATCTGTTCTGCTGACATATTGTTTTTCCCACACATATAACTCAAAAAGGCTAAAAGGTGAAAGTAGGGCACCCAGAAGTGTAAAAGAGTGGAGAGCAATGGCATTCATGCAGTTTGGTATCAAGTGGCTAAAGAAATTGGAGGGAACTGATACAGAAGTTGATATTGGTGAAAACAAGTAGGTGGATCTTGTAACTGCTGTGTTAAATGTCTCACAGAATTTAGGTTTCTTTGCATACCTCTGAAATGAAAATAGACCTGTGGCAAAATGTGTACTTCATTTTCCTGTGGTGACTGTCCCATCTAATAGAATACTGCTGCTTTTTAAGCTCCAGTGGCAGATGTCGGTACCAATATTTCCCATAAAAATATGTATTATTCTGCATAATGGTTATTGTACTGTTCCGTGTGCTGAAAATTCAAATGAGAAAAATTGACATAAATTTAGTACTGTCTTCCCCAAAACAACATTAACAAGTAGAATGGTTTTCCTTTCTTAGAAGTATAAAACATGTCATGCAATTCTGGGCAGTATTGACCTAGTTCCTTTGGGTACCAAAAAAAAAAAAAAAGAGAAAAGGCCACAGAAATGAACAACCCACTTAATTCCATATGGATCCTTTTGCATTTTTATATATAAAATAGCTTTATGGGCAATAGTAAATAGAATTTTAATGTGTTAGGGATTTAGCCTCAGGTATTTGGCTAGGTTCCCAAGTCCTGCTTCTAATGCTGTGTCAAGCTATAGAAGGATAATCTGTCATTGTATGTTAGGCGTAGATAATAGAAGAGACTTCAAGATAACATGTTAAGACAGCAGAGAAGATTGGGCGTATTCCCTGGAGGAGTTCTAGATTGCACTTATCAAAAGAATGTAAAGAATAGGCATTGTTACACTGCTTGTCTCTCAGATTAGTTTTTCTTTGATTATATAGCTCAAGTTATATATACCATACTGTTGTGCTTTTGTATGAATGATTCTAAGAAACAATGGCAAATAATTTGGAACAGGTTTTTCTTCCAGTAAAATATTGGTCAGTGGGTTTCCATGGATTAAAATGTAACAAGAATAATTTATAAAATTATCTGATCTTGGCTAGCGTGCATAGAAAAAGCAAGAATTTTTAACTGTTCCTGTTTCTAGAAAGCGATCTGCTTAACTTTGAATTGTTAGTTCCATTTAGAGTGGAAAGGACCTGATGGTGTTTCTTTATCACACTTACAATATTTGAAGCATAGTTGAGATAACCATGTGACTGAAGAAAAGCAGATTTCTTGTTCCTCTTATAGCAGATAACTTCTTGAAGATGCTCCTGTGGTAAAAAATTAAGATCTTACTTTCCAATATGAATAATCAACATTTCTGATTGATTAGAAAATGAGTTTTGACTGAACAAAACGTTATTCACATGAATTCCCTAGTTCACTGGAAGTGCTTTGGTTTGAAAACACTGTCTCTGTACTTGCTGGGTACTGTAGTTCAGCTTTTGGACCCCTCTGCTCATAGTCAATGCCGGATGCCCCCCAAACTTAAAGGCCATGTGCCATCACTCGTTCTCACAGTGCATCCTGAGGGGTGTAGCTCAGCCAAGCAGCTTGCAGAGCATGACTGCTCCACGGTTCATGGTCCCCAAGCAGGAACTCCAAGGAGGCACCATATAAACATTATTAAGTCTTGCTTTTGTTTTTGAGAAATAAAGGAAAACAAAGATCTGACCAGATCTAACTGCTGTGTTCATTCACCATCAAGCTCTGCAGTGCTGATTATGGCAGACCCTTTCAAGAATTTCTCGTGTGTGTGAATTTCATTGACATCTTTTGACTCTTTTGTCAGATCATCATGGAAAATACTCTTTATTTTCTTCTTTTTGGCTTCTTCTGTTCTCTTTGTGCTCCTGTGTTTTCTCTTTTCTCTTGTTCTTTCCTCTCTAGTCTGGCTCCAACTCCACACAGTTTTCTTCTGTAGTAGAAGCAGTTCGTGCTGCTTTATTCTTTAGTTGCAATTCCTCAGAAAGGAAGCTCCTTAACCTGGGCTTTAATTTCCTCGGGCAGAATAGAACTGTCTATAATCCTTGCGGGTTGATCAAGGTTTCTTACAGATAATTCCTTTAGTGACTGAAAAGGCTCAATGAGGGGATATCAGTAAGATTCAGTTGCCCAGGATTTGGTGTTTTGAGGTTATATAAACTTTGCTGGTTCATATTATGGAGAAGACACTGGCTGCAATTTAATTTTAACTACACTGGTTTCCCACAGCAGAATGCAGTTCTCATTTTGCAAAAAATGTAGCTGTACGTAGTTACAGTGATTTCCTTCTTCAATAGACTTATGAATCTGAATTGTGAGGAGGTACTATAAGGGTACTCTGAAAAATAATCCAAAGCAAGCTCTGCAAGGAAATATCTCTGTAGTCTAGTTCACAGAACTGAGCAATGATGACTCCTGCTGAGCTCTCACATAAACACAGCATCACACATGAGTAATATATAAGCTTTGTTTATTACATCTCATTTAAAAATGATGGTTGCTGTAGAAGATTTTGCCTTCTGAAAAGCATTAGCGTGATCCAGTTTTGTTCTGGAAGAGTTGAAAATTCTGTTACTTTTCTATTTAATGCATATATAAATGCTGCCTGAGTGATATTCTCCCATCACTTATAAATAGTTCGTGAATAGCTTTTCCTGAATGGTTCTCAGATTTTTTGGGAGTACAGCTAAATCAAACCATTGTTTGGAGAGATCTTTAAAAAGTGAAGTGGGTATTTTAAGTGCATTAGAATATGGGATTTGGAAATTTGGTCAGGTCTATGATTCCATTATTTTATCTAAACAGTTTAGGGCTGTTTGTAGCCTCTTGTAACACATTTTCATTAGTTTTACTGCATCAGTGCATTCCTGCCAAATTCAAGGCTGATGTAGACTTCGGCATATGTGGAATGGATTTGGTACATGCATCTGGTCTGTGTGAGAGCTGTGTCACGTCCCTTCCTATTGTTCCTAGAGGGACTGCTCATTAAACTCCCCTAGGAGCACTGCAGAATAAACTGTATCTACATTGCCTTTCAAATATTGTATTGTAATTAACATAAAATGACTCACAGGTAATAATTTTCTTTGATAATCATACCATTATTTAACAATAATTCCTGCAGGTTTACTTTTAAGTAACTTCATGTGAGGACCATGTGCTCCCACAGGTACTGTTTAAAACCTAGTTTAGTAACTAAACATTTTTGCTGCAGTTGTTACTTCTTAAAGCTTCTTCACTGAAATTCACAAGGATGAAAACTTCCAGGGTAAAGAGAAGGAAATAGGTGATTGGAAAAAAATGGAAAAGTATTTGGGGATATTCCAAAAGCCTGTTTTAATGAGGGAAAAAAAATAAGGAAGTTAAAGGTATTTTCAATACCGTTTACATTGTGTCAGGTTTCATCTCAGCAATACAGAGATTAACATCATCTACATTAATATAGTTAGCCTCCATCAGATATATAGTAGCTAATAGAATTCTTAAATATTGTTTCTCTCTGTGTGTATCAAGTTGTCATTCAAAAGCAAGTGAGAAATAGTCCTTCATTTCATAAATTGAGCATAGTTTTGTGATGATTATTGCAATGAAAGTGAAAAGTTGCTTCGTACTATTTTATTTTGAGGAAGGTAGAGTTGGGTTGATGGATAGGAATAATTTATTTTGTCTCCAACTATCTGTAAGATCTGTAAGCAGTAGTGTTTATATTACAATATAGCAGTAACTGTAATAAATTCAATTCACTTCTTAGGAAATGCTTTTTGTTTTGTGTGCTTTTATATTTTTTGCTCAAGAAAAGAAGACGATAAATTGAGAGAAGGACCTGTCTGTTCGTAGATTTACTTAGATCAGCATATTCCATCCTTAATTCAAGTATTTTCATTTTGAAATCACTAAGTCAGTTTTTTTCTGGGTCAATGCTATTTACTTTTAACTGAAACCGACTCTTTCTTTATGAAGAAAATATCAGATGAGATACTAAAATCTCAACTAAACTAGCAATTGGAAAAATGGGAGTCACAAGTGGTGGCCAGGTCCAGAACTGCAGCTGCTCACAGCTGTAGTGCAGCTGAGAGGGCTTTCATCAGTCTCAGGGCTGAACTAATGTGTAAGAAAATAAAGTGTGAAGTATTGTGCAACAAGGGCAGGCTCTACATTGTGTGCAAGAGCCTTTGGGATTTTTCTGAAAGCATTTCCTATGTGCAGAGTGAAACAGAAGAAGCATTAATGTAGAGATTCATTGTCCCCCCACCATCTTTGGTTGATGTGATGCTCTTGGAGGCACCAATGACTGTTTTGTTGGCCAATAAGTCTTCCTGGAGATCAAAACTCCTGAAAGTTATGAAACACTCATGTTAGTTTCTGTGCAGGTGTTTCCAGAAACAAATACCGAATCTTTGGAGATCTGAGTACTGCCACAGCAAAGTCAGTTTGCTTTGCTGAGAGAACTCTCCAATGCAGATGCTAACACCCATCTCTGTAGGTTACTGTAGTGCGGCATTTTTGCTTTACTTTCTTTATAATGCTAGCAGTTTTGTGGCTACATTTAAGAACAAAAGTTTTGAAACCGTGTTCTCTATTATGTACAAGTATTGTTTTTAAAAGATCAGCCTTCAAAAAAGAGATCTTTAGCCAAGCGTCTTTTGCAAGGGAAGATTTAAATTGTGCATCCACAAATGACTTTTAACTTACCTTGGGCAGATGTGAAGTTGTAGTTGCATCAAAATCTGATGTTCACAATCCTTAACTCGGTCTGGGGAGCAACTTATTTCAGCTTACGTTTTAATAATCTTCATTTTTACATTTTAAATATGTTTTTCTAATTTATTGTCAACACTTTCTGAGAGAAATTACAGCACGAAGAAATCTCTTCAGTAATTCCTGTTAGAATCAAATTGTTTCCTGTTCTCTGCATTGAAAATAAAATGTTCAAGTGCAGATAAAAAGAGTAACTGCTGGGAAATGTCATCATGTGCTGTGCATATATATAGGCAAGTTGTCTGCAGAAATCTTTTTAGGAGACTGTTCAGTCCTAAAGTATCAAGAACTGGAGTTTCTACCATTGTGCAGAAAGGTGCTCCATAGCCAAGTTCATTCTTTCACCTGGAAATCTACAGTAAAATGATGTTGTGCTAGCCCCCCATCCTCTATCTGGTCATAGAATGGTAAATGTTTCTGCATGTTCTGACTTTCTCCTGTCCTCATTAAGTGTCTCTACTTCTTTTGAGGGTGTGTTTACTTCAATGTACTGTTTTCACAGGGACTGTGACTGTGGCAATTCTTCATTGGCCTTGAATATGTGCCAAGTCTGTATTTTGTGGAAATGCACAAGCCTTTAGAGAACATGCATGCAATTCTCCTGGCTTCAGTCATTGTTCTTGTTCTGATGCTCGTCTTAAGAGGTGCTGAATTTCCCTTGCATAGACTTCCCACAGACTGATTTGTTCATGCATATACTATTGGTACATGAAATCTTTGCATCCTGAGAAAGAATTTGAAACTCTGATTTTTTCATCAGAACAGCTTGCTTAAAGTATTTGATTCTGTATATCTTGGCCTTCAGCCAAAGCACAGCTTCATGGATTCAGAATGAATATGTGAATAATTTTGAAAACTAAAGTATATGTGGGAGGAAATTTCAAGAGTTCTGAGTATCTCATTGTTGGAAATCTAGCTACTAATGTGAAATAGAATTTTGTTTTCCTTGCATTCCTTTGCTAACACTAGAGCTCAAGAATTGTCAATTTTCAGAGGCTAATCTTATAAATTATCTCGTCATTAGTTGTCAGCCTTAAGTATTGATATCACTGAGAAGTAAGCTAAATAATCTAAACATTAGATATGTTGCTACAGTTCCTGCAATTTGCAAATGCTCAGTTAAATCCAAGTCAGTAGAGAATAAAGGTAGGTGTCTCCTTACAAGCCTCATTGCCTTTGGGCAACATCAAGCTCTGGGGATGTTATTCCTAAAGTGTATCCTGAACTGTGCTACTGTCTGTATTAAACAGTACTTTGCATGCCTGTATAGCACCTACTGAGTATTACTACATAAAGACAGATGAAGTAATCAAATGTTTCTGCTAAACTAACAACAGTTCAAACTTATTTCTAAACAATGATTGGAGCCCAAGATAAATCTAATAGTTTGAAATTACTCCCAAGCAAGTAACCTAATAAATTTTCAGGACCTTTGAGTTCTGGGAAGACCTTTGCTATGAACACTGAATGGATTTTTATTTCCTGTTTCTACTTTACAAATGAGCAATAACTCACCAATGAAGTTTGACAGGAAAACCGTGGAGCTTCTTTTAGGTGATGGTACCATCCGTGTTATTTCTGCTTTGTTAGTACATCACAGTTCCACGGTGCTGAAAGAGTGAGATTCTGCGACACTGCAATGTACAGCTTGGATGTGGCAATAACTTAAGTATTTCTGCTTTGAAATTACTGCAGGTTTCAAAAACTTGCATTCCTGCAAAGTGCAGGCTTGTTTCTTTTGGAAGCTCGCACTTATTTGAACACTTACAAATGGAAGAAGAATACTCTCAAAACACTTAACATGGAAGCCTCTTTGAAAAATGAATTCACCTCAAGAGTTCAGCATTACTGAGTTTGGTTTTGGTCCTTTCTGCCTGGCAGTTTTGGTGCTTGTGCAATGAGTGTATTTTTCAAGACTTTCAAGCATTTAGAAAAAAACAGTAGGTTTGTAAGTGTAAAAGCTGAGAAAATTGGACAAAATAACTATTCAAACATTGTTACTTTTGGGGGGAAAAAAGTAAACCCTATAAGTTATGTAAATTTTTAAGTATTCACAAGTGTATGCAGTATAAGAAGATAAAAGAGATACATTGCTGATCTTATCAAGGAAGCATAAATGAGCATTAAGGTGAATGGAAAACAATTTACCAGCACATTTATACCCTTCAAGATGCCTGCTGAGGAAAAAAAGCCCATACCTTAGTAACAAAAAGAAACAAAAATAAGCAATGATAATACCAAACAGCTGAGTAGCGCAAGACATGATACAAAAACTAAAGACATGGAAATGTACAGCCCCCAGAAAGTGTTGAAAGGCTCCATGTGTAAAAATAATTGAATTTTTAAACTATGGAGTCAGTAGAAAAGTTTTAATTACACACACACAGAAATTAAAGCCTAAACTACTATGGTGTTTAGTATGATACTATGCTTTTTTATTGGTAGAAAAGTCTTTTGCTGTGTTGTTTCAGGCAAAAAAAAAAAGGCAGCTGAAGTTCAATGAACAAAAGGATGATCATGTGCTGATCAGGTTTAATCCCCACCATAACTCATCTGAAACAACCATGTTCTATAAACTAGATTATATTCAAAGATAATATTTGACTTTGTCCATCAGGATTGAGTCTGTAACATCTTGAAATGACAGGATATGTTAAGAAGAGTAATTGCCTCTTCAAGGCTTTAGATCAAGGTGAAGCTTACTTGCTCATAGTATGTATTGACAGAATGAATACTCCTTCCTGTAGACAATGGTGTCAAGTAGAGGTGCAGTACTTCACTTCTGCTATTTGGAATCACTGCTCTTTTGACGAGGAAAAAGTACAAGAGAAAAGGTTGGCTCTAGTAGAATGTACATTGTTAGAAACCACAGGTAGGTGTTTTTT
Source organism: Lagopus leucura (assembly GCF_019238085.1). NCBI lineage: Eukaryota > Metazoa > Chordata > Aves > Galliformes > Phasianidae > Lagopus > Lagopus leucura. The sequence goes on along the minus strand of NW_024962264.1, from coordinate 33,128,537 downwards.
TTTCAGGCAACCAAGAGACATTCATGCACAAAAGAGAAAAAAGAAAAAAAGTTAAAACCCAAATTGACATAACGATGTAACAAGAACTGCAGCAATTTTCAGCTCCATTAATGTGATATAAAAACAAGTCATATGCAGAACAGGCAGCTTCAAGTTGCATGGCGATGCCCAGAAAGAAATGATAATATGTATCAGCAAGACAGAAGCTGCATTTACCAGCACGAAAAAGATTTGGATGTTGATAATCTATGATTTAAAACTGATCTCTGAGTTTTCCACAGAAATTTTGCTTCCACCTTAACAGATGGATGCAAAAGCTGGAAATCCACCAAAGGTACAGACAGACATCTAAAAGCTTTTGAAAGTAAATGCCTCAGGGAAATAGTAGGTATTAAATGAAATGAATTTATAACAAAAACTGAGATTCGTCAGGGAGTTGAACAAGACTTAATCTCTTAAATTATCCAGAAACAAAGATGGAAATATCTGGGATATGTGGTAAGAATTAAGCCAGATCTGATGCCAGACTGTCTGCCATAGCAGGAATCCCTTCTGACTGACTTTAGAAGATGAAACAGGGGCTGACCAAAACAATTCCTCCCTCGAAAAAGTGCTTGGAGGTGGACGTCATGGGTGACTTAACAAAAAAGGAGGCATTCAGGAAGAACGGTATATGGGCAACAGTCAGGAATCTCACATTTGTTTGAGCTAATTCTTGACAGTGTAGGGAAAAAATGTGGGTTGATTGACACCAAAGTTTTTTATTCAACATTTCATGTCTGTTGGGGTGTATAAGCACTTGGCAGACTTCTAAACTGATTTCAGGACTTTTATCAGCACTGCTCCAGGCCTAATAACTAGAAAACACGTATTTTAATCCTGAAGTCCAAGCTGTATCTGTCACTTGCAGCTGACAGCCACAGTAAGCACTGTAATTTATGTAAACTCAGCACCACCCACCAGTTTCTAAGATCAACACATAAAGTGGTTTCTGCATGTTTGAGGGAGAAAACCACCAAGTTGTCTTCCTGCATCCGGGTGGAGGAAGTCAGTGATTGTCTGCTTACAGTAATAAGAGAAGGCATGTCTGCTGGGGCCTTTTCTTGAAGCAGAGTATCCTGGCTTCTGACCCAGCCAGTGCACTGCTGTTCTTAATTAGGCTCTTTCTTGACTACATTCATATCCTGTCGTGTTGCTCTCTGAGATCTTGTAGTTGAGTGTGCAGTTCTTTTGTCCTACCCACACATTCTCAATCTCTGGAACCGTGTCACCTGTGCAGCTATGGCTGTGGTGTCGTCAGGGGCAGCACCTGGCTGTTCGCAAGCAGCACTGCTTACTTGGCGTGTTCCTCTGGCCCCAGCAACTGAGTGGCTGTAGTTAAAGTCTTGTGTTGCATGTCTGCTGCTAGATGGCCCCCGGCACCCAGTGCTTTGCTGTGTGCCCTCTGCTTCAGGGATGCTGATGAGCTGCTTCTTTTCTATGATATATACTCATATAATTTCTTCACAAGTTGTAAATAAGAATTGTTTAAGAGTGCATATTTTTTTTGGAAGAGTGAGAGGGCTTCCTTGGCATTCAGACATCTGGGCTATCAGTTAAAATCCTAGAGTGTTTTCTGCTCGTTTCTGTACTGAAAACACGGCAAGAGAACTATTTGTGTTATTTGTTGTTCTCAGCAGGCTTCTGCTGGCCGACAGCTTCCCCCTTGACAGTGAGAAGCCTCACTGACAATACGTGCTACACTCAGAGAAGTATCTTGGGTGCATTGGTTGGTCCCCAAGTGGCACCAGTCAGCTGGGTTGCACCTAACGTGTGTATGTTAGTAAGGGCCGAGAGGGCCATACCTCTCCCAGAAAGGTGTTTGAAACAGTATTTATTGGTTTCACTACACAACTTTTTGAAAAATAAATGTTGAGACAGGTTTTAAAGAGTAGATCACCTTGGCCTCCAATTTCAAACACAAATTAGTGGTATTTTTTATATTGTGACTTTATTCTTCAAGTTGAATGGCTTTTCCATTGAATGACTGTTATTGGGACCAGCATCTATTTCGTTGCTTCAAGTGGTCTTCCAGAGCTGTGATAGTAAAATAGCGTATTTCAAATAATGAAAGCTGTAGTCTACTTTTCTTCTGCCACAGCATTGGCTGTAATGATGGAAAGTCATTGATTGCCTTTTGTAACTGCTTTTTAATTGTTTCATTGATGTTGCTTCCCACTCTGTTGATCTGTTTCTTCAGAAGCAGATTGTTTCACATATCTATTTCAGTCAGTGAACATTTCTTTTACACTTTATTTATTTGTAGTTTGTTAGACAGGTCTGTGAAATTCGGTCTCAAGCCAGGGAAAGTGTTCAAGATTTTTGTGGTAGGATAGTCACCAAAGTAACCAGGTGTAAGCAGTACAGAAACTGATAATGACAAAAGGTTATGTAAAGTGGATCGTGCAACTTTACAGACACATCTTCTCATGTGCAATGCATCTTTATTGCTGCTTGTCACGCACTGCAGTATTCAATCCTGAGAAGTGCTAATGAATCCTATGAAAACAGAACATAGAAGATGAAAAAAAGTGCTGCTAGGCAGATCCTGATGGAGCTGGTGTGCTGTGTGTTTTGTCACTTGAGGAGAAGTTGTTCCTCTGAAAAGAATCTCATCCAGTGCTGGTAATTTATTCTGTCAGAGTGATGGTAAACTAAAGCTGTAGGTTTGTACGGAAATCTATTTTGTTATATGGTAGATTGTTGTTACAATTTTCAAAAGCTTCTAAAGTGAATTGTAATATTTTGGCAAGGGTTCAAAATTCTCTTTCCTACAAGGAACAGGTTTTGGTTTTTTTTTCCCCTAGCATGTCATTATAAGGTTATATGGTAACATCTGTCAGAGCTATGCTAACCTCTGTCATCCAGCTGTTATAATTGTGGTATTTTCCTTCCTTTTACTTCCCTTTCCTCTCCTTTCTGCTTTCCCTTTCTCCTCCTTCAGAAAAAAAAAAAAAAAAAAAAAAAAAAAAAAAAGAGAGAGAGAAAAGAAAAAACCCACCTCCTTTTATGCTGAAACTTCAGGTGGAATGAAGTGGTTATAAAAGCATCTGTCAACACAGGAATAGTTTGCCAAGCCAAGTATTTGGGTTGGAAGTCATGCCTTCCCAACTGCTTCAAAACAGGAAGTATCTCTGTTAAGTGATGGATAGCTCATCTTTGCTAAGAGGAAAAAAGGACTTTATTTTCTTTTTTTCTTTCTTCCTTTCTTTTTCTGCCTCTGGGCTAATAATGAGTTCTGCAGTTGTTGCATGTATGTAAAGAAAGAATTCCATATAGATGTGTATATGGGCGCGCACGGCTGTGTGTGTGTATAGGTGTGCATCTGTATGAATATACAAACTCAAAAGCCCCAAAACCAACAACCCACTTTGTACATGATCAGTCCCTGTCAGGAGCCAGCCCAGGCACATCTTATCCCAGTGATTCCTGTAATGCTCTCAAAATCTGTCAGAAACAGCCTGCAGGATTGCAACGGCTCCTGGGTGATTAATTGCCAAAAGAGTCTGGTTCCAGGTTCCATTACATGTAATTGTTATCTTTTCTAAAGGGGTTCTTTTATTAAACCCCCACCCCCAAAAAAGAGGGAGGAGAAAAAAAAAGAGCTGACATTCCTGAGGTTTTGCACCTCTTAAATGGGAGCATGGAGGACTCCCTTATGTAAACATACGCTGAAGAGGGTGTGTTACATTGCTTATTCACAGACTATAGATTTTGGTTTTTTTCCTTTAGTTAACTTCACTGCAAATTATTTTATTAGAAACCAGGGAAGAAGCATTGCATCCTGTTTAAAGAACAGGAAGAGGAGTTACAATTCCCTCTCCATATCAAAACCTCTCTGTGCAGTCCAGCAAGTGGCAGAGTCCTAGCTCACTGCTGCTTCTTACTGAAGTTGTGGGACAGCAGCCAAAGCTCAGGACATCCTCTTTCCTCACATCACTCCATTAAGATTTGCCACAGGTGAGAACAAGAGCTTGTGGCTGAAGTTCCACTTGCAAAGGAAGCCAGAGCTACGGCCCTGCGCTGGGATCTGGGACTGACACAAGGACAGGAACAAGAAGTAAGGCCGGGCACTTTTTCTTTTTTTTTTTAATAGCTCATCACCTGAAAACTTTTATTAGGTTGTCCAGAAGGTAGTCTGATTGTAGAGAATCTGCTGAATTGCTTCAGTTTTTCTGAGATAATGTTCACAGTGCGGAGCAGAGAAGCAGCCTGATTCTGCTGTCAAAGTCTGCACGTCTTTGAATACTTTTAAGAGGCTCAATTTCGAGTTGAATTTCCATCGCAATAAAGTGGAGTATCTGGAATCATATCAGTAGGGTTGCTTGGATTTGCACTGCTTTTATTGCTTTGAAAATGTGGTGTGTTGCTGACAGGTTTAGACTTTTATAGATCGAGGCCTGGGCAAAACTTGGCTCCCAGGGAGCATTGCAGTAAGCCGTGCCAACTGGCCAATTTAACTGTTTGAAATATCAGTAAAAGAAAAAAAAAAGCATGGAGATACTAGTTCTGCAGCTGCAGAATATCTGCCTGCAGATGTTTCTGCCAAGAGAAGTGATTGAAACTCTATTTCTTGAGATATTTTAATCCTATCTGAACAAAAACACATAGAAACGTACACTGGTATTGTCTGCATGGGCCAAGGAGCACATTGTTCCTTACAGTTGTGTTTACATGGTCTCACTGCTGCAAGGAACAAGTCTCCTCAAGCCCTCTTTCTCTATGATTCCCCTTAAATTAGCTATATTAATCAAAGTCTGTTTGTGTCAGCTCTGTGATGCACGTTGGTTTGGGACAGTGATGTTCCTCTGATTAAAAAAAAGGATATTTTAATATGTCCAGCTCTTTGCAGGTTTGTTTTGCAAACAGGTTTTCAGCTCTTCTCAGCTTCAGCAAGCACTTTGTTTAGGTGGCAGAGAAGCATAAACCCTGCAAGCTGTCCCTGTTTTTCCTGGCCATTCTCAACATGTGTCCCCAGCATGCTTATGAGGAGGCAGGAGGGACCCGGAGCCTCTTCACTGAGCTGCGTAGACAAGATAAAGCAAATAAATAATCCCCAGCACTACATTCTCAGTGCCATTTCCCCAAAGGCAGAAGCATATTTACTTCCAGCCTGGAGCAGCCCAAAACCCCACTGTTTGGCAGCGTGGCCAGGGCTGTGGTGTGGATGCCAGATTCAGGCAGCACTATGTGGTGATAGTGCAATTGTGGGGATTAGAGAACCAGCCCACAGTAGGACCTCATCTGTGCCTGACTGCACACATGGGCAAAAAGAACTATCTCAAAATCATAAGCTCTGGATGCTTTGGACATGTAGGCTGAATGTGGTTTCACATCAACTCTGAAAATTTTTGCTTTCTTGATGCACTGTTTATAACTTCAGTTATAAGCTTCTGTTATTGAAGCAATACTCATATCCATGTAAAATCCCCACCCACATTGGTGGAAGTGGCTGATGTGCTGTGAAACACAAAGAAGTGGGATATACTGTTCAAATGAGGAACACCAATGGTTTCTACTGAGTAAAGGCAGTTCTTTTCTCAAGTTTTGTTCTATAAGAAAATAAGAGTTTGTAATTTTTCTGCCTTCTGGAACTGATCTGTAACGACAGCTGAAGGTGTTTCCTGTAGGTAGCTAGCAAAGAAAGCCGTTTCAGAGCATGCAGTGAATTACACTGAGAAGTTTCTCTTCTCTGCTGATGACACAAACTGTAAACAGCTAAAAGTCTGTGGTTGGAGTAAAAAGATAAGCTACTGGTGTTACACCTGGAGGATGAGAAAAGTGATGAATACTACGCAGGCAGGGACGTTTGCTTAACAGACGGGGCAGATTAGTCTTATTTTTCAGACGGTTAACTCTCCGTATTGCTTCATTTTGATTTTGACTGGGATTATATAAACTGTATCCTTGATCAAATTGCTTTACTATTTGTCGGGTTTATATTTGTTCTCTGCCTTTAATTAGTAATTATGGTTAGTGTCTGAGTAAAATATTCACACTGCCACTTGATTGTGCACATTCTTCTTGAACACCTGCTGTCAAATGTATCATGTCTTTTCTTGTCAACTTGCACAATGCTCCGGGTCTTGAGCAAGACTGACATGACAGAGGGGTTGTATAGCTTCCTTATCTTCCTTCCAAGAAAGCTTGGTAGAATGTAAAGACTTTCTGTAGGGACTGAAAAGGAGAATGCAGCATTTTGCAGGGCCTAGTCTCCAATAATATCTAATAAAATTCTGTCTGCAGATGAGATTTTACATTAGTGGGTATACTGTAATCTAAGGAAGAAAACTACTCCACCCCAAGTGCAATTGTAGATGTTGTGTAATGAGAGCTGAGAGTAATCTGCACAAATCTTGGGAGAAGTACAAGGGTGGTGACCAACAAACAAGTCATCAAAGAGGGGAACTGGTTAGAGATGTTGGCATGTGCTGATGGTGGTGACAGATGTTGGCACAGGAGGAAGAAGGTGGGGAGGAGGAAGAGTGTGAGGAAAGGGGCTCTTGGCGAGAAAACAGCAGTATTGCTTGACTCAGGAGCCTGTGACTACAATACTCCAGCCTTGTGACATGGCGCATAAGTGTGTCCCCTGCAATGGTGAGGCAGTGTTGCCTGCTGAGTAAGCTCGTGCCAGATGGAGGAGGAAGAAAAACCTTGCAGAGCAATAATATTTAGATCTCCCCAGGACCATGGTTTTCAAGTGCACAATACTGACACAAATGTTTTCCCTGCCTCCCTTTTCTCCTTAGTACCTTCTAATCTTGCTTAATTAATCCATGGTTGCACAAAGGTTCCATCTGTCTGTTTAAAGAGCAACTTTCAAAGATCCTAAAATTCTAAGTGTTTCTTGACATATTGCACTGGAATCTTGACCTCCCCTGGCACAAAGTAAGAATGAAAATTTCATGCATGTTGAGCCTTGAAGTATAGCTGAAGCGTCTTTATGGGAGCTGAATTCACTTCTGCAAGATGAAATATCACGGCTCCAGAAGATCCTTTCATTGTTGTTAACAAATTAACTTCCTTGGCCTATCTCTTACCCCCAATACTTTCCTTTCTTGCAATACATCTGTCCTGACATGTGTGCAAGAACATAGAAAGAATCTCACAAAAAGTTACACAGCAGGAACATGACTTACTTCTAAATGCTTTACATATGTTTAAATACTCTAATGATGAAAGTAAAAAGATTTGCATTACTAAATTAGATTACAAGATATAAAGTACCTCTTATGTTCAGGAGTTCATGTAAGTAGGGACTATACCCAGGGTTCATAAATAGCAATTGTTAATTCAAGTTGGGAGGATTTAATTACAAAGGAAACAGATTGTTCTATTATTTCCAGTTTTCTCATTTTCTTCTGTGGTCTAATCTCAATGGACTCCAAAGGCAGGATTAAACTTTTAGTTGTGTTTTTCAGGTTCTGTGTTATTAACAATAATAATAATAATAAGAAGAAAGTATATACTTGCCTTAAATTTAATATAAAAATCCGTTCCTGCTTGTGGAGATTGATTGCAGCAGAGAACATGCAGTAACATTAATTCTCCAGATGAACTTCTGTTACCTGCTGAACCTACTTGCTCTCTCTTACACACCTAAATATGCACTTTACTGTGCAGCTTATGCTTTGCTACGTACTTTACATTTTGCTATCAAAATTTTTGTCAGCGTTCATGATGTTTCCTGGTATTACATTTATGTTATGTATGCAGTTTTGTTGCAAGATCCAATCAAGAAAATTTTGATGAATGTAGATGTAACTGAAGAAGTATGTCAATAGGAAAGCTACTTTTTCCATCTTAGAGAAGGCTCATCAGCTGTGGGTGCTTCTAGCAGTGTTACAATTCTGCATTGTTTGATGATGTAGTTGCTGAAATGGCCAAGCATTCTTTGAAAAAAGCTAACTATGTTGGGAAGAAAAAAAAAAAAAGGAAAAGAAGAAGAAAATTAGCAAAGCCCTAGGGTTAATTCTAGTTCATTCTTAACAGGAACCACAAATATTTTCCTGGCTTTGCATATTTAAGTTTTGCTTCCTGAAATAATTATCTTCATAATTGCACACAAAATACACATTTTTGAACCATTTATCTTTTCCAATGCTATATTTTGAAGTAATACTCTAATTAGTACAGAATTTAAGCATTTCTTTTTCAAAGGGCAATAGTTTCTTCTTAATTAAAGTGTGTTTTTTTCTATTGATGATACTGTGTATTACTTGATGATTATCTTACTTTCCTGAATGCTGTTGCTCCTCTGAAGAATATTGTGTATGTTTACTGCTCATAACCCTTCAGTGTGTGGGCACTCAGACCCCTTTCATAACTGTTGTGGTAACAACAAAAAATTATATAAACTTGCAAAAGAAAGGCATAATGGCATGAAGTATTCTGGTTTCTACCAAAACCCCAATTACTTAATTTTGTGCCCTTCCTGGCCTACATAAATTATGCAACCCTCACATCTTTACATCAGTGAATTATGTAGCTCTGTGCACACATCAATTAATTTTGGCTGCATCAACTTCCCACCTTCTGTGTGCTCCTAGCCTCAAATCAGTTCTGCATCTCCCAGCCGCAAGCAGTTAATTTTGTACTCCCAGCAGCTCCTATCTGCCCGAACCTGCAGCCTCGTTTCAACTCTTCACCCTCCCCCAGCTGCCTCTCCTCGCACAGCCAAGTCTTGCTTCTCCTGCTGCTGCTGCTCTTGCCAAACTTCTCCTCCTTCAGTTTGGCAGTGAGGGTCAATTCCAGGTGGCTTCATCTCCAACCCGTGATGGCTGGTGAGTCCCCAGGCTGCCGTGCCCACCGCACCCTCTGAGCAGTGGAGCTGGGCTGGAGGTGACCTGGATGTGCTTTTTTCTCCCCATGAACATTTCTAGAGGGGAAGTTGCAAGCTTGAAGCTTTGTCTTCTGGGACAGCCTGTAAAAGTCATAGCATGCTCTGAGCAATCATCTCCAAAAGCCTTCTTTACTTGTGCAAGTAAAATGGATCTGAGGAAGACGATTGTGTCAGCATCCATTAATGGCCTTGGTGATAATGGTGCTGCAGCTGTTGACACAAAATACCAGATCAAGCTTCTATAAGCAAACCAGGAAGAGCTCCTTTTCCTTCGGAAGAAACTTCCAACAGTGCAAAAATATCAAAAATGATATCTTGTTCCTTTAGTGCTATGCTCTGTGTGCAGCTCGGTTCTGACTACCAAATTATTTTGACCAAGAAGGAAAACTGAGTGTGAGAACACTGAGACAAAATCCTCAACATCTAGCAGAGGAGGCTAACAAGGTGTCCGCAGATGAAAATGGCCTTGGCTTGCCATTGCCCTCTGGTTGTCTTCACACTCACGGGCAACACAACAGCTCTGCAACCCATTTCTGGCCTCTACTCTTAGTTCCTCTGAAGCTTGCCAAAAGTCAAAGTGTTGGGACACTTTGGTGTTGGCCTTCAGGGAAAAGTCCGGCTGTGCCCAGGGTCTTCCAGGGAAGCCAGGTTTGTCCATCTGGTTGACCTGCTGTGACCACTGGTAGAGACCAGTTCTCAGGTGAATCTGCTTTTCTCTTTGGAGGAGGGAATTTGGAACTCCTCACAAGTGAAGTTAACAGAATATTTTCTCTCCTCTCTTTTTTGTCTGTTTACTTAACGAGGAAGCACTACAGAGACTGACTTGCGCTTTGTTTTGTAGGATTCCAGCACATCTGGTTATCTTGGATAACATTCCTATGCTTGACTGTAGCAAGAGGCGTGTTTTAATCTTGAGCTTCCAACTAAGACTATATATATGATATACAAAGCGTTTGGGACAAACTGGAAGAAACTCAATTTTAAGTAATGTGGAGCAAAAAAATTCATTCATTCTTTGATATCTGCATTTGTGCTTTGCTACAGTGGGTGCTGCATTATGTTAAGAGTCTGTCCCACAGCTGAAAACCTGTGGCTGTAGCATTTGGTTGCGGCTGGTCAGGACCTTCTTTCTATCAAGCATTTTGCTGACCCTCTTGCACAACTGCCGTGATTATTTATTAGTAGGATCTAAGATGTCTCTAGAAAATGTTCTAATTATCTAGGCATCCTGATTAAACCTGCATTGATTTAAAAGAGATGCACCATTTTACTCTTGTGAGCATTTTGTATTTCTTCTAAATAGCAGTTATCTATGGGCATTTTCTTAACAGCATGCAGAATGCAATTGCAGTGTAATTCCTCTTCCTCCAAGCCTAGTCTTGAAACATGCAAATTTCTCTTCCAGGTGTGTTCTCAACATCCTGATACACACATGGTTTAGACCCCAAATTGCACACTAGTTTTGTTATCACTGGTGTGTTGAGTTCTTGGTGAATATACCGAGAGTGCTGGGGCAAGTAGCACAGTCTGATAAGGAAGTACTGGTGGACAGCTTGCTTCTTGCTCTCCTCTGTTGGGATCCAGCATTGGCCGCTGATAGAGACAGAGTATGGGGCTAGATGTGGGCCTTAAGTCTTCCCTTGCTATGTCCTTAGCTAGGCCAATGAAACACACGGCAGTGCCATGTGCTTTCTACTGAACATTTTCATGTTCTGTTTTAAAAATAACAAGACATCTCTTAACATTCAGGATGCATTTTTCCATTCTGAAGCACCACAACAGTCTTTTTAAAGAAACTCTAGGAAGGGTGTTAACTTGATCAATGCTGTGCAGGAAGAAAAGTTCTTTCCTACTATTTTTTTCAGCATGACTTTCACTGACATGATCAGGCTGGGAAAAGACTTATTGGCTGACAGCCCAGGACAGCCATGCAATATCTCCAGTCATCTGAAACTTGAACTACTCTGCCCAAGGGAGAATCATAACATAAAAACAATTTAGGTTACATGCTGAATCTTATAAACATTGCCTAGTTTTTAAAAAATAGTTTTTAAATACTATTTAGGTGCATTTGCTCTGCACTTTTTTTTTCCCCTCAAATGTCAAGTCAGGCTGGGAGAGTTTAAATTTTTATTTTTTTAGGGTTTTTTTGCAGTAAATGGTTTTAATTTTAAAAAATCTTACAGATTTGTAAAAATACAGGGAAATAAGCTTCCTCTCATCTCATTAATCTAAGGATTTGGCTTCTCCTGCGTATCAGACATAATTGTTTTATTCATAGATAGTATTTACTTATTGACCCAGTCCAGAAACCATGGAATGATAGAAAGCTTGGCTGAAGAGGACTTCCAGAGGCCTTGCGGTCCCCCCACCCATGAGGTGCAGGACTGTCACCAGCACTGGATTGAGGAGGGCTTGGCTTCATCGCGCCCAGCCTCAAGGATAGAGTTTTCACAGCCTCATCGCTGACCTGTCCCAGGGATGAACTCCCCGGACAACCCTCCAGCTGCTTTTTGTGGCACTGGTTCCCTGTACTTGTATGACGCTGCAGAACTGGAGCCTGGCCTTGTAACTAATCATTTGCTGAATTTTCAGCTGTTTTGTGGCACAGGAGAAACGTTCTTCCAACAATCCAAAACTGATGCCAAAACTACATTATTTTTGCAAGTCTGTGGTTTTTTTCTCCTCCTTTTTAAAGGTGAACATCACTATCTCTGTTTAGAATTACCTTACTGTGTGTGAAAAACTGACTATGTTCTTGGTTAAGTGTGTGCAATGCTAGTAATGTGGGATAAATAAATACGAATGCAGGATGCCAGCTTTACTTCAGCTTTCTTTTCCTCTGCTTCTCTTGATTGAAGATCTGAACTTAGGAAATGTCCATTGCCACCTGTCCTTTTGCCAAGCCCTAGCATTCCAGTACACCTTGCAACAAGCCTAGAATTATTATTTTAGGAAAATGACTTTAGTTCCTTTATGATGCCTTTTTTCCATCAACTGGTATTTCACAAGCTGAATAGCTTTACTGTCTTTTCAGTGACTGATATATTGCAGTGTGAGAGAGTAATCTCTCTAGCACATAGCTTAATTGTTCTTGTGCAGTTTCTTGCTTCTGCTGAAATTGGTTTTTGGGTTTTGTTGCTATTATTGTTTTTAATTGACTTACTGTTTTTACTTTCTTGATGTGATGTGCTGTTCCTTATACCACTTTCTGTGACATTTTCCTTGCAGGCTTTGCTGAGACCGGGAAGAATAGACAGAATTATCTATGTGCCTTTGCCAGATGCAGCCACTCGTGGGGAGATCTTCAAACTTCATTTTCGGTCCATGCCAGTCAGTGAGGAAATCTGCTTAGCAGAGCTTGTTCAGCACACCCACAAGTATTCAGGAGCAGAGGTAAAGCTTTTTGTATGGTAATAGCCACAGAGCCAATGCACAAAATGGTAGTTTTAAAATTGAAATTAAGCGTCATCCAGGTATCATTCCATGAGTCTTTTCAAAATGGTATGTGAGAGGATGGAGTCATAAAAAGAGACTGTTTGACTGAGTATATTATGATTTCTGTGTTTCTGTTCAGAAAACGGAATATCAGTGTTTTGGGTTTTCTTTAACCTTCAAGATCCCTATCAGAGTACTGCTGCCAGAGAAAGGGTCTCTTCCAGGATGAGCCTTAGTAAGGTCACGGGTGGCTTCATTAGGATGTGCTGCCAGAATGAGCTCAAGGAAATGGAGGCAAGTGTCCTCAGCTGCCTAGACATTTCAAATGGGTCTCCCCAGGGATGTTTTGCATTTAGGATTGTGGTGAATGGCATCAGATTGAAGGAGAGACGCAATTGTCAGACAGCATAAGGGAATTGCAGGGTATTCACTGGTCACTTAAGGCTCATATTTTCCTATTCTGTATAATCAAGAGTTCACAGCAGCTCTTATAGCTCATTGCTGTTAGTCAGCTTCTGACAGTGTATGTCAGGCAATTATTTCCCGCCTGAGTTGGAGGAGAAAATAATTCAAATAGGCTGCCTGGCAATAATAGTTAGCATTGTGGTCACCACTCAGCTCCCTGAGTATTATTCATGGTAGTGTCTTATAGAAGAATATTTCATTATTTCCTCATTCTATGATTTTATGATAATTCAGAAATTCAAAGAATGTTATTTAGTTTGCCAATTCGATCTCTTAGAAGATATGAAATGCCACAGTTAAGGTTTCTGCCTTATTGTAGCCAGTCCTATTGTATGCATTATCATACCATCTCTAATTACTTAGTCACCTTCTACATTTTCCATAGCAGAGTGGAAAATGTGATTGCCTTACTTCACCCCATCTTTCTGTGTGCTGTTTACAAATACAAGGAAATAAGCTGAACTTTTGTCTTGATCCGAAAGAAAAAATGACCAAAGTGTTTGCATGACTCCTGTAATGCTGATGGATGTTCTCAACTGGCCACTGATTATTCTCTACTCCCAGGCAAGGCTTCTGCTCATTTAACGACTGCAGTGCTGGTGCATTTTACAGAGCTATATTGCCCACAAGCAACCTCTGGCTGGTGAGGGCACTGCTGAGAGTGCAGCAGATGCCCTTCTCCAAGTCAAAGGCACTGGGGTCAGACCTCAGCATGTGCAGCTGTATGTGCAACTCTAGCATCCAGACTAGCTTCAAGGCTTATTCCAGGAGGCTCTGTAAGGGCAGAGACCAACATTAAATGCCCTGTGGCCTTCCTCCCCTGCAGTACAGGACAAGCCATGCTCTGGCAATGAATTAATGACACAGTGAGTGAAGCTGTTTTGTATTGGACTTCTATTTGCAGTTGAAAGTGGGATTTCATTATAATAATTTAATAAAAGTAAAGAATTTCCTATTGTGGGCTAAAATATCGGTCTAGAGAGCTGTTGCATCTATACTGCCTCAGTGTTGTGGATTGGTAACTTTACTGTATTTTTACCCTGATGTCAGTGATAAAAATTTTACTGCCCTGGAAAGATATATGTGCTTCTTGCCAAGTTATAAGCCTCCAAAAACATAAATATAAACATATCTTTGGTTGTGTATGGAAACTGTTTTCTTACCAGGCAACGACTGTAATGCTTGTATTTCAGAAATTCCAAGCATATGGGGATTTCCTTTGGATCTGGGTCAGCCGAGGCTCTAGTGGTGAATTCTTGTGCTTAGCTTAGATAATGAGTTGCAAATGTCTTGATGCTGGCTTTGTACAGAACCAAAAATAAGTTAATGGGTCATTGAATGCAACTGCAGACTAGTTGCAGGGGAAAAAAGCCTGCGTGTTTCTAATATGCATTTCTTATGAATTTTGTAGTTTGGCATCCTTCAAAGAATTGTAATAATTGAGATGTAAAGAGTAAACATGGAAAAATCCTCAGTCAGTGTTCCTTGGAAAAATATATAAAAAGTCTTGACAGTTGGCACGCACAGAGGCCAGTTTCATTAAAGCCTTTTCTTCCTAGTGTCTTCAGCTTCCCAGCTTTACAAATAGTTTCCGCTGTTGAATGGCAAGTTCTCATTCCACTGTTATACCCTTTGTTTAGAAAAAGAAATGGAAAATGCTTGGTTTTGTGACTAGAGGGTGCCGTATAGATGGGGGTTTCATGTAAAGATACCTTGAACCATCCTACGATGAAATGAATAGATCAGTACACATAGTTCAGCAAGTGCATTTTTTTGCCTGTCAGCCCTTATGACCAGTTATCTCCATTCATCTGCTGGACATACATTTATCTTAATGACTATGTTAAAGGTCCATCCAGTAGGAAAATAGGGTGTTTACGTCCCACTGTTTCATTTGAGAGAAGATAGAAGATAATTTATGACGATGAACTAGAATTTCCTTCTCTCATGTGCAAGTGAAGTTTCATGTAAATATCAATGTAGTTAGCTTTTAATGTAGCAATTAAATAGGTAAAGCAAAGCCTCTGCTTTTTAGGAATATTTGACATTTAGTTTGATCTTTAATTCCTGGCCCTTCTGCACTGCATGGTGATACCTTCACAGCTCTGCTCTACAGTGGTGCTTTAGGCTTTTCTTCATGGATACCCGAATGTCTGTAAATCAGGACAGTGAGAGAGTTTTTAGACATTTCTGAATTGCAGTGTTTGGCCTTGGAGCCAATACCAACACCAAGAAACATACTCTCTATCCTTTAAGGCAGCTTATTTGGCTGCATACTTAGCTTTTCCTTTTCCCCTGACTGCCTCAACCTCTGGCTAGCACTGTGGGAGCCACGCACAGGGCAGCTAGCTACAAGGATAGGTCTGCTGTAATAAGTAATAAAAAGTAGTAAGTAATAAAACTGGTTAGAGTAACAAATGCCTTGTAACATCGAATCTCTTAAAAATTTAATTCTTCTTTTATCTTATTGCATTTTATTTTGAGCAAAATTGCCCCTTTATAGAACTGAAGATAATTTGTAATGGCTTTGGAGATGTCTTCACTCAGAGATTGTTCAATCTGGGCATAGTTTTTTCCAGAGCATTTTCACTGCCATTCTTCATGTGGAGAAATTTTATCTGTTTGGTATGTCACCATGCTTCTATGAAGTGTGATTAGTTAAAGATCCAAGCACAGAAGTGTTATGTTTTGCATTGCAAATAATGTGAGTTCTTTCGATCTCATTTGTTTTCTTTCCTGATGTTACAGCCAGCTTGCATTATGGAAGATTGGCCATCAAAGAACTCAGAGGTTCACCTTTTTCATTTGAAGTTCAGATTAGGTTTATCATACTTGTAGGCTTGAGATCTGTAGTCTCAATCTGTCTCAAAGACGTATGAGGAATGGCTGAAGGAGCTGAGGTTGCTAGTCTGGGAAGGAGGAGGCTCAGGGAAGAGCTCATCACTCTGCAACCACCTGAAAGGAAATTGCAGCAAAGTGTGTGCCAGTCTGTTTTTTTTTTCCAAGTGACAAGTGATAGGATGTGAGACAATGACTTCATGCTGTGCCAAAGGAGGCTTAGGTTGGGTATCAGGAAGAATTTCTTCATGGGGAGGGTGGTCAGGCAATGGAATTGTACTGCCCAGGGAGGTGGTGGAGTCCTCATCTCTGGCGGTATTTAAGAGATTTAGTAGTGGACTTGGAGTGTTAGGCAATAGTTGAACTTGGTGGTCTTAGGAGTCTTTCCCAACCTGAATGATTCTATGATTCTAAAACCCTTTGTAGTGCAAGTAAGAGCAAAATTATGTGGACAGTGTCTGATTAGGAAATTGTTTACCCTGTAACTTTTTAATTATACATTGTTCCAGAAATGAGAGGTTGTAGCTGTCACACCTGTTCACCTGGGGAAAGGACAGTAACCTTTATAAAGCAAAGGCTGATATCTTTGTTAGACTTCTGTTGTTAAATAAAAGTATCATTTGCCTTTAAAAACTAAATGGAAGGAATGTACCTTACTTCAGATCTCTGAAGTTTTCTTTGTGAAAAGGAATGAGCAAGGGAGTAAAACCACCATAGAAAGTTTCACCACTACAGAGATATTTTATTCTAGAAGTTGATGATCTTAAAAGGAAAATAAACCTGGTAGAGTGAAGGACCTTCTTTAATTGTTTGAGCCCCAGCTATGTTACAGTTTTGTCACAGTTCAGAAGGCAATAACAAAGAGGGAGGTTTTAGGTAGAAGCTGAAACCAAATATTCACTTGTTTTGAGTTTAAAGTTATTTAGAAATAATAAAACAAATTAAATATTCTTGATTAGGGTACATAGGTGTTCTTATAAAGATAAGCTGATGAGACTGACTCTTAAAATCAGGTCATGGTGAAAGCAGAGTCTGACATTGTTTCTATAGCATTATCAGTTTCCATGCTTACAGGAAACAATAGTAAAGCGGGAATCTGGGCACCTGTAAATCTTTCACTGGTTTTTAGTCAGAGCAGAGTAGTTAATGTAAAAAATATCTTTCTCACTTTGCAATAACTCTCGATGGGAACACAATGGAGAAAAAAAAAAAAAGAAAAAAAAATCTAATGAAGGTTTGCTGTGGCTCAAATGAGTGCATATTTGATGCCAAAAAAAGTGTATTTGCAGCAGCACACTAGCTCTAATCAGCTGAAGCCTTTGCCTATTAAAATATTTATTTCAAAACATGCATGTACTTGTTTACCGGATGCAGACATACTAAAACTAGAAACTTAAAAAGAAACCAAACACCTCAAACAACCAAACCAGTGCTCCTTTCTTTCTCTTATAAGAAGTCACTAACTACAAAAGAAATGAGGATATATTTCATCATAGGCATACAGAAACGTAAACAGTATTTTAAAAGAGTGGGAAAAAACAGTTATTAAAGTACATCTACAATAAGCACAAGAGAGGGCTTAGATATAAAGAAAACAAGGCACCAGACAAATTAGGATATATTATCTTCTTCATATGTAGTTTTCCATGAAGCAAAAGATCTTCCAAACTTCAGAGAAAGACTTTCTAACATTTTTAAACAGCAATGTATCCACTGATCCATTGTGTAGCAGCCTATATATTCAGACTTTAGGGAATTAAGACAATTATAAAAAAAAATTAAAATTAAATATAATAGAGAAGAGTTTCTGTGACTCTGGAAATCATGTCCTGGCTAAAGCTCATGGTTTTCATTTTTTAAGCATGAATGTGGTTTTATTCTTTTCTGCTTAGTTATACTACGTGCAGGGCACGTTCAGTTCCCATTCAATTCATCAGTTGTTGAAGGTGCTCGACATGTTGTGCCGTGGGACTTAGCCTCAGGTTTTGAACTTGTAAGATACCACACACACACACACACACACACACACACACAAAAAGCTTGTGTCTCATCGGAAATATGTGGTTTGAAAATGTGCTTTGTTAGTTAAATTATCTGTGCTGAATTAGCTCTGGCTTGACTCTGCTAGACAGCCTTTCCGTTTGAAGGAGTCCTGCTTTGCTCTGCACCAAAATATAACATTATCCTGTATGACAAGGGATGCCATCACACTGAAATATACAGCAAGATTAAGACCTCAGATGAACCTCTGAAGTTTCTCTTGGATTGATGCATAAGATCTATTAATTCGTGTCAGTCATTGAAAAGTGAACATTTTTGTGTGGGTGGGTGTGGAAAAAAGACTCAGCCTTCATCCAATATGGGTAATACAGGATCACCACCTTCCTACACATGTTTATCAGCACCAAGGATGTGTTTGGCACAGGTGGCTGGAAGGTGAGGAAATACCTGGCATTCAAGATGTTTTCTGAATGTCAGTGCTTGGGATAAACGAGATGAATCACTTGAAAGGAAATAAGTAACTACACAGGACTTTCCATGGGATTTTGCTTACTGCCGGTCTCGCAAGAACCTCGTACGTGCAGAATGTGCTTGGACAGACTGAAAACCAGGGCAGTTTGAGTGCCTGGGTAATCACTCATCAACCCGAGTGTCGTGGCATTGTGCCGTGCCTCCCCGATCTCCTTTTCAGCTGCTTTAGAAGGATCTGGTTCCGTTCCTGTGTTTTTCCGAGATGGGGCTGGGGACAGTAGCATTGAGCGGGTTGATTCTCATCATGTCTTGTCTCAGCCAGTACCCAAAAAAGAACTGCATTCATCCTGCATGCATTCATCCCACCAGTATATAAAACGGGGCTGACAATGAGTGTGTTTATGTAAAACATAAGGCTTGATATACAGAGGAGTGTTTGCACTGAAATTTATGCATGGCTTGCTCATCTGGGGAAGAACATTTTATCCTTCAGTGAGATAATGATTTGCTAATAGTTTAATCAAGCAGATGAGATTTAATGCATCTGGCTGAAGGGACAGTAGCATTTCCGAAAAGGTCAGCCCCATTAACAGCTCAGGAGGGTACCGTCAGCACTGCTTCCTAAACAACCCAAAGAGCTGCAGTCCTTAAAGAAATCTGGGGAGAATGCCACAGGGAATTTGAATGAGCCCCCAAGTGTGTCCCAAGCAGCATTTAGGTATAAAATTTATCCAGCTTCTCAAACCTGAAAATTTGGATTCTGTGAATGATGGACTGCCTGGGGTTCAGGGAAATTAGGGCTGATTTCAGTATGTCTTTTCCTCCTTTGTCATTTGTGTCTTCATTAATTATTTTAATGGCATTGTCTGCCTGGGTTTTGTACACGGATACTCGTACCCTCACCATGCCCCCGAAGGGCTGGTTCATGCTGCATGCCTGTCTGGAGAGAGAACCAGCAACATGAGCGTTAACCATGCAAGAAGCAAGCAGTGCTCTGCTGACGGTGCTGCTTGTTTCTGATGAACTTATATGAAACCATAAGGAGCAAAGTTTCACCAGAATGGCCAGGGCTGCAGGACAGAGCCTCTGCTGAGCTGTGGCTTGCAGAGGACAGTATGCTGCCATCACTGCAGGGGCTGCTCAGCCGTCACTGCAGCAAGGCCTCGTAAAGAGGGTCCTTGGCTGATACTGTCAGCCAGCTTCCCTTGCCCTCTGCTCTTGCTTGTGACTCTGCTGCTTTCTTGTCCTGGTTTTGGCTGTAATTCCTCGTAATGGAAAAACATGTTGGTCTTTAAAAGCAGATGGGAATTCATTCCTGAGGGAAAAAATATGCCTCTTTAGGCTACTGCTATTGTTTTCTTTTAATTTTATTTTTTGCCTGTGAGTTATTTGTAGCAACAACTAATTTAATTCATTCTTCTTTTTTTTTTTCCTTTTTTTTTTTTTTTTTTTCCCAATATGAAAGGGAGGATTATTCATCAGTGGTTTATATCACACGTTTTCCATATGCCAGTAATCACAAATGTAGGTATTTAATGTTGAGAGTTAAAGCAGCATTTGCTATCATCAGGAAGGAACTGAAAGTGTCAATTGCTTTCTGCTTTTTGAAGTGCTTTCATTTACATAATATAAAGGCTCAAATCAGTGCAGAGTGATAGGCTTTGCCTTTATGGGAAAAAAAGAAAAGAAAAAAATTCAACATGTTTTTCCCAGTGACCTCTTTTTTCTGATTTAAGCCTGTAGTGATGGCAACTTGGTCTTGTAAGGTATGTATTATAGGGAATGTAGTTAGAAGTTTGCTGCTTTGAGTTTGACTCAGTTCAAGCACTGAAGTATAAGATAAGGTGTAAAAATCAGAGAAAGTCATCAATAAGACTTTGCATTTCATAGAGAATGAAATCTTGATCCTTGACTCTTGTACCCCTACTGCAAGACCAGGTCCTCAATGTATATAAATTGTTGTGAACACTGATTATGACAAAGTACGTTAGCGAAAGAACCGTCCAAAGTTTTTGGTAGGTTTTCAGTGAAAACACTGGTTTTTAGCCACATTTTTCATAAACAAGGGAGAAAAAAGTAAATGTTCTTGCATCTCCTGCTGTTTCCCATGTCCTGAGATTAAAGCGTGTCTGACTGGCTTAAATGCCTGTTATGATTTCTTTTAATAGTATGCAGTGTCTGACTGTGAGACCTCGGTGCACAGTCTGGCTTTTTCCACACTTATATACATTTTTCTCTTTGGACACGGTGAGGATTTTAAGGGGCTTTCCCTTGGAGGTAGCACTGAGGCATGATCTCAGGCATCAGGTTGGCCAGGAGAGCTGCAGAGGGTTCCCTGCCTCCCTACTGAAATTGCCTCATCAGTCTTAACAGAATCCGTCTTCCATAAATAAGCGTAGTACTTGGACAGTAAGATCCCCAAGAGTTCTGATTATTATCTTAGTTGGCATTAGGAATATTTAAATGCAGTACCTGAAGGCTAACTCAGATGGGATGTTTATAACCTATGAAAATGTACAGAGGAACACCTTGTACTGACCTACTTGTATTTCCAGTGTTGTGCCAGCTAAATTGCCGTCAAGGTGGAAGAAATGTTAATGAATGGCAGAGGAATAATAGAGCCTGGGAATAAAAGCTTATTAATCTAGCTGAGCATTGTTCCTGTGAATGAAGAATGTGTGTTTTAATAACAATGCTAACTGTTTACACTTCACTGAGCCACAAAGATTGGAGAGGTGTGTGTGAATTGAAATATTTGAATATATAGTGGTATCTTTGTGTACATATGAAATAGGATGTTTGCCTTTTGCAGCCATTGGTGAAGTAATTGTTTCTTGTGAAAACTTGGAACCTAGTAATAAACAATTAATAGAAACATATCTAATAAAATCACTGTCTGCTGTTAGACAGTAAGTATCTTAAACACTGGGTATACTGAGTTTTAAACATAAAAGGTATCATTATTAAGCTTCATTTGTATAGAACATGCACCAACTATTCTGCATCCAATCCTTTCTCATGGCATGGAAACAAAATTTCATTTTAATTAAGTAAACATTGAGCTTATTTTGGGAGGGATGGCCACTAACAATATAGTGATTGGAGAGCTTGATTGTTCTTGTTTTAGCATTGTAACTGTGATATTCTTTAGTATTTTTCATGCAGGGAAAAAAAAAAAAAAAAAAAAAAAAAAAAGGATATCCATCACAATCTTACATACTTGCTATCATCCTTTCTTTCAAAGGAGTTTGGATTATGCATACTTTTATTTTTCTGAGTAAGTTTTTTGTAGGGAGATATCAGGCTTTTCTTCTTTAACCACAAACTGTAGTGATAACCTTGTGAGAATTGCAGACTCTTTGGGGAGATGTAGCTGTGCAGCAGGAACTCTAGAACAGGTTGAGAAGCTGATGAGGATTAAGATAGCCATGGTGTAGAAGGTGGAAAGGTATTTGCAACCTTACTGACATTGTCAGACAGAGATTTGCACTTATGTCATATACTTTCTGTTTTGAATGCGCTCCTGAACACTGGGTTTTCTTGTGAATGAGAGTTGCAGTCCTGTTGAGGAATGCACTTTAAGGGGAGCTATCCGTGGCTCACTTCGTGTTTTTTACTTGGATTCTACCGAAGATTGTGCATTTGCACCAAACTTGAGTCTTACCCTTCAAACACTGCGTGGAGTAGAAGCTGTCAGGCAGTTTCTGAAACACTGATGGCTGTATGCTCTAGTCTAGCTCTGATTTTTGTATTTCAAGAATTGGAAGTTGCTATTTCCAATTTATCTTTTATGGTTCCCCTAAAATACATATGAAAATACCTAAGGCTTTCCACTGCCTTTGGCAAAAAGAATAAATGGTTATTGGCAGATGGAAACAGCATGGTAATAGCTGTGCAGCAAATTATTAGCTATGGTAGGAGCAATCCTGTGGAACATTTTGCTTTTTAATTAAACTGCTTCTAACTGTTACCAAGTTCTCAGCCTAAGCTTTTTGTGTCCTGGCTTTGAGTATCAAAGACATCAAGGAGCCTCAGGTGGAAAACAACTCAGACTTTCTCTGACACGGAGTGTGTAGAAGAGAGCCATGGGAGCTGGGCTGTCCACTTGCAATGGAAGAAAACAGAGCGAAACTGCAGATGGCTGTGCTAGTTAATTGGTCTTGACATCCCCATTGTAAGGGAAGAGAACTAAGAGTATTTTGCTCTATTTAAAAGGGCTGCTTTGGATTTGTTTGATTTTCTTTTTTGAAGAAGCGGGTGTTATTATTTGAGGGTAATTGTCATCAAACAGAGATTAGCTTCACACTTCATTTCCAATAATAAATTTGTTATAAAACTAAATGATAACTATTCTACTTACATTGCATAGTGAAGCATTGCATTGGGTGGAAGGGAGCGGGAAAGTAGCAATCTGTCTTCTGTTTTGTCCTGTATGTTTTTGTCTTTCTTTGCTTTATGCTGGGATAAATCAGCTTTGTCTTTTTGCGGAACTGTTCCCAGTGAGCTCCTATTTGATGAGAAACTGATGAAGAAGGGGGAAAAAATGATGTACACAGCACCTAGGCTGCCAGTATTTGCAATGCATGTTTCCAAGTAAGTCTGTGTCAAGAGAACCTGATTTCTCTCCAGCAGCCGCTGTCGCATGCAAGGACTGGTTTTCTTTGCTCAGCTGAGGAGGAAGGACCAAACAGAAGCAGCCAGGAGGCAGATTGTGGGAGATTTTTCTCATAACAGTCACAAAGCATTTTCATGGAGTCATAGAATAATTAAAGTTGGAAAAAAAACTAGGATTATGTAGTCCAACCATCAATCCATCCACAGCATGCCCACTAACCATGTCCTTCAGTGCAAAATCTACGTGTTTCATGGGACAGCAGGGACAGTGACTCACTCTATCACCTCTGAGGTAGCTTGTTCTGTTTTGCAGAGGTGAAATTGCCTACCCAGCAATTTGTGCCAATGCCCAGAGCACATGGGAGCGAGCCTTGCTGTATAGGTTTGGGGTTCACAGTGTGCACTACATGTTCAGCATTGGCATGCTGCCACAGGAAGGGAAATAATAAAAAACACAAACCTGTGTTCTGCTTGCGTTCGTGGTTACTTCTGCATTCGCAGATGTGACTGTTTACATGCAGAAAGGTGTTTTGAGGAATCCCCTTGCTGGGGGAGCATGTAACTTGTCTGTGGCCCATCACACACTCAGATTGCTCTCTGATATTGCAGGATATTGGGATATTGCCATTCCTGTGATCACTTTTGCTTATTTACGTGTTGTATGATCTGGGTGGAAGAACAAACCACACTCATTTATTGGCAAGACAGAATTTGCAGGCAAAAAAATGTGTTCACTAATTTAGCATAAACAAGAGAGCAAAGCTTTTCCTGATTTTGACTTTTCTAGAATAAGGCCTGAGGGATTCACAAGAGCTGGCAGTCCTAATATTCAAACAGTAAGCACTCCTCATAATAAGGTGTCAGTTCTCTTCCGAAGAAAGTGCTGCTGTGATTATGATCCAAAATGGAATATAACCAGAATGTTCAAAACCGAAAGTTTATTCCTCATTTTTGATGTCCACTGTTACTAAATATGGTGTTACTTAGGTTATTTAAAATAACAGTCTGAAACTACTGATTTCTTT
Source organism: Lagopus leucura (assembly GCF_019238085.1). Lineage (NCBI taxonomy): Eukaryota > Metazoa > Chordata > Aves > Galliformes > Phasianidae > Lagopus > Lagopus leucura. Next base: position 33,104,804 of record NW_024962264.1, on the reverse strand, counting down.
ATTTGGAAAAAAAAATAAAAATAAAAATTGGTGTTTTGCATTCATTAACACTTGTTTATTAGTAATGATATTTATGTAAGACTAGTGAAAAAAAAAAAGGCCTCCCCCAAAAAAAGCACAGAATCAGTTTATCTTTTGCAAATGCTTGGAAGCTGGAGGAAGAAAATGAACTTGAGAATTTAGACACTGTCTTACCCTAGGCTAATTGTTTACTATTAAAATGAAAGCTTGCATGCAGGAGGGAGTGTTATGTTTTGGACTTACTTCCTTGTAACTCATAAATCTTGACTGTGTAAATGTTCAGTCATTAATTAAGGGTTTCAAATTAATCTGTTTCCTGACTGGACTTGGCTGGTTTTGCATAGCGTAGTGCTGTTGCCCAACCTCACAGTTGAGGAGTGCTTTCAGATGTGTGATATGGAAGCATGATGTTTATTGCGGAGAGTTAATGAGCAGCGAGCGTGGTGCTGGGAGGGGCATTTCATTACATACACCGACAGGAAACAACCAGGTTGTATCAAAATGCTTATGACTACTTTAATTACTTCCCTTACTTCAAACAATAGCAAAAGATGGCTATTATGTATTGATAAGCATTAGCGCTATCAGGATAATATACTCAGCCCAAATCTCTCGTAAGTGATGGAAAAATTCAACTTTTGCTAGAAGCTTTAAAAAATTGTTCATATTATCACTAGGACGTTTTCATTTCATTCAGTTGAGCTGCTCACATAATAACTGTTCATTTGGGTTTTGCATCTTACTTGCATTACCCTTATTGTGTGTATATATTTGTGTCTCTTTTCCTACTTACGAAGGCATAGTAGGGTCTTTTATCACATATTTAATTATTTCACTAAGACTACGGATTTTCCAGAACTACACCTTTGGATGGCAACAGGCAGTGCATTACATATTGTGCTATAAATGCCTTAGTACTTGATTGTACACAGCTCTATCTTTGCACTGTTGGAGGTGAGTCTACTAGCCCTTCCTCTTTACTGAACATCCCTTAGCTCAGTCAGTGAATTTACTGTTAAAGAGGAAGGAGAAAAAGCTACAAACTGCTCATCCAGCCAGGTCATGTTGGAGGCGTGCTGCATTTTGAGGCTATTTCAAACCCAAAAATGTTTTCATTATATGTGTTCCAGCTGACTGTATATTTACTGCAGCAGTCAGCTTCCTTCAATTCTGCATGTGCGACAGATTTCATAAATAGCTTGTCAGGTTTCTGTTCCAAGCTGTCTGGTTTGTACATGAAACATAGAGAAGAAGGAATTAATCACAAACATGAACAAAAAAGATCTCTAGTTAGCTATTTGAAGCCTTAATGTTCCATTTGTGACAGCATTTTGCTGCTGTTCTTGGTCATGCAAGTGCACAGGAATGCCACAGCCCTCCAAAATGTACTCTTCCACCAAGGAACTGATGTATCCTCTTGCATACCTGCATTACTTTTATGTATGTGTTGCACTAGGGAAGAGATTTGCTGCATAATTGCTAACCGCTAATTAAAAATCAGTCTGACCCAGTTTCAAGTTTTGAGAGGGTTTCAGGTCTGCATTTAACTCTTCAGCTGAATTTCATCACCTTTATCACTTCAGCCAAAGCCAGAATGTTAATACCGACTCATTTCTGGCCTAGTGAAAGTTTGGATTATTACCCTACAGCATTTCAAACATTTTCATGTGCATAAAAAGTTCTCTATAACCAATGGAATTATTTAATGCACTTAAAATCAAGTACATGTTTAAGCTTGCTAAATCCAAGTATTATTTATTTAATTCCTAAAGATTAAAATGTCTTCTAATTTAATGTATACTGTTAACTAGTCAGCAGGAATAACAGAGAATGTGAGTATCAAGCTTTCTTTTTCACTTTTCAAGGTAAGATGTATTTTTGAAGGGATGTTGTAGTGCTGCTACTTTTATGCCCCCTGTTTCCCAGCAGTTCACTTCTGTTGAGCCAACTAATGCACAAACTGCCCTGCTCACTCTGTGCGATTCCATTTTCATATGGCAAAATGATTTCTCCGTGATCAAGAAAGCCTCTTGCATTTCAGTTATACCAAAGAGTAGACATGTTCCTTGCTTCATTTTGTCCCCAGCTGTGTCACTGTAAATGTACAATAAGTGCCAGGTCTTTCAGGGTTTCTTTTTGTGGATTTCTCATTCAAGACATGACTGTATGTGTCAGTGAGAAGTAGGGGCCAGATGAATCTCTTTTGTTTTGGGAAGTGTTTTGGAATCGAGCACAACTCAGCTTGGCCTCAGTACTACTGTAAGCCTGCTGCTCTCTTCATATCTTTCTGAAGCAGCAAGCTCTTTTGAGTTGCCACTCCTGCCATCCAGTACATTCTTACTAATGTGATTTTTAATTAGCAGTTAGCAATTATGCAGCAAATCTCTTCCCTAGTGCAACACATACATAAGAGTAATGCAGGTATGCAATGTGAATGAAACCAATTTCACATGTAGGACTCTGCTCAGAGGATGCAGGAAAGGAATGGGCCACTGGCTCAGCCAAGTGGTGGAAAATCAGGCGAGCTGCTGGCTGCATGCAGTTCTAACAGTATGGTCTGGATTGTTTCAGTTATAGCTTTGGTGTAGGTGCACCCTTGGTGAATGCTGGCCTTCAGAGGAAATGCCAAACCTGTAGACTGCCTGCAGTCAATTTATTTTTTAACAAAGTCTTACAGGAAATAAGCAGTGCTCAGCACTGCATATTGTGATGACAAGTGCATTTTACTTCTTAAATTACTTTTGACTACTTGTTAAACGCACCATGTGAAGCAGGATAGGATGGCTTACTAAAGTACGAAATATAGAGTTAAGAAACTGTGGCAATAAATCTCTCTTCTGCCAATCCTGCATTTCATTGGCAACAGTCCTGGACTTGCAGGAAGATGCTTGGATCATCTAAAAGGTTTCTTTTTTCTTGTGAATTTCATGATTAATTTGACACATCATATTTGGTAAGAGGTAAACTGTATTTCAAAGCCTGAAGTGGTGCTGGTGTTCTGATTTATATTTAAAATCTGTTGTTACACAAGGCTTAGAAGGCATTCAACACTGTATATGGTAGCATCTATGGGCCACTTATGTAACGGGAGAAATGCCTGCATTGTCCTCCCTAATTCCAAATACTGCCAGGTTCTTTTGGACAGATCATCTGCCAGTTTTCACTCCAAAGAAAGCTAAGCAGAGAATGACAAACATGATGATCCAGTCCTCTTCCTATACCTGAGCTATTTTAGCTCAGATTTGTGGTTTTGAGCCCTCCTTGTTAGGAGGTATATCAGCTGTAAGAACTAAGGATAATTTTCTAGTCCATTTGCCTTATTTCTTGCTATTGGACTGATTTTGCAGTGTGCAGATTGAAAATCAGGACATACCTTCAAAAATACCATTGGGATGTTATCACAAGTTATGTCTTTGGCAGTACACACATCTGTTTCAGCACTTGGCTACTATGGAATATTACCAGTAACTTGCATCAAACCAGAATGGGCTGGTATCGGTTTCACTGCCTTTTTGATACCATGTCATTGAAAGAGACACCTGGAAAATGCAGCAAGGAAGCCTAGAAAGTTGCTAAAATTAAAAAAGAGAAAAAGAATGGAGACAAGGCAGATCTGCCATGCTTTATTTGAATAAAGCAGAGGATACTGAAGAAGTTTGTGTGGACTAAAGCAAAAATAAAGAAAAGAATAACGTGATTAATGAGAGAAGTCGAGGGATTATTAGAAGCAAATATTCATCTTCCAGGAAATTGTAATTAGTATAAAGGGACATTTGTGACAAGGAAAATAGCTGGAGATTCAGAGAGACCATGAATAAATAAATAAGTGAGGAGAAGAAAAAAAAAAAAGAGAGTAATGTATCAGTTCAGCCTGCAAAAAAGTGCATAAAACTGCCGTCTGTCCAAGGGCAAACAGTGAGGGCAAGATAAGGTGCTGGGACCAGTGACAGCACTGGGGACTGTAGGAGCTGCTCTGCTCTCCTCGTAGTGCTGGGGCTCCTGAGACTTTTCCAGCAGAGCCAGAGCAGATCCTTGCAGAATCATCTGATAAGCACTACCTGTGCTGTGCTTTCTGAAGGTGAGCAAAACAACGTTATTGGTGTGAAAATGGTGAACCTAGTCCAGTTCTAGTCAGTCAGGATCTGCACGGAACAGGTTGTCCCCTGCAAGTTGGAACAGTAATGATAACGTTTTGCAGGAATAGCAAATATGCGTTCATATTTGCATTACGATAACAGAGATTCCATTTTGAGGCTTGTATTTGATAGTAATAATTCATCCCTGGTTTTTTTTGTGATTTCTGAAAGAAACTAGCTCTCTCCTACCATGAATGCACTTTCTTGAAAGTCTCTCCTTTTGATGGCAAAATGTTTTTAGTCACTTTATTTTTACCACTGAAAATTCAGCAGTATTATTCTACTAATGTATAGCCTGCCAAGACATTTTACCACCAGATTTTTTTCGTAGGAGAACAGCCAGTATTATTTTGGTTGTTTGTTCCTTCTTAATTCATACACAGCATTTAAGGAGCTTAATTAACCCCAGCATGCAGGGAGGGAGAAAACAAACAATTTAGCAATTTAGCAATTGAGAATATAATTAACTACATTTATACAGAAGTAACTGTATTACCTAATTCTTCTTTCTCTTTTTTTTTTTTTTTTTTGTACGAGTTTGAGGCTAGGAAAGGAGGGCAGTCACAGGCTCTGTAAGAAAATGGGGAGAATAAAAACACTTCCATGGATAGAATGCAGAAATACAGTAATACCTCTTCATTCTTCTGTAGAGCTGAAACAGTTTCTAACTTTTAAAGCTCTTTGACAGAGGCAGAGTTTAAATTTAGGCTTAGGAAGTTTGCAGAGCCTGGAAAAGCCATACAAGTTGAATTCTGTTCTCAAGGTGTAAGCATAGGATGATTGGGCTGGTCTGGGGTATGAAATCCAGACTTCTTGCTGCAAATTAACATTGGTTTGAACATTTTCTCTCAAGTATTGTTCAGTCATCCCCATTAAAAAATCATTTCCTCAATAATAATAGATTCTGTAGATGTATTATGTATGTAAAATGATACATATTAATAGAAGTAATTACATGTGAAAATGAATTTTTCGCATTTCAGCAAATAATGACTCCCCTCACAGCAGCCTTCTGCTCCCCAAATAAGCAGAACAACAAGCAAGCCTGCTGAAGGGAAATCTGTTATTTCAAATAATTTTCCAGAGACTGCATTTTCTGAGTGTGGATGAAGCTGGTGAAGGGACTGGCTGGCCAGCAGAGATCAATCAACCACTCTTCCAAGAACAGCGTGACTTTTTCAGCAGTGTGGTCAGTACCACGAGTCCGCATGTGCCTGACTGCTAACTTGCTGAGAGACCTCAGTTCAGGAAAGCTGTGTGCTTGAAGTTCCTCTTGATTCAAAATCCTTTACACTGGATAGGAATAAATGGAGTCTTAAGTGTGCTTTTGCTCAAGTATTTTTCTGAACTGCACTGTTGTGGTGAGACAGAAAGACTGTAGAGTGCCTCAGAAACCCTCCTAGAAACACACGGGAGAAGCATTTCTTAAAAAGTAAGAAAACAAAACCGCTTTCATTTTTAGAGATTTACTGCAGCACTTCGAGCTATAGAAATAACACCCGATGTCTGTTTCATACAAAAAAAAAACAGCTGTAAAAGCCAAGTAGCCTTATGAAATCTCTCTGTTTTTCATCTTTTGGATATGACTGGATTGTGACAAAAGGAAAATGTCTGTGTAGCTTGCTTAAGCCATGGAATCAGAAACAATCAGGCAGTTTGGCTGAAGAGATGTTCTGTAGCTCTCCTGCGGCAGGTGACTTCTGGCTTCTGCGTGGTGGATGGTGAAGAGATGAGGAGGAAAGCTGCAAGCAGCATTCACTGCTGGTAGCTATATATGCAACAGCCCTTAAAAGATTATCAAGACCATTTTCTACAACAAAAGAGATACATCAGATTTTTCTGCAATCCAAGGTGAATGATAGTAGAGAGGAGAAGAAAAACCCGAAGTAAACCACAGTAAAGCAGGACCTAGCTGTTTTGTTACTAATACAGAACTAAATTAGGAAATCAGGTTTTTTGTCCTTAACTTTTTTTTTTTTTTTTACCCTAAAAGAATTCAGAATGTTTTGATTTGAAAAGATTTAACGTGTTTCAATTCAAAATGGCTTTGTTAAGATTTCTTTTCAATTCCGTTGCTAAGTATAATGGGTGAGGTTATATTTGAGCTTTTTGTTTATTTGCCTTTAGATTAAATTGCATATTCTGCTTTGGAAGTTACTTTTGTGAAAAAAGTTACTTTGTACATGTTGATAAATCACACATTTACTTCAGCCTCAGCATCAGTTTTCAGATATTCATCTATTGCAATTTTTCATCATTCTTTCCTTAAGAAAACTGAGTAGACTGGACAGCACTAATAATTTCAAGTTTATTTCTATTCCTTCACTGTATGTTTGAGGGAGAACTCCACACTTCAAAGATAATGCTTTTTATCTCAGGTGAAAATGGTGAAGTTGTAGGAAATGGGTATTAGAGAGACTATAGAGGTTGATCTGTACCTTAAAACGTATTCTGTTTTGAAAACATATTTAAATGATTGTATGGTCATACATAGTTATGGGTGACTAATCTAGTCTATTGCTGCAGGTCACAGGAATAGTCATAAAAAGTATTTATTCTGAACATGAACCCGGATACATGCTTTCCGTGCATGTTTCCCATATGTTCTCCAAGTAAACAGTAAATCAGATAGAGAGGAATTGAGGAAAGAGAAGTACGGGGGAGCGGGGATTCCACAGCACTGAAGTTGCAGCCCAACATAGTTTGAAGTTGTAACTCGTCTCTCAGGAGGAAAGAAACAGAAAAAAAAGGAAAAGGAAAAGAGAAAGAATTCTTCTAAGGGAACTAGCATGTTTCGTGGACCCGGGAACACACACTCAAAAAAAAAAAAAAAAAAAAAAAAAAATTAGAATCCTTATTTGAAAAGGTTTAATGGGGGAAGTGCAAAGGAGACTGGCAGTCTCTGTGACATTTGCTCACACATGCTTGATGCTGCAGCAGATACTGGCACTTCTCTGTGGATTTCAACCTGCACGGCCTTCTCCTTAAACCAAAGCTTTTAGTTAATTCGTGTTTTCTATTTGGCATCTCTATGTTCCTGTTGCCATTACAAGTTACAACTTTGCCCGGCTGTACTGCAGGATGTGTATGTCTGCCGTGGTGTCCCTATCTGAGTTCTCCTTTTGTGTTGGGAAACCTGAGCCTCTTTGCTGGCTTGTGCAGGGAAGAGGGGAAGTGGGCAGATGATCTCTGAGGGATATGGTTAGCGGTCTGACCTGCCAGGACAGCAAAAATGTATGTCCTGTGAGAGTTAAGGGGCACACGAGAACTCCTGAGTTACAAACTTTGTACACCGGCTGTGTGAGTGGGAGGGTGGCAGTTGTGTTTGCCACAAAAAACTGTAATTTGACATTGTCATTTCAATATACATGAAAAGCTTCAATCTCTACCCACGTACTTTGCTCCATGCTTATCTGTATTATCTGGCTTACCTTTAATTCCATCTGGGGAGCCAGTCCCAAAGCTCTGCGGTATTGTTTCTCACTACAGTTTACACTGCTTTTCTCTTGGCCATCCTGGTAGTTTCCCAGTCAGTGACAGAGACCATTTCATAGCTCCAGTGGCTTGGGTTGGGAAATGTGCTCTTTGTACGCAGCTGACGCAGGCTTTCTGTGCTCTGCAATCCCTCTGATTTTCCTAACGTCCTTGCCTTCTTTCCTGGGCTGGAGAAAGTACACGCTTTCTGTGGGAAACGGTTGGGAGATTAGAGAGAAAATGTTGGTTTCATTCCAAAGGGTGGTGATATATATTCACACCGTTTATAAGATAAAGCCAGATCTCTATTCTCTGTTACCTCATGAGACTTCAGCCTCGGGCTAAATGCAGCCACAGACGAATGCTCTTTCTTGTACTTCTGAGGGCACGTCAACGTGAGGAAGTTGTCCTGGAATGAGATAGGGAGTGAATTTAAATGCAGTTGCTGTTCCAGAATAACATCCTGTGTAGATGAGGCCTTGCTGAAGTGACTCAAGGCCATGGGATGGCTTTGGTGGGAGCTGAGGGGCACCGAAGCCCCCGTTGCCTTTGGTGGGGAGGCAAGGCTTGGCCTGGCTGCTCTTTCCACCCATGTCTCCTGGGGAAAATGGGACTTCCTGCTTGTTTTATCGGTTGTTAGTAAAATGCAGAGGGTGACAACTGACAGTGTTGCTTTTAGATGCAAGCCATAGTTTGATGCCTAACACATGAATGGTGGGTACTATTACAGCTCAGCCATCACTTACTGTTTTTGTGATTCATAGAAATTATAACGTAAGCTTTGATCATCTGCAGATATTGGAATTCTGTTGCTCTTGAAGCAGAACAAAAGGAAAACTTCTGCAAGTACAAAACGCATACTTAGGCTTCTCTTTTAGTAATAAAGTGTAAACATGAATGTACTGTTTGCAATGTCAGGGGTGCACTTGTGTGCGCACTCAGAGTGGTATTGTGGGAATTAAAATCACCTTCTTTGGTGCTTGTAATAGCTTTCAGGCCTTAGCTTATGAGATTCATTTGTTGCCTATTTTTTTACAGTCTGCTGAAAATTATTGTTTATTTTCAAAGTGCCCTTTTCCAAATTAAGTAGAGATTTAATTAGTCAGCTTGAGGAACAGTGCATTTTTCTACCTCAGCTTTGCATTATGTCAAATGCTCGTTGCCAGATGAAGTGATCATAAACAAACACACATGGCTGCTGCATGTAGGTCATCTGCAGGATAAATTACTGTGTGTCTTTTAGCTCATTAATGCACTTTCAACCATGGAGAATATCCAGGTACTAATAACTCCCAAAGCAAAATACAGGAGAATGGTAACTTTCTCTATTTGTTAAGCATATTGCAATCTGCATTTCTTTTGTCCACCTTGGAGCTACTGTTTCATTCTGAAAAAGTAGTTCTATAGTCAGTATCTTATTTCAGGACTGGTTTTTGCTTAGGCAAGGCTAGCCCTGGCCACACCAAGCACCATAGAAACCACCATCAGCCCACTGCCCGTATTGGAACTGATATAGCTCATAGCAAAGCTTGTTCTCTATTTCTGGGAGATCTCTACCACAATGAGATTATTTTCAAATAAAAGCACGTGCAACTAACTGTGTTACAGGCTGCGTGCCTTCATGCTTGCACCAAACTGTATTTCTAGTGAGAACTGTAATGCTTTGTGCCTGTTTCAAGTATGCATTAACACTCGTTCAGCTTCAGGTCAGGTTGTCTTTGCTCTGTGTTACGAGACATGAGAGGCAATGTCCTGTGCTTAAATAATGAATGACTGTACAGACAGTAATAACCTCAAAGTCACTGCAGGCCATGGTGAACCTTGTTATTGCCAGTAGACAGATGATAGGTTTTTAAAGAAAAGTAAGTGCCTATATGAAGACGATTATCGCAGCACAGACGTTACCATATGGGATCTAATGAACTGGAGCAGATTATCCAGTTGGCATCAGTGGGAATGGGTAGCCTTGTACCAGACCTTCGTGTTTCTTCCTCTTTTCCTTTTACTGGAGACTTTTCTGATTAAAGAAATAGGTGTAAGCCCTTACTGGTTAATTTTGCATTAATGTAGAGAATAATGCATGGTGGGCTAGTATGTACCATTGCCTGTGCCCTGTGTGCATTGCGGCTCTCAGCAAGCCCCAGGCTTCCTGTGTCAGGTATTTAGCATGTGTAGATGTGAAATGCAAATGGTTTTGCAGCTTGTGAACAGAGAATTCAGTAAAATGAATTGCAGTAGTTTGTAGAAGATCTTTATGTTAAATACATAATACATCAGAGATATGGAAAACCCAGGATGCAATTACTGCTGTCAGATGCTTTGCATGCAGTAACCTATCTGTAACTATTTTAACTATTTAATGTTAATGCTGGGGTTTAGTTACAAAGAACCAAAGAAATGTGACACATTGGTGCTAATTGTGATGTCTTTCTGTTATTAGTGCAAATGTTTTAGCATTTGTAAATTAATTGGTTGAATTCAGTGTTAGAAATTGTCTCTCGTTTTAACAGTGGATTCTAATGAGTGCAAAATTTTGGAATGAGTACCATCACCTTAAAGACAAAAGATGTCGTGTTTGTTGATTGAATACATTCTGTTTCTGATTTATAGCTTCCATTCAGCTTCCAATTATACACAGCAGATGTGTTTTGGAATGTGTGTAAGCATAAGCTTTACTTCAGTGGTGTTTACTGACGTCAGTGGAGCCCGAAGCATATGCTTGTGTGCTTTCAGGGATGCTTTCTTGAAAGGAGTGAGGAAAAAAGAGAGAGAGAGAGAGAGAGAGAGATCTCCTTCTTTTGCTGGCTCTCCTCTTCTCATGTGTGAGTAACATATTGTGCACCTGGTTTTGTTTAAATTCAAGGATGGCAAACAACCACATTCTGTGAAAGCTTCCTACTATTTTCCATCCTCCTTTAAGGTTTTATTTTTTGTTGTTTTCTTTTTCCTTCTCAAGATTTGGTAACCTGCCGAGACAAAGTGATGAGAAACTTGGAGGTCTTTACGGAGGCGTTTATTCTAGCAGTGTTTGTGTAAAGCCTTGTGGTCCCACTAAAACCCTACTTCCTTTGCTTGCTTTGCTCTTTTAAACAGCCTTGGCACAGGCTGACACTTCATTAGCACAGGCTCTGTTGAGAGAGAGGTAGTGTGGAAGATGGATAGATGGATAGGTGAAGCTCTGTGCTCATAGCAGTTGATGGAATTGCCTCTTTATGCTAATAAAGTGTTCCTGAAGTCTGATCTAATCTTTTATAGGTATCTAAAGTGTATGGATAATTGTTGATAAATTACAAGTCTACGGGCCCAGTAAATCTGTTAGTTCTTCTGAATCAGTTGTGCTAATGTTCAGATGAGTTTGCATCCCGAGATTTAAATGACAGTCATTATGCTTTTTAAATATAAAATAATTCTACGCTGTAGGAGTATGTCTATGAACTCGACTTTTTAAAAGGGAAAACTAAAAGAAGATATTCTGGGGAGGGGCATTTGTTTTTATTCTGTTTATTTTTTTAGCTGTGAAGCATTTCCTGACTTGTTTGCAACAGCTAAGCAGGATGTTTGTTAATTTGCTGTGTGCATGTAGCTGTTATGTGGCTATCCATGCTTTGCCAGCTGCTCAGTTAGTGTTTTGACAGACAAAACAACTAAGTGACAGTGCTGAAAATAATTTTGTTGCTTTCTGAAGGAAGTGAAGGGATTAGACTGTTTTTAAGGGCCATTTGCATGGCATCTAAAATATTCTATAGCCTTTAAAATTGAGGAGAGGAAGATTTTCTAAATGGGCAGGAATGTACATAGTTGAAGTGTTAATAGCTGGACGTCACATCTTTGTCTCTCCATCAAAGTCTGGGTTATGTGAGCAGGGTTATGTTGACCCTAATTGTGAAGTCCAGTGCTGATCTTCTGTGTGCAAAAATGTCAGTGCAAAGTCTTCTTGAAACCGTGTAAACTTGATCAGAATCTTCTTTTAATATGGAAATCATATTACAAACTGCATATGTTCCAATAGTTTTATGAAATGCCTTGTGGCAATTACAGCCATCTCTTGCTTAGCAGATTATACCAGGAAAATGTCTAGCACAATTTTAGTGTTTTTTCCCCTTATAGATATATACCATCTTATAGAGAAGGACCAGTAGTCCATCAATAGTGCATAAATTAAGAAGTCTCTTGGTGGCGGCCTCAACAGTCTGAGCGCTGTGTATTAGCTAAAGAAGAACTGGAAAGCAATGTGAATGTTTCCTGCATAGCTGCCTTGCTGTAAAGTTGTCAGGCAGAACTTATTTATGAATATAGCAAACCTGAGAAAAATGGTAAGATTACCCTGACATGACAAGCACACGCTATAAATAGATTTCCCCTTCCTGCTCGTCTGCTCTTCCTCCTGCCCTTCACGCTCCACTCCAGCATAATGAGCTGCGAGGGCCACACAGTTCCCCCAGGTGAAGGTCAGCCCCTGATAGATTTTTGATCATTGTGTAACGTTCCGCTGTTACTATGTGGTCCCAGTTTTAACCTCTTTGCAGATTCCCTCGATTATCCCAAATCACTTTCACATGGAGCTGAGGTTAAACTTTATTTCTCTTGGCTTGTCCCTTCTGTAGCAGACACTTCCTCTTCACTTTGAAAGGACAAAGCGATGTTCAGCTGCCTGGGCTTGCGCCCAGCATTTGATTTATACATTATTTAATTTCCTTTAGAAAATTGGAAGCAGAACTTTAGGAGTGGAAGTCAGTCCTTTTCATTTGTTTAAGGATCTTTTAGGGCTAATATAATCATCGATAGTAGATGTCAGCATGATTAGGGTGACTTAAGGTGAAACAAGGAACGCTGAACACCAGGGGAAATTCTTCCATAATGGAGAGGGTGCCAAGATTTATAGCCATGCACAACATCTGTGGGTTTGGAACCGCAGCATTAAAAAATGAAATGGAAAACCATCGGGTTTTTGAGTGATGTGTTTAGGACACCTGTGTCCCCTTAGTGCATGGCAGACTGGGGCAAGGTTTGTAAGGATTGTGCCCTTTACCTTATATTTGTGATCATTTCTTGGACTGCAGTGCTTTCTGGAACTTTATTTAGCAAACTAACTAATTCTGCAGAAATTACTCAGTCTGGAGGTTTGCATTTGGGCTGACACTGCATTCACTTCTGCAATTAGGTCTGCACATGCTGTCAAGTGACTGCCAAGACAATCTGAAAATTTCTCATGCAGAGAAGTCAGGAAATTAAAAATTAACTCTGGAAAGGACATCACATAATATTTGGCAGTGTGCTTTGAATGCGATGTCCACTGAGGTGTGGAAGGTCTTCCTCTTAAAAAAAAAAGAAAAAGTCTGAATGTTGAAATATTTCTTCCATGGGGTTTTGAATGACCCACACCTGAGTGAAATATCAGAAGAGGTCTGAGGCTGCGGTATGTGCACCAGACAGGTTGGGTGGCATCACACCATGAAGAGGAAGCAATGAAATCCAGCTTCCTCATGACATCTCATGCATTTTGGATGCTCTCATACCAGACACAGCGGATCATTGACGTGACAAAGTCCTCCAGATATCATGAAATATGTTGAATGTGATTTCAAGTAGGAAGTGCTAAGAATCTTGAGATTACAGGCTCATTAAAAAACAGAGAGAGTATAGCATTTCAGTTCAGTATGTAAACCAGTGCTTCTGTGTTAGCACCCCATACATGCTGTCCTCACTCTTTCGCTGTGTTTATACAGGCACTGAAACACTCACCGTTGCAACCCTGGTGTCTGTGCATCCAACATAAAATGAGTAGATGTAATTCACCGGAAAGTTCCCCCTTTCTCCAACATGTAGGCAGTTCCTGGGTGAATCTTACAAACTCATCTCTTGACAAGAGGCAGTGCTGGTTGTGCAGTGATGCTTGACTGTGGAATTGCGTAGCTTGGCTGCCCAATTCAGTGTAGTAAAATATGTATGGCAAGTCATCAGAAGGCCACCATGTGTGCTGCAGGCTGTATGAGGATGATTGCATCCACAGCTCTGCAGGTAAGAGGAATAGGTGAGCTTTTCTCTGTGTATTTACCAGCTTCTCCCAAAGCAGACTGCTAGGTATTTTGAAGACCTAAACTTGCATAGTTCTTGTATGAACTATGAAACATGACATATGGGGTAAGGCTGCTTTATGTTCTTACTCTTCAGGATATGGATTTGAGGAAAAGCTAGAATCTTCACAGCCCACAGTGTTGGGTTTTCTTCTCATTTTCTTCTCGGTTCCCTCTGCCAACAGTTTTCCCTGTCCAAGGGTCCTGCTTGTCTCTTCCATTGCACTCTGTGATAGCTGTTACCTTCATCTTTCTTTCCTCCCTTCTCTTTGTAGCAGTTAGCACAAACAAAGCTGGGATAGCTCCTTTCTCCAGTGATGGAAAGTAGGGAAACCATTATGTTATGGTTGGCAGAGCTTACTCTTTGTAAGGTAAATCAGTGAAGGAGCAAGAGGCAAACTTGCTTTTGGTAAACTTTTGGTAGCTTCAGTTTGTCCCACAAACATGGCACCTGTCAGCTCATGGTCCCTCAGCAGTACAAAACAGACCTGTTGCTGGTGTCACTAATGTTTCTTACTGACTTTAGAGGTTTTTTAGCTGTGGTCCTTAGTTCTGTGATAGTGGATCTTTGTCATCTCACTCTTGTGGCATTCTCTGCTGCACTGCAGCCATACCAGTTCCTTTGGGCATGATTCCCTGCTGTATTGGTTTCTGTCATACTGTAAGATGCTGTCCTGGAAAACCTTAAAACCTTTTTCTTACTGCCAGGAAAGCTGGGAGGTGCCTGACATTGTCTCAATGAATGTAAAAAATACTGAGTGTAAGTTTTGAACTTAGAGGGAAATGCAGATGCATTTTCTATGTCTTTGTTGCAGTAGAAATTTGCATTATGTTGTCTTGCCTAGACAAGAAAGGAGAGGGAGAAAACCCCAGAGACCGGGGAGATTTTTTTAATATCATGGCACAAACTGAGGAGTTTCTGAATACGAAGGAGAGGAAATGAAAAAATTTTCTAAGCAAGATCTGTTATCATAGGAGTAACAATCAGATTCAGTTACCCAGAATTCTTAAGTGATTTTCAGACATAACATGGAGTCAATCTTTTCAGCTGCAAGAGGGCACTCAAATGATATCCTTTAACGTTAACATTGCAACAGCAGATGTTATGTTGATCTGGTCACTCACAACATCTCCCTGAAGGTAAGGGGCAGCTCCAACTACAGGTTCTTGCCTCATGTGATCCTTTGGTTTGTTCCCAGTGTGCTAGGTACGCCCACACCAGTGACAATCTGCTACTTGGAGAGGCGCACTGCTCTGAACAGTGCTATGAATTCCTCAATGTATGCACTCAGTGATTCAGCAGACACAACAGGGCTACACCTGAAATATATTGCTGGAAGCTTTTACTGAAACAGAAAGTAGTTAGCAGATCTGCTGTTATTGACAACAGAATTGTATTGAATGGTTTAGGACTGAATAACTCCAAATATCCTTCCTCACTGCCCTGCAGCTTGAGTGAGCTGGTTCAGTGTACTAAAGCAGCCCCAGCTGCCTTCTTCAGTACAGCTGGGTTAGGCTTCTGCCCTTGCCCTTGGACGGGCTCATCAAGGGAGCAGATCAAAGAGAGAAGGTGGCCACTGTGTCATTTGTTTAGGTTCACCATCTGTCATGGCAGCACAGCTTTCACTGTCACATCTGTATTACTGCTATTTTCTTGATCTTCTGTTCTATTTTCTATTTCTACTTAAGTATGCCTCTTAAATAAATCCTTAACTAGAAGTAATTGTTTGCACGCCACTATTCTTCCTTGTATTTATGTCATTTCTTGTTTTTTCTTGCTGATTCCTTTTAGGCTTTTTTTGCACTAGCAAAACTTTCCTTACTTTAAGAACCTAAAGCTTAACTTTTAAGTTCTTTACCAGCCTTTCTGCTTCTTCCTTAAGGAGTAATAACCATGCACGGAGGGACCTACCTTTGGCAACAGCATTGCTTCTTAGGTCTGACTGCTCTGCCTCCCTAGAATGCAGGCACGCAATCTTCTGATTTTCTTGGGAAACATGAGCAGCTGGGTACCATGGGAAGCTCCAAGAGGTAAACTTAGAAACAGTCTGAAATTCCTCTAGCACTCTGCCAAGGAAATAGATACTCCACCAGAGACATCTCGCACCTTCCAGGAACTGAGATCCAATAAATGAAAAGCAAGGGAGCTCCCATTAAGGACATAATTCATCTTTCAGTCTAAAAGCCCTATGCAACAAATGTATTTTCCCACTCCCTGCCTCAATTCAGGATATATATGTGTGTGTAAATAGCCATACAGAAAAAAACAGAAGGTATAACATCCCTTTTCTTCTCATTATCCTATGATTTGTATGCTTTCTATCCAACAGATAGAAACAGGACTACAAAAGATTTCCTAGATTTTGTGGCCAGTATTTTTAGCCGAGTTTGTTTGCATTTTACTGTACTGTATTATGGTATAGTACATAGCTACTATAAATATATTTGCTGTTAACTTGGTATACCAGATCCAAATCAGAAATAGTATTTGCCACAGTGGAAGGTGTAAAAACAGGATGAAAACAGGATTTCAAAAACCATGAAAAAGAATTTTTTTTTTTTTGGCTTTTTGTTGAGTGGATTCAGCCATCTTTTACTGGTGACATAATGTAACAGAAATGCTACTGGAGCTGAAACAAGTTGAAAGACAGTTCTAGACTGGCTGAGTTCTACTGACAAAAGAATAAATATTTTTAGGGAAGGGAGGACACATCTCCCAATTCCTTTTGCTGAATTGAATTTATTTGCTTTGTTTTGATAGGAGTCTAAGACCTCTGCTGCTCTCCTACGTTAAACTTAAGAAAGGAAACACTGGCTTAAGAAGCAAAAGCATTATTTTTCAATGCAAGAAAGTTGGAATATGCTGAATGTGTTGCTCAGCCTCATCATCTGCAAGAGGCTGAGGAAACAAAAGAGCTAATTAATGCCCATATACTGATAGGTTTCCTCAGGTAGAAGCTGACAAATCTGTTCTGTTGTTTTTCTTTTGTTTTGCTTTTCTAGAGAGAAACTTATGATGGCTACAGCTAACGATCTTCTCCAAGTCTTTTAAATTTTTAGTTGCATAATTCAATCCACCTTGCTAGCGGCATTCAGCAAAATAGCATTGGCTTACTGTGCAGGTCCTCTGTAGTAACAGCATACTCTGAGTGAGAATACAGTATTCTGTTAATTACTTTTAATTAAAATGAACACACACACATATGTATGTGTACATACAGAAAGACTGTTTTTCTAGTGGCTTGGCTTCCTTTTTCTCACTGAAGGGAAGAAGTTAAACTTTCTCATTAAATGTTTATATAAAAATGAAATAATTCTGAGGTTAACCAGAAATGCAGCTTAATCTTGTATAGAAACATGTGTGTGATTCTTTTTTCAGTTGCACAAATATAGCAGAAACTTGAAGTTGGCAGAGAGCGCTGTTTAAAAATATTTAGTCCCAGCATGTAAAAACTCGTTTCGTTACGGAATTCCTTTGTGAAAGGTGTAGCTATGACATGTCTCTACCAAAGTGATGGGATCCATATCGACACAGTACGTTTTGGAAACTAGCTGCATTTTGGGCTTGTAGTTACAGAAGTTAAATTGGAATTTACATGTTTTATATATTGCTTGGAAGGATACCACATCTACTAACATTTTTAAGAGAGTGGAAAGAAGAATAAAGAAAGCTTACAGATGGGTTCGAAGTTTCGCTCTGTTAGAACATGTTGGGATGAGTAGAGGTATGTATGATGACACTTACCATGTACCACTGAAGGCTCTGGTTTATTCTCACTAGCTGTCATCATGTGTTATAGTTATGATACATATGCTTAGTTTTGGCGACTTACCTTATCTTTTCCTTATTTTTCTCTGTGTGTGTTTGAACTTCATAGAATATTAAGAGCTACTGATACATACGATAATATCTGCTGCCCAGGCACAGCCCTGCCCAGTTTTTGGTCCTGTAGGAGCAGTTACATGCAGCATTATGTGATCATTGGTTGCTGCCCCATGAGAGCACAGGACCAGCGGCAAGCACAGGACCAGTGGCCTGGCTCGGTTCCTCACTGGTGTGCCACATGCTATGAGCACAGTAGGCAAACAAGCATGAAGCCTAGTCCTCCTGGCTGAGACCAAGAGGAGGACATGGTCTCTACGCAGCCCCAGATAGCTGTGGCCACCATGGAAAGATCCAAGGGGACTGCTGTCCTGCTCAGACTGTGTGTACTCAGGTAGAATGAAAACTTAATGTCCCTGGTGCAGATCATCAGGTAGGCTCTGTACACATGCACATGTAGTGGCAAGTGCATCAATCTGTGAAGTTACGCAAATAAGCACACTGCAGATTAAACACTAAGTGAAGACTTGAGCCTGTCTATTCTGAAGTTACCTATAGTGATCATTAAAGGAGCTGGTTTTGTTCGATTACATTTCCTTAACGACCTCTCATAAAAGAAATCAGGAATAGCAGAGATCGTTAGCTCGGTTTGTTGGATCAGAGACACAAGACACACATAATACCTATCCTTTTTATTTAAGAATTACAAAGGTGCTTGCTTCTTCCTCTCTCTTTTAAAGTAACTGTCCAACATCGACTCATATTAAATGTCTTTTTAATAAACAAGGAAGAAGGAAGTCTATCTTTTTTGTAAAAACATAATATTTGAATACAGTGTTTCATTGCAGAGAATGGTTTCAATACGAATAGGAGCAGTGGTCATGAACACAGAACCAGAATACATGTATGCACTTCAGCTTCAGGAAAACATTTAATAATGTTTTAAAACATAGTTGCTTAGAGATCAGAGAAGCCTCTGTCTCACTGGGATGCTTACATGGCCAGTGAGTGCTTTGCACACTTGCTTTTTTCTAGCATTGCTGTAGCAGGGTATGAAAGTTGTGTAAAGAGACAACCAGTTCTTAAGTCAATTCCCTGCAAAGCTCCAGTGATGGGTGCAGCACGAGTCTTCGGAGTGAATGGGTACTGTATGAAAAGTATTGCACTAATATACTTCATTGTCTTCCATTTAGAAGATGTGATTTTCCATTTTCAGGATGACCGAACACAGAACCCATCTGATTTAAATCTACAGATCACAGATGTGAGTGGAAGGAAGAGGTGCCCATATAGGGGTAATTCTGTTGTTCAAAGATGAGATGAAAATTTATCACGGGGCAATCAATTATTTCCTAGTGTTGGAAGCTTGTTCTCCTAAACAGAGCAAGATTTGTAGTGGGCTGTAAGGATTAATCTTCTCAGAGAAGAAAGGCACGTTATCCTGTATTTCCTATTTTATATATAAACAGGAAAGCTGAAACGTGAGAGAAATACAAAATTGAAGACTTTTTGAAATGCATCAAAAGTCTACCTCTCAACACTTAAAAATCACTCAATTTTGTCCCCTGTTTTCAAGGGGAATAAAATGGCAATTATGGCATCTTAAGACAGCATTTTTATCTCCGAAGCAGCATCTTGTATGCAAACATCTGGGGCATGCCTCGCTGCCAGTGTCATGCTGTGATACCCCAACTGCTCTGCCCATCAGAAGCAGCATGATGCTGTTAGAACAGCAACCCAGTGGTCAGCCAGCATCTGGATTGCTTTCCCAGTGGTCTGGTGGTTTGTGCCTGGTATGAAAGGCCCAACCTCGTGCCTGCACCTACACTAGAGGCTGTGGCCAGCAGTGGGTTGTGTCTGCACAGAGGGTCACAGAGTGGGCTGTGGTGCTGCTCCCCACCACGGAGGGACCCAGTGGGGCCAGCAGTCCCCTCATGGGACCACACTGGGGGTCAGCGCCCACCTCGGGGCCCAGCAGCCTGCCCTTGTGCCACGGAGCAGCTCGCAGGTAGCCTCCTGCAGGGCAGCACGCCCTGTCGTGCTATTCACAATCCACGGCACAATTCTGCTTCCAGCCTCCTAATCCCTCTTACACACAATCCCTTACAACTTTAACTGGTGGGGTGGAGGAGTGAATTAAAAAGGAAGGAAAAAGGAATGAAACACAATGTGCAGGCAGTGTCTGCCAGGGACTGTGTGCACAATTGACACCAGCTGCAGCCCAATTAAAGCCGACATTCACAGGTGTTCCCCGCAGACCCTGCATGAACAAAACCACCTTCTTGAGAATACCTAAGGCTTTAACACAGAAGCTCATTTCTTTCTTGCTTTTCCTTTTTTTTTTTTTTTTTTTTTTTTTTTTAAAGATTCTTTAAAGCTATTTAGAGCACTTTAAACACAAAAAAGCTGAAAAGGACTTTCATTCACCGGGAAAGGTCTGGTGCTCACTGCCAGGAGTGGGCAGAGCCAGCCCAGTGAAATGGCACGGAAAGGATGGGTTGTGCTGAGCATTGCTTGCTCAGGGGGCTGCAGCCAGCACCCGGCATTTTGTACTTGCTGGAGGTGGAGCCAGTGTAAACCCGTTGCTTTTTGGGACCCACCGTTACTTGGGGAGTGGCTGCAAGTTTGTGTGTGGCACTGCTGGTTGCAGTTGAGCTGTGTGCTTTGGATGGCTCGCTGGGGCTCTCTGTTCCTCCCAGGATAACCTGACACAGTGCCTTTTGGGCCTCAAGCAGGAGTAAATGAGCTGCTTACTTTCTGACCTTGGAAGCACTCACTCAGATGATAAATCACTCCTTATGTTCAACTCTGTTGTTAACCAGAAAAAAATGGTAATTTGTTCTTTAAAGCAGGCTTGAAAATTATTTCCGTGTTAAGACCAGACATCAGACTAATGTCAGTAAACAGGTCAGTAATTTGCTCTCACTGAATTGAAAATGAGAAACATGTCTGTTAAATTTTCATTTGTAATGATGCTAATAATCAACATAGGATATATTCCGGCACTTATAGATTTAGTAATATTCAGCCCCACCTCGCTTGCTATTCATCCCTGCTGTAACAACCTTCACCCCTTACTTGTTTAATTACCTGCTGCCTGGCCTGTTGCTTTTCAAGCAGTGTTGTTTCTGACATTCGCTTAATGTCTTCATCACCACTTTAATGGTCATTGCTGAAAGCTGCTCTCAATTCAGATGAAGCTGAGAATACCTGTTTTGTCCTTCAGTGTTCTTAGCTGCAATTTTGTCTCTGGGACAGCAATAGGACATTATTCCTATTCTTTACAGCATGCTGAGATTTGAAAGTCTTTTTTAACTGAAAAGACAGAAATTGTGATCCTTCAGATTTGTATTTGAAAATAGGTAAGAATTGCCTTAAAACAAGTAAGTAATGGTGCTTAACAGCATTCATCTACTGGAGCAGGCAGATGCTGTTCAAGCTGACAAGTGCAGTGGAAAGAAAAGAAAGTCAGACAGGGTTCAAACTCACAAGTATGAGGTCTAAATTAGGTGTTTTTGCACGGAAAAAGCTGCTGAAGGTGTTATGAGTTATTTTCTGAAAAAAAAAATCACCCCAAAAGCATTTCAGTGCCGTGGTGCAGCTCCAGGCACAGGGCAGAGCAGAACCTGAGGGCTCTGCAGGGACTGTCACTGAGGGCTTGTGGAGACCTGGCTGAGGGGGGTATAGTGAAAGTCCATGCCATCACTGATGATGTGGGGAAGATGAACAGGGAGCAGATGAGTCGCTGCTCTCATAACACAGGAACTAGGAGGCACTTCTTGAAATTACCCACTTGAAGACAAACAGAAGTGCTTTTTCGTACAGTGCATGATTAGATTGTGGCACTCATCACAGGATGTTATGGAGGCCAAAAGGAGAAGTGATTTAAGAAAGTAATTGGACAGACTGAGGAAAAGTCTGCTGCAAGATTTTAAAACTTATGATCTAGATATAGGGCCTGGTGTGGGAGTGATGCTGAGTCCTGTGGGGAAGGACCTTGCACACTGTGTTGAAAAGCCACTGATTTTCTTCTGTGTGTCTGTAAGCCCCTTCTATTCCCTTTCCTCTTTGTCTCACTCAACCTGACATATATTGTGCTTTAATCCAGGAAGAAATGAAGTTTTAAATCCCTTCCGTTTCTTGGTCTGGTATGAGATGTCCCAGTATGATTATGACAAGAAATATCTATTAGAGACCTGATGTCCTCAGTTAGCAAAGGAACGGAAACAATGCCCTGGGTCTTCTTTGACCATGTGCAAGGGCCTGAATTTTAGACACTGTCCCATATTGCCTACTCTTTATTACTCAATATTATATGAAAGATATTGTTCACAAAAATTCTGAGTGCAGCCAGGAAAAGAGAGGACGATAACTTATGCCTTAAAACTTTTTCCTCTTCCCTTAAAAGCAGTTCAGATATTCCTGAATACCAAATAACAGAATATCTTTTTCTGGTTTTTCCTCATGTCTCATAATTTTTGGTTACCACAGAACTTATGTTTCAGTCTTTCTGAATGCAATTAAAAGAAAAAAAATCCTTAATTATGGTTGCTGTTACTGCTACTCTTTGTACAGCTCAAAGAAAGTATCTAGACATCATCAGAAGTATTGGCTTATGGGCAAATTCCTCCCAAACGTATCCCTGCGCAAATGAAGCAGGAAGAGATAGGACTGGCAATAGAGTGCCTTCTTTTTTGGATCTGCCAGTGTGACAGCCTTTACTTAGCTTCTTCTTCAGTGCAATATATCACTAACTGAACAACTGAACTTCAGAACCCTTCATCATTTTGGTGCTGTAGATAGTTGGTCTGTGTGAGCAGAACTGAAAGGACAGAACCCAGAGGTCTCTTCCTCTTTGTGTTGTGCAAAACTTGCCCTTAATGCTGCATTTGGCAAGGGAAAACGCAGCCTTCCTTAAGGACAAGCACAGCTTTGGAATCCAGGATGTCTGGGATCTGTTTCTCCATCCTGAGTCTTCTCTCTTTTGAAAGAGTGCTATGTTTGGTTTCAAGCAGAGGTGGCGATGTGTGGGGGGTTGATCTCAGTTTTGTATTCTGCTTTTTTTATTTTTATTATTATTATTTTTTTTTTAATTTCCCAATATCTTTGTGTTTGTGCTGGAAAATAGGAAATAGTCACACCACCTACTTAGTGAAAAACCTGAATGGAAGGACTGAAGTACCTGCATTACTTTCCAGAAAGATGCATTGCTTATCTCCCTAAGAAGCCAGGGCACTAAAGCTCAGCTCTGCTTCCACCTTTAACTGTCTCTGAAGTGCATTAAAATGCATAACAGCAGTGTTTAGCTTCACTGTTCATTAGAGCAGCAAGGAACTAAAAGTAATATTGTTGAAACTTGACAAAGCCATCTAAATCCATGCATGTTTTCTTGTGAAAGCTTCCTAAACATGCTGCTAAATCCTCTAAAAAGCTACTAAACGGCTTTGGCAACCATTAGCACAGCATAAGCAGGGGAACTCTTTTCAGTAAGTGAACAAACAGAGAAAATATGCTGAATAGCTGGACAAATGTGTTTCAGCTGGCTCTTTCATTTACAGATATAAGGGAGCAGTCAATATCAATCACTGTTTTCCCTGTTGCACTGGAAATCACAATATCTCTTTTCATTCCACAAGCTCTTTTCACCACAGCAATGTGTCTTTAGAATGACACTGGCATCAGTCTGTTTCCGCTGTCTGAAGTCGAGAGAGCTTAAAAACACATTTCAGGGTACGAGACCTTCACCCCCCTCCCTTTCCACATACCCCTCTCCTTCGAGCTTTCCTTGCTGAATTAATTGGTTTTACTTCTTTCCCAGCTTAAAGTTTAAAAGGAAAAGTGCCTGCGGAGCCTGGGAATATCTGCTCTTGTGCTTTGGGGACAGAAAAATGTATTGCTGCTTTCTGGAGTTTTAATTTATCAGGTGTTGCAGAGGGGTTAAGGCAAGGTAATATGATTATCAAGTTAAAGTAATTTGCAGCATACTCATGCATGAAACGCAATGTTACTGTGGTTTGAATTTGGAGCTCTATCCCGTTGCTGGGAAGTGCTAATCACCCACAGCCTCATTTATTTAAATTAAAAAAAAAAAGTGTCAGAGAAACTCTGTCCTATGGGTATCTGGTGTTTGGAATGTGCTGATAACCTCGTGCTTGCTTTCTTCATTTCAAGCAATACATTTTAAAACAATAACAAGGTGGGATGCTTTGTGTCGTTGCAGATAACAGCAGTCTGTAGAGAAGCTGCCCTGCTGGCACTTCAAGAAGACATCAATGCCAAACGTATCTTGGGACGGCACTTTCGGGATGCATTGATGGTTGTGACACCAAGAATTCCCGATTCCTTAATCCAGTTTTATGCAGATTATCAGCAGCAAAGTGGACTGCACGCGCTTTGAAAGGCAAACCAATACATATGCCTGTTCATGGTGTGAATAGCAAATTTCCTTTGTAAAGCTGACAAAAGCAGAAGAATTTTGCATTGTACGTGGAATGTCCAACGTTACTCAAATGTGAAATCATCATAATAAATGCCCATGTGGATTTTTTGAGTGTAACAGAAATCACCTAAACTTTGTATTTTACATTTCCAGTGGCATAATCTGCATTTCAGAGGCCGTAAGAGTGCTGGTTTAACTCAGTATTTCTGAGTCTACACCCATCTGTCCAAAAGTAATTCCCAAAATCTAAGGTTTTAGTGGATTCTTGGCCTTTAAAAGAACTGCAGTGAGTGTCATTGCTGCCTTCGTTTGTTCGTGCCTCAAATCCAGTTTAATCCCAGGGACCCTCCCAGCACTGCACAGACTTGGGGAGTGGCCTCACTACAAAAATGCTGGAAATTATTCTGAATCTTTTGATTTACGATCTCCAGAGAAGCTGCCAAACAGGCTTGCCGACCGTAGCACTTCCCTGATTGATTACAGCAAAGCATTTATCTTCAATCTTCAGCAGCAGTGTTTCACGCGTGCTTTAAAGCGGGCACGTTACAAATTGTACATCACCAGGCTTCCAACACATTTCAGAAAGCAACCTGCATCTGATTCTTGCCTCACCTGAAACCACTTCCAGGCATCAGTGAAAGATGATGTTGTTTGCTTCCATCAACATGCGTAAATATGAGCGTTGATTGGTAATTTCCAGTCAGTCAGAGGAAATCACAGCTACAAATGAATAAGAAAACCTTACAAAAAGTGCTGTAAATGACCACAAAATGGTTTAGGGACAGATAAGATCTTTTCAAATTACTTCTTTGTTATATCACCTGTTGAAACAGCAGCAGATATTTCTGGGCTCCCTGCTCTTGCACTTGATGTAAGAATTAATTAAGCAAATTGATCTTCAGCATTCTTCCCCACGGTGGAAAGGCAGCTTTTCTATTCTGGGAATGAAAAATGGAGGGAATAATGCAACAAAACCAATCTGAACATTAACAAAAATTCTAAAAGGTGACAAAAACCAGAATTTCATAGCTTAATTCTGTGCTTCCTTTGTGCTTTGCAGGTAAGTAGAAGAATTTACAAGTCAAAATTTTAGGCAAGCCCTGCTTTTACTTCTTGGAGTAAGCAGGAGAGATCTTTTTCAGGCTTTAGCAAGTGTAAGATTGTCTTTGGCATCTATTTATTGATGATTCTGAAGACCTTCCTTTCCTGCAGCCATTGTATTTCTGTTCGTGAGAGTGCTATTTATTTACAAATGTCTGGTTTTTAGTAAGAAATTTGCATACACTTAAGAGATTTCTATCACATTTAATGATATTATCAGTATGAAAGGTAAGAAGTAATCTCTTGGCTGTAAGTTTTTTCTCTCTTTATGCAGTTCCACTGTGCCTGCAATTTGTAGCCTTTAAAAAAAGAAATCTCATTATGTATTATAGTGATAACTTTTTATTAGTTTCAGCTTAACTTCTTGTTGTTATAATTAGCATTTAATGTTACTGTCATTGACTAGGATTAGAAGATTCAGAAAAGCAAATAGTTTACTTAGTTCTGATATGTGTTCAGGGAATTCTTTTTCTTTCCCATACCCACTCTTTTCTATACCCACTCAGCAGGCAAAGGGAAAAAAAAAAAGAAAAAAGAACAGGAAAAATTGCCTTGGGGATCCAGGCCACATTTGAAACTCCTTTATCCTTTTCTAAATTATGTATTCTCGACCTGGAGTTCAGGATGCGAGAGCCATTTATAGTAACTGTTACATTTAGATGTTTCTTGTCGGAATTCTGGAAAATAAACCCAAATTCCTGCTGGAATACAATTTTGGTCAATGCTTGTCAGCATGAGAGCCCTTTTGTAATCATCTTGAAACCTCCTTGAAGAATCCTTCTGTCCCTGGAGATGCTCAAGATCAGGCTGGATGGAGCTCTGAGCACCTGATGTAGCTGTACGTGTCCTTGCTCCTTGTAGGGAAGTTGGACTGAATGGCCTTTAAGGGTCCCTTCCAGCTGAAATGATTCTATGCTTCTATGAAATGGGCTACTGCACGGGCTGGGATTGAGGGGTGGGCTTCCAACGAGCGCCTCTGCACCCTCAGGCTCCCATTGGAAGAGGCAGACAAGGGCACTACTGGACAGGGCACTTCAGAAGTGCTTCTCTTCCTCTAGCATTGACATGAGCCATTTTCACTTCAGAGCTGAACTTTTCACAGCCTGCTTTCATGCACACATTGTGCCTTGGCACCGAATCAAGCTGCTTGCAGTGTGAGACCATATAAGCCTGAATACCTCGATGCTTCAGAATAAATCAGAGATAGAGGAGTGCTTTCAACTACTGGGTTAATCACCTTTACTGTTGTTTGGGTGTGTGCGTGAGATATTATTTTAATAAAATGATAGAAGCTTGGCAAACAGAAAAGAACACATTTGAGAGGAACATCTCTCTCCCGTTCCCTCTTTACTTCCTGAACTGGTTTCCATACTTATTTCTTTACATTCTTCAGGAATGTAGTCCTTTTCCTGCCGGCCATTATCTTTTGGAGCTGGTTTTTGGCCCAAGTACTGCTTGAATTGCAGAATTGTTAACATTAAATCAGCTTTTCAATGTTTCAGGCACATTTTGTTTAAATACAGAGTTTAACTTCTTCCTCCAATAACAACGTCTTGAAAAATGGCATAAAATGTCTTTTGACAGTTTTGCCAAAGAATGACCGAGATAATATTTACGATCAAAATGCAGAAATGCCTTCACTTAACCTGAAAAACATCCAGTTCTGTATTTTCCCTAATGCGTAAAACAGATTCTCACTGCAAGCACAATACACAATCCTTAATCCTGGAAAAAGAATGAAGTTTACTGTGGATAATTTTCTGCAGTGTGAGCGCGAATGGAACGTGAGGCTTGCTGAGTTCATTTTCAAGGATGACTATTTAAAATCAGCAAATTTGTCAGCCCTTACGAGTTTTGTGTCTGTAGAGCTGATTTTTCAGGTTTGTGTATTCTGGCTCTGTCCTTTTAGTTGCTTCACTTATTTTCAATGTCAAAGTGTGGTTCTTCCTCTAGAAACTGGGCATGTGCCAAACACAACGCTCCTGTAGATCAGTGTCAGCGATCAGTGCTGTGAGTGAGGCTGCGTGGGGATGGTGCTCTGTGCAAACCCCGTGATGATGGGGCATGGCAAGGGTAGAGGAAGCTGACAGGTAAAGCACGGTGCTTTCCTGTGTGCTGTCTGGTTGAGCTGGAGTTAGATGGGGATACTTGTGAGTTTGTGAATAGGAAAATTACCCCTCCTTACTGCAATAGGCAAGGTGAAGGAGACTGGTTGTAAGGCTTTTGGTTGGCTCTTCTGTATTTGTGCTTACAGTTGTTGGTTGGTTGAAATGAATTACAATTGTTTTTGTCTGTGAGGAACCATAAAATCTTTTGCTTTTGCTGATGCCTTTTTTCTCCTTGACATGAAAGAAAATGCTGAAGTTGATCTCATAAATGCAGCTCAGTAAAGATCTGTTCTTAAGGAGTGGGTTCAAAATGTATGCAGGATTGTAATTGAATGTGGGCATACTTTTGAATGGCAAGTTGACATGTGGAAGAGAAATATTTCAGCTGAAACCTACCCCTAATCTTGGATTTTGTCTGCTCCTTCTGCAACTTCTGCCTGTTCATTTATTACAAATTCTTCTGTAAGAAACCAGGCCATGCATTTTCTCCAGTGCTTCGTGTGTTCTGTGTTGAGTATTCTAAATTGTGTCACTCTTGCCTGCAGACTTAAACCCAGCACCTGCAATGTTCCGACAGCAGAAGGAGGCATGTTTTCCCTGTTAACCCATCTGCCAAAGAGTGCAGTGATGCGGGAAGAGTTCTACTCTGTGCTCAAATGGCAGGCCTCCAGCAGGAGTGCAGGTGCTGCAAGGGAAGGCAATGGCAACCAGATGACATTCCTTCCCATTAAGCCAATACTCAAGCAGTTTTGGGGTCTTTTCAGCAAAATTTGAGGTTAGTGCATTGCCTCAAAACCCATAGCAGAAAGGCTTGAATTCCTCTCACTGTAAGGCTAGAGGAATGAGGTTGTTCTCACTTCCCTTTGCAGTCATTGGAGAGGGATGAGAGGGCCCAGGTAGTGATTTAGCACAGCATGAAGACTCTTGTTCATAGCTGGCAAAAATGCATAGCTGATGGTGATGACTGTGTTGAAAAAGAGTAGCTGAGAATTTGCTCTATCATTAGTGTTATCGTGCTCTTTGTAGCTGTTGTTTCTGTGGAAATTAGGAAGCATTACTTTCGGAGCGACATACCTCCATCCTGTGTACATGAATAGGCCTGGAAACGCTGTTGTTCTCAGTGCCTGCGCCTGTGTGGCGTAGCTGTGTGGTCTCAGCTGCCACCCCCTGATGGCTTTATCTCCTTCACTAACACAGAAGAGTTCTCACATCCCTGCCTGGGGAAGCAAGCACCTCCA
Source organism: Lagopus leucura (assembly GCF_019238085.1). Lineage (NCBI taxonomy): Eukaryota > Metazoa > Chordata > Aves > Galliformes > Phasianidae > Lagopus > Lagopus leucura. The sequence goes on along the minus strand of NW_024962264.1, from coordinate 33,076,390 downwards.
CAGAGTGTGGAAAACTCTGATAACCTTCAAGGTGAAGCACTCATCAAGTCTCACTTTATCCAGGAATGGATTATCTGGGTTGTGGAACAGTGAGGTCATGTCTTTTCTCTACACTGCTGGAGAGAGCCTCAAGTTTCACACAGGGTAGCTGCTCCCGTCCAGCCTTCTCTGCTTAATGCTATGGAAAGCAACTTCCCTGTCAGCAAGCTTTCCCAAAGCTGAGGATATGAAATGTGTTCATTTGGCCTCATGGAGTTATGTGTGAGGCATTTTGCGGCATTTGGATTGCTGTGTTAGCTGGGAGCTGGCTGTGTTGGGTGCAGAATGGTGAGGTGACCAAAGCCATCGGGCTCCTTTCAGGTGAATGTCCCCTTGGCTGCACTGCCACAACCCAAACCTGGGCTTTAAACTGCAGCTTTAATGGAGAGCTATTGCCTTGAGAGTTAGGGATCCCTATAACAGGGCTGCAGGTGTGAAGGCCAAGGAGTGCTTGAGTAGATTAGGACACAAAGATAACTTTTAATGTGCCAAAATGCTTACTCACCACCTAAATGGTGCTTATTCCATCAAATCAGCAAACCCTATCCTTCTACCCAACAGATAACTACCTTTCAGATAGTTATGCTCTTTAATAAGCAGTACCATTAGAAAAAAGAAAAAATAGAAATATAAAAGCATATGAAAACATTCTATGTAAGTTTCAAGCAAAGCACAAAAATACCAGAGACACTGTGAATATTGAGGTTACTGCAGTGCTGGCCGTTGTGTACACAGGGTGCTGGCCACACAACAATTCCTGCAACAGAAAATCCTTGAAATTTGGTTTACAGAACTCACTGACGTTTTTTCTACAAACATGTAACATAACTCATCCACCTCTTTCTTAGTGTTGTGAAAATCTTGGTTAAGCTGTCTGAAATGTGTAGAAACAACTGGTTACCTTGGTCTGAGCCCACATCCAGGCTCTCATCATCCATAATTTTGGTTAAAAGCTGCTTTTGTTAATGTAATGCATCATAGTAACCAGTTACACTTTCACTACAAAAGAGTGTTTTATTTTCCCGAGGCATGAATAGCAATCAAGGGTCAGCTGGTAGTGCCAAGTGCCTTGATAACACAATTGGCTGCATAGAGCTTTGTTAGACCCCTCCTTGCTTGCTGGGGAGAATTAAAAGAAGATGGTGGGAGAGTTGCTCCCCATGTACTTGACTGCTGCGGGTCTGAGCTTTTTGCAGAATCACGGAATTGAAGGGATTGGACTTTTGGGTCACTCTGCCTGCGGGGTAAGAAGGTAAGTGCCTGAAGCAGAGCCCGAAGAGCCCTCACTGCCTAGTAGAGGCTAGGGATGAGAGGAGATGGAGAAAATGTTTGAAGATGATCATGTGAATAACTGCCCTGAAATCAAACACTGACTGATTTTAGTTTGGAGAGATAGGGGCTGAGGGAGTTGGTGGGAGGCAGAAAGGGGTGGAATAGAGAGCATAATCAGAGCAAGGGCTGATCTGTGTCATCTTGATGCTGATTTTCGTGTGTTTGTGACCTTAAAATGGAGCCGTAGTCACTCTGCCCTGTGTTAGGAAGCATCTCTGTTAAACTCTCAGTGGGATCTGGCTTTGATCTCATTAACCTCATCAGTGCTGGATTAGCAGATGTTCTACTGGAACCCGACTCTGTCAAGTACTTAAGTTGAGACTATGATTCATGTTTTCTTTCTTTCAAAGTAAAATAAAATTCAAGATTAAGCTGGACGTAAGCCAGCAGTGTGCGCTTGCAGCCTAGAAGGCCAACTGTGTTCTGGGCTGCATTAAAAAAGAGGTGGCCAGCAGGGAGAGGGAGGTGACTGTCCCTCTCTACTCGGCTCTTGTGAGGCCCCATCTGCAGTACTGCATCCAGGTCTGGGGCCCCAGTACAGGAAGGATGTGGAGCTCTTGGAGCAGGTCCAGAGGAGGGCCACTAAGATGATCAGAGGGCTGGAGCACCTCTCCTATGAGGAAAGGTTGAGGGAACTGGGATTGTTTAGCTTGGAAAAGAGAAGGCTCCAGGGAGACCTCATTGCAGCCTTCCAGTACTTGAAGGGAGCTTATAAACAGGAGGGGGAACAGCTGTTTGTGAGGGTGGATAGTGATAGGACAAGAGGGAATGGTTTTAAACAGGGACGGACAGGGGAGGTTTAGGTTAGATATTAAAAGGAAGTTTTTCACACAGAGGGTGGTGATGCACTGGAACAGGTTGCCCAAGGAGGTTGTGGATGCCCCATCCCTGGAGGCATTCAAGGCCAGGCTGGATTTGGCTCTGGGCAGCCTGGTCTGCTTGTTGGAGACCCTGCTCGTAGCAGGGGGATTGAAACTAGGTGATCATTGTGGTCCTTCTCAACCCAGGCCATTCTATGATTCTATGATTAAGTTCTCCTAGGCCTAACCCACTGGCTTTTGCATTGGTCTCAAAGTCTCTGGGTAGTGCAGAGAGATGACCTTCATGGAATTCTGTCCCTGAGGTGAGAGACAGTCCCCAGATTTCATCTTCTGATGTCATCTTTTTACTGGAGTATTTTATTAGAGTATAAAGCAGAGCCAACCTGTACAGTGCTATGGCTTACTTCCGTGCATTGCTTGTACCTGTTATGGCTAGAACGGAATGAAATCATGGTATTTTTACAGATTTCTTATCCTCTTGGAAATATTTCATTATAACAACATTGGCAGCAGCCAGCACTGCTGCAAGAAACATTTATTTTTTTTTATTATTTTTTTTTTTTAATAAATGAATAAATGAAATGTCTTCTGGATCTTCCAGAACTTTAGTAGCAACTAGGGGAGAAAGGAGGAGAATTCTGCCTGTTTTCCTCAATGAGAACAGAAGGAAAATGTTGGTGAGTAAAAATATAAGAAAATCTGGGGAGGAAATAAAATTAATAGAAAGCATGTGTGGAAAACTTCCTCCTTCTAAGTCTGCTCATTGTTTGTTTCTAAACTCTACGGGAAAAGCAATGAGATGGGGAAGGAAAGCCCACAGTACATCATTAAGCTCAAAAAAGTTTTATTTTCCTATAAGTATTTGTAACCATCAAAAGGATCCAGTACCTCCAGCAGGATGTTTTTTTCCTCCCTGCTGTTTTTCATGGAAGTTTTCTTGGTTGTCCCCTGAGATCTTGTGATAGGAGATGGTTGTTTTGTGGAAAAGAACATGCTAAGCAGATGTGAAGTTAGAACTGTGGGCCGTGTGAAACAAGAGAGTGCAACTGACTTCTCAACTGTGGGACACTTGGAGTAAGGTCCCAGAACAGCACCTGTAGGGGCTGAAGCAGAGCGCTGGGAGGAGTAGCATCCCTGCACTGCTCTGCACTGCTCTGCACTCTGCTGCACAGAGCCTAATGGCTTCAGGAGAAACTGAGACAATGCCCTGGGCCATTCCTTTGGCCATTCCTACTGGCAAGGTCTGCCATACTGACCAAACAAGCTGTAGGCAGTTTGCATTTAAGCATCCACCCTGGTGTAGCCATAGTGACTATTTTAAGTTAACCTGGGGTTATGCGTTCTGAATTCAGGAAGATACTGGTGTGGTGTGATGACAAAATCAACCTTGTGAGTGAGCATCAGCTGGAGAAGAGGGGTGTTTGTAACTCTTAGGCTTTTTTTTTTTCTTTTTTTTTCCTAAAAGTCCTTAGGTTTTACCCTAAGCCTGAAATTAAAAAAGCCCCAATGCTATAAAAAGAAATCTCCATAGATTATTTTAAAAAAGAAAGTTCCATGTTACTGCATGGTAAAAGCGTGTGACTCTCAAGAATGTCCAAGAAAAGCAACAGGGTTTTGCCTGGTGATTCCTTTGGAACGACATACAGCCAGCTTTGCTCTGGGTATCCTTTCAGAACTGTTGATTTGGTGTCTTGGAGATGGCTTTGCACAAAGATGTGCTCTACACCTTGAAATCATTTCTATCAGCATTGGACTCTTTAGCCTGATGTTTTGGGTATAGCCAGTGCCTTCTAATGTTACTATTGTGCTGTAATTTTAAGCTGAATTTATCCTACTATGTTATCTTGGGGACCCAGGAGACACAACAGCTGAGATGAAGCAGAGCTGTGCAGACCAGGATTATCAGGGTTTTGAATTCTGTTTGGAAGTGAGATAAGAACCTGTGGAGCTTGGAAGTCAGAACAAATTATGTACAAAGTGACTTCTCATCTGGCACAGCTTGCCATGCACTGGAGCAATTTCAGTCATTTTTGCTTCCCATAGTGGTCTCTGGATGCATATCTCTGATTAAAAAATAGAGTAGAAGTCAAGTTCTGCACTAGCTTTGTGTGTCTGCTTTTACATCAACTGCAAAAAAGATTTTCTTCCACCTCCCAGGACTTTCACAGTAGTATATACAGAAAGAAAATAATAGTTGTTACGACTTGCTAAGACCCTCCAGTTGTAACACATTTGTCCTGTGTTATGTAATGGCTGCAAACAAGATCTGTATAATATCCTCAGATTTTGAATCTCTACAAAACACAGTTAACTATTTGAAAGGGTGGTTGGAAGGTTAAGCTAGGAAGAAGAAACTAGTAGTATAATAACTGTATTAAAAACAACAACAACAACAACACAGATTTAACATGTTATATAATCTCTGTTAAACTTGCTCTGGGAAATTCTCCAGCAGCTAGTGTCAATCTCAATTTTGTACAAGTCTGTACATAACCTTTGTAAGAATTTGTGTGAAGTTGGGTGGGGAAACAGTGAAAGAAAAAGTTAGAACAGAATGTAGTCTGACTGAAGTCTTGCTGTGATATGGAGAGCTGAAAGTAGTAATGGAGGCTCTGTCCTTGGCACGTCTTTTGGTGAAACAAGCCCTCTTTGCAAGTGATTTCTAGTGCCTTATCGCAGGCAGTGAACTTCCCAGTGCAATCTCATTTCACTTTTGACATTAAGTGGCAGTTTGAAAGGCTGCTGGGTATATTAATATCCTAAGTAATCATTGCTCTTGAAAATTGTGTTCAAAAGTATTCATACTTCTCTCAGCTGGACTCAGCAATGCCATGGGAACAGCCCAGTGTGTTTATGAGTCTGTCAGTCGCATATATGGTACCTATCAATTTGTGTTTGCTCTGTTGCTTACAGATGCAGCGATTAATTTGATGACTGCTAATAATGCAGTGCACAGACCATACCATAGGGGTAGTTCTCCTCCAGGAGCTCAGTCATTGCCTCTTTTATACCTAGAAGCTGTTCACTTATCTCCCCTCTTGTAGCACAGTGGTATGAAGTATGGTGGAAAAGTGCTGACAATAGAGGAATTATTCATGCTTCCTTTGTGAAATGTGGAACGAGAGCTTAGTGCATTGCTTCCAAAAAGATAAGTCCAACATTATTGATCTATTCCTTCTGCTGAGCTTTCCTCATCATTTGGTTTTGTCCTTTCCACCTTTCCTCTTGTCTTGTTCTGCCTCCTTTTGCCATCCGCTGTCAGAAGGGATCGTCTTCCTAGATGCAGCTCAGCAGAGCATAAAGCAGTGCTGAAAGCATTTGTGATGTGGAAGTGATCTGAAAGATGGCATGTTTCATCAAACAAACAGTATATCTGCACAGTAACATCCGCCAGCCATCAGCGAGGCATCCTTTCCTGTAAAGTCAGGGGGAGAGCTGTGCCATAGAGAACTGGATGAGGATGTCGTCCAGTCAGGATTTGACTCGTCTACTTTTATTTGCTTATGACCAAACCATTCTTCTGATAAACATATCAAGTCCTCCGAGAGAGTAAATTGTGAAAAAGTACATTGAAAAAGTTTATACTGCATTTGGTTTTGCAAAATAGGGTGCAATCCAACTTCCCATTGGAAACAATGAGTGTGTATTGAATGTTGTAAGAATTGGCTCGTGCTTACAACTGTAAAATACTTCACGAAAAGCTCCTTTTGTTTTCCTCAGAGATTCACTTTTTGGTAATTATCTTTGTCAGGGAATCTATTGGGAACAAGACAAAGCAACATGCCAATCGTGTTAGCACTGAACGTCCATGAGGTTTCCTAAGCTGTGGGTCTTGCTTTGTATTATGGGCCTGCTTCAGGACCCAGTAGACTGGCATTTAAATCTGACTGGCTCTAAAGAGCTAAAGCATTGTCCACTAATTTTACTATTCAGAGAGGTGATATGACAATTTTTTTTACCAATATTAAAAATGCATTTAATGTCGATAACGTCCACAGTACTAGGAACTCCAGTGTTTTTTTAATTTTTATTTTTTCCTAAGAGTTTGAAAGAGTGGCAGTAAGTATAGGCTCTCCTGCAGCTTATGCAGCTTGTCAAAGGACGAAGAAGAACCGTGTGAATTCTGGCTGGACTCTGCTGTTGGACGGCTTTGCTTTGGAGCCTATTCTTCAACTTACCTTTCAAATACATTTTTCTTCATGTTCTTAAAATGGTTGGTGAAGGTTGTCTGTTCCTTTTTCACCATTTTGACTTTGCTTGTCATAAGAGATCACTTGATCATACGCACAGAGGAAATCTTGTGGTTATTTTTTTTTTTTTTTAATTTTAATTTGAAGGCTAAGGTTGTAATAGAATTAATGGTCCAACAGCACTCTATGTATACTACCCGTAATTTTTACAGTTTAGCTGTTCCACAGGGAGCAAAGTTGAAATAAATTGTTTTCATTCACTACCTCTCTCACATCGTTATAGGAATAAACTAGTATACATATTGGTATCCAAATAACTAACAGTGCATGACAGATGCATATAATTTAGAAAATGTGTAACCTCCAGAAGCTATAGAATCACAGAATGGCTTGAGATGGAAGAGATGTCAAAGCAATCTAGTTCCAACCCTGCTGCTGCAGGCAGGGTTTCCAAGCATCAGTTGGCAAGGAACCTACAAATGCACTTGAGATTAAATAGGCTTTTATTGACATATCTCTGTTTGCCAGTCTGACTTCCCAGTCTTACCCCAAAGTGAAAGACTGGCTGCAAGCTCTTCTTTCTTGGGTATCCATGTTCCTTTTAGAATGTTGCTCTTTTGATATGATAGGGATATCATATCCAGAAGTCAGTGTAAGTCCCTGCAGGTGAATTTTTTTGCGTACTTGAAAAATTTCTGCAACGTTTTCAAATGCCCATTTTTAAACTGGTATGAAGATTATTGTCATTGTGATATTAATAATGTAATCCAATAAGAATGATAACTACCACAGAATCTACTTGGTACCTTTTAGTGCTTCGGTGGTATGTTTCAATAACTCTTGTAAAAGACAACGTTTTCAAGATCTGCCCCAGGAGGTTAATTCTCCCTTCCTGCCTTAGGAGAAACTCCTAAGCAACTGGTTCTTTCTTTGGTTTTCTAAGTGCTGAGATTTTATTTTTTTTTAAAGCAATTGGCACCCTGCAAAATTAAGTCTACAGGAGCTAATGAGTCTATGGGAGTATTTGTAATTGACTCAAATTATTTTTGTGTGTGTGGCAAGTTTAGAAAAGAATGGTAAATAGTTTTAATTCTTGACACCAATCCAGCTTTGAAATTTTTGTTTTTTGTTTACTTTTCATGCTTTTTTCCCATTGATTTATGTGATAAAACCACTGTCTTTCGAAGGTCCCAATGGGCAATCTGTACCATACTTGCATCAAAAACTCAGAATATGGTAGCAATATGTGGAAAACCGTGTCTTATATGTATAAGAATATGATAGGCTTCTGTTTTGTTTGTTTGTTTGTTTGTTATTAGGCATTTGGAGAAACATTAGAAAAGCAGTCTTAGCTATAGGAAAAGAGTGGTGTTTAAGTTCTAACAGACTGATGTTTTGATAATTATCCTCTACAGAGCAGAAAACTACTCCTGGCAATGGGAGCTGTCTCACTACTTTTAAGAGATACAGACATAAGCAGCAGTTGACCCCAATATCTGCTGAAGCTGAAGGCCTTTTTGAATACTCTGAGGTCTCTGGCTGGTCTGCTGTGCATAACAGAGTGGAGCCCACTAGGGAGCTGTTTTGGTTGTTTTTTTTTTTTTTCTTTATTTACTTAACAACAGGACAGGAAATAACTGCAAACACTGAGTTCAGTCAGGCAGTGACGTCCACATTTCTAAGCTAAGACAAAAGCCAGTGGGAACATGCTCAGTAAGAATGCTGGAAAAGGCAATGCATTTTGTATTTTTTCATTTCTTCCATTGGATAAAGTTCTTAATCATTCAATGGGGCACACTTCATATTTTTCTACTTACTCAGATCTTTCTTTTGGGCTAGACTATTCCATACGCAACCAGCTGTAAGCAACAGTAAAGCACCAGCCACGTGAATTATTATTATAATACTTAAGTATAGCAGTGGTCCAAAAATGCTCACTTTGTGGTGGTGCTAATGTGGTGTTTCAGAAGGTAGTTACCCCATTTTCTGAATAATTTTCAAAACCATTGAGCTTCAGTTTCCTGAACTTGGGAAGCAATAGATACGAGATGCTGATTAGGCTTTGAGATACTGTAAAGAGTGTATGTTTCAATAGGAGATGCGGTCTTCACACACTGAAGTTCTTTGGCTTCTCAAGACCAGCACTAATGAATCAGAGAAAGAAATAAGAAACATTGTAGTTTCCAAAGAAACTTACTGAGGAAGTCTAAGAGGGAAACACCTCTCCTACCTCCACCCCCAGCTTTTGGTGTTGTAACATGTACCTGTTAGTGTGTCGTGCTCTTCTGGGTGACACCCAGCAGACTTTCCTATCAGCCCGTGCCCAATTCGAGAAGCACAGTTCTTGTGTCATCCCTGGCCTGTCTCCCACCGCAATGGAAACGAGGTTTTCCATCAGTAACGTTGTGGTATGTGCAGTGACATGTTCTTTACTGTCAAGTAAAGAGAAATCAGACCGTTTCGAAACAAAAGCCCTTGAGGGTTAATATTTATGTATAGATGGAATATATAGATATATTAGATAAGTAACTACAGCACAGAGCAAACACACAGATAAGCCCAAAACAGAGAATTCTTCATGAATCCCAGAGGGAGCCAGGATTAACATTCACTTTCCCAAGGCACAGTCAGGCGTTTGGTGCTCACTGTTCCTGGTCAGATAGTTGTTACTGCGAAGAAAAATGCCAAGATGTGACTAGAAAGCTCTCACTAAGGTAGCGAAAGCAAAGTACAACAAACCACATTAAACACATAAGGCGCTTAATATTTGAATTGATAAATACAAAATAATATATTTCAAAGAAGACCAGAAAAACACACACACACACACAGATATATATATATATATATATATATATATATATATCAAAATGATATTGTATAATTGTCTTATTGGATGAGAGATCTCTTCCATGTCTTTTCAGCCATAAAAGAGTAAAGGAAATTTTTTTTGTTTCTTTTTGTTTTTTCCTTTTTTTCCCCGTGAGAAGTCAAAATCCCTAGATACTTGCATATTGAAGGGGATGATGCTGCAGCCAGAAATGCATGTGTGTGCCTGTAAGGACATTCTGTGGCACGTTTATTTTCCTGCAGCCAGTTTCTGGCCCCAAGTCCATGACAGTGCCCTGTCTATGGGAGAATTGGTTCTCTAGATATGTGTTTCCATAAGCACTATTACCAGTAGTAAGGTGCAGAGGAAGAGGTGTCAGTGAAAAAAAAACCATCATCTCTCAGTACAAACTTCTTTTTGAGGGATCCATGGATAAACTTCCTCCCTTCTTGCATTCCAGGGAACTGAAGGCTGTATCTTAAAATCTCATTGAAATAGCTTTCAATTGGTAAAGCAGAACCAAGAATGTGACATAGACATAAGTTACAGCTTCCCTACAGAAGCTGTTGCAGCTGCAGAGGGAATCTGAACTTAGTTGTTGACACAGTGTTCTCGAGAACAACAAAAGAAATTGTGTTCATTAGGCCAACCCCATCATTCTTGCTAAAAGCAGTCTCAGGTTTCCATGTATATTTTCAAATCAAATTGGAAATGCTGCTCCTGAGACCTCCTTTAGCAGGCGGTGACAGATTGCACAACCTGATCAACAGTTGGCATTCCTAGAGATGTACTGAGGTACCAATAGCCGAGTCTCCACAAGTGGTGAGCTAATAAAAACACGCACAGAGCAATGTCTTTGAATTATGAATTAGCACAGAGCTTTCGCTCTTCCTGTGATAATACAGTCCACACCCAGGGAGCGGCCACTTCTTGAACAGAAATGGGAAAGGTTTGTTCCTCGGTTGTTTTTGAAGAGCAAGGCTATTATTCAGACCTGGTGGATTTCCTCTGGCTGGTATTTTATCAGCTATAATTAAAACAGCCACCTCCTTTCAGTCAGCTCTCAGCACATACTTACGCAGCTAGATCGACAGCGCTTAATCCCACTGTGAGAAGCTTTGTAGCTCTACCTGTTTGTTACCTAACTCAGCTGTAGGAGAAAGCAAGAGAAAAGGAAAAACAGGCTTAAGGAACTACTTAAATTCATGCAGTTAAAGAAATTAAATTACTCAGGTTTCCTGCTTGCACTGAATCATCTTGTGTTAAGGCCAGACAATCAGTGCAGCAGCTAGACACAAGGTCTTAAAAGAGTTCTCTGAGAGAGAGAGAAACTCAACAGAAAGCGAATAAATGTGGCTCTCTGAAGGGGAAAAGTAATGTATCAGTTCCCTACAGGACAAGCGAATAGCAAGCAGTGAACAGACACACTGTGCTTTGAAGAGCAAACAGTTTTGCTTCTTGTTAGGTATCTCTGCAGATGTGCTGTCATTCCTACAGCTTTTCTTCAGTGCTGCTTGTCTTCAATTGCATTTTTGGCAGCAAAAGTTACTTTGCTAATTCTTCACAGCAAAAGCAAGATTGCCTTACAAAATATCACAGGGGAAGGCTAAAAAGTGATACAGGTGCTACTTGAGTTGCGGCCTACCCCGGTGTTTCTCAAAAAACTTCATTTACAAAATTTTGTTTTCAGAGATCTAGAAATACCTAGGTTGTATCTCTAACCCCAGCACAGAACTGTCTGGGAGAAATATGCACTGAAAACATTGGTTTGTCTGATTTGATGCAAGAGATGGGAAGAGCAGCACATTGCCAAACTCTAAACTTATTGAACCTTTGGATTTTCTTTCTTTTCAACTAGCTTTAAAAGTGGGTATGGAGCAAGCCCCTCGCTCTGCAACATTTCCCCCTGCACTTTGATTCAATGTTCACGTGTTCACAAAGCAGGTTCAAGTTGAGGTTCAGTCCTTTGTTCTCAGAGGTTCGCCTGGCTGTTGCCTCGTACTATCTGCCTCTAAGAAAAACTGATGTTATCTTCTAAAGAGAAAAGTCAAGATTGTATTTGCTACTGAGAATTTCCTGTGTGCCTGCTCCCAGCCCGTGCACTGACAGCACAGAGCAGTGGCTGTACATGGCTGCGCTTCTTCACACAGCTCTCAAAACACTCCTTGCACGGTAGCTGGAGAAATCCCCAGCCGCTGGTCCCTTTGATCTCAGATAAAGGTCAACCTGTCTAGCAGAAAGCATGATCGGAAACACAACCTCACAACCTCCTTCACTTTCTCTTTCCTACCCTGGAATGGTTCACTGTGTCTTTCAAGGTGTGCCTCCACTATCGCAGGTATGATTTTCACTTCGGCTCTTCGGAACATCTTTATTTCATGCCATGTTTCAGACAGGGCTGCTGAGATTTCCAGTGAGCTGATAGGAAAATGTCCAATTAGTACAGCAGTGCTCAACAGCTATTCACAGTGCTGGTGAATTCTTCTCCTCAAGAGCACACAGTTTCACTGCACTCCATTTCAGAGATTCCCTGAGCACACTGTGGGTCCTGAGCTTCCCAGTGCTGATAGCTGCAAAGTACTTTCTTGTGTTTCTGACGCACACAGGCCTTGGAGCTGCAGAGCCCAGCTCTTCCTCACAGCCTCTGCAAGCTTCCCTCTGCACAGCACGGGTGAATGCATGACTTACACGTTCTACAGGTAAGGAGACTGGCACAGCAATTTTGCTTCTAATTGTATCTGGCTTTAGATGCTAATCTGCATTGTTGTTTTTTTAATTGCTTTTAAATTCCTGTATAACTTTATAATTGTTGTTACAGCTGTGAAGGTTCATAGGTGACTGACAAATAACTTGTGCAAAGATAAACACTTTCTCTGCTGAGTTTCCTCAAAGCCGTATTGGCTTAAGATACTTATCACCAAAGAAGATGAGTGATGGGAACAGTAAATATCGAATTCTTCAAGCATAGGCTGTTGGACACCTGTTTTGTCTGAAATGACACCGTGTGAGGATAGATGGGACGGCTTTTGCTTTTTGCAGATGAAGCAACCTCATACTGCTGAGGAGGAGGCGTGAGGTGCTGATGTGTGGTCCGAGAATGCATCCCCCTTCTCAGTTGGGATGTGTGCCTTAGTATGGGCTAGATGTTGCTTGGGGGATATATAAAGGTACTCATATTATATATTCATGGGATGGAAGCATTGTTATTAATTACAGGTCGCGGGAGGATCACAGTTCACCTTTACAGAGGTGTGGTTCACAATCTATGAAAGTCAATCAAGCGAGTTAGGAAAGTGTGGATTAGGAAAAATAAACAAACAAGCAAACAAAAATGAGCCATCCACTACCAGGGAGAAGCACTACAAGACTGCAGAATGAGGAGATTATCTGTAGTTATCCCGCAAGTGAAAGTGGAAATAGGGGCTGAATCATGACTATCAGCGATCATTCAGTCTCTTGAACCTAATTCTCAGAGGTTTGTCATGAGGATTAACTCTGTGCATAGAGGGCTGGTCTCTATTGACTCCTTTAATTGTCAGTATAAGAGAGAGGCTCCCTGCAGGACAGCTTGGATTCCTGTCTGTCTGTCAATCCTCAAAGCAAGGTTGTGCCAGAATGTAGTCATAAGGTGTGTCAGTCTTCTTCCAAGTTGCCAACTTATTCTCCAGAATTCTAGCTCTCCATTTTCTAATGAAAGTTTTTACTGCTATCATTTCCAAGAAAAATCTGAGATGACTTGCAGGAGATGCAGGCATGTTTGCTTGAATGTGTGGAGAGCCTCCTGATATAACTGGAGGGTTTTGCCTTGTTTCAATGGAGTGTTGATTCTGGTGCCAAGTGATAGTAGACTGTTGCCAGTATTTTTGATTATTTTAGCCACCCGTTTAAGCCCTGTATTGTATTTCTAAAATTAAGCTGTTACGCTTGGCATAGCTTTTTAAGGTTGTACCTGCTTTAGCGATGCGCAAAAAAAAAAGGTGTTTAGCAGTGTTTTTATAGCAGTTTCCTAGGAAAAAAAGCACTCTGCCTCCTAAGAGAAGACAGCTGGTTGCTAGGTGCAGTATTCTTGGCTGTATGGCCCCAGCGGCATGGTTACCTGCAGTCTGCCTGCAGTTTGCCTCCTGCTGCCTCTGATGCTCCTACAGTCGATGTTGCTATTAGAATTACTGCATGGAGCACACATACAGAAATGCTGTTTCTAAAGACATCTAAAATGTAGTGTACTGGCCTACAAAGCACTACAGTTCCACAGTAATTTTTGTTGTTCGGCAGGGTTTATTGTTATTTTGAGCAGCGATAGTTTCCACAAATTTCAGATGGGGTTCAGTGAAAATAGCTTTTTGCTTTCCGCTCACAGTGGTGAGCATGGTTTGGGTGGGCAATCACACTGCCTAATTCCCCTAGCAATATCAATGATGAATTGGCCTATCTTTGTGGCAGTACCTAAGATTTTCATGCTGATGTCACTGAAACCTCTGTAGCTGGAAGACAGTATTTGTGGCTTGTGTTTATCAGTCGCCTGTTCTTACTACTTCTAAGTTTGTAATTATATTCAGTATATAACTTTAATGCAAAAATGTTTTTATTTCATGGTTGAAGCCTTTTTTTTTTTTTTTTTTTTTTTTAGTACAGTAGCAGAAACAAAAAGTGTAGCCTGGACATTTTCTTCACAAGCCTAGTGAAGATTAATGCAATTAATCTAGATTAACTCAATCTTAGATTAAGATTAGTTAATCTTAGATTAATGCAATTGAACCGTGAGAGTGTGGTCTGGGCAGACAGATGTGACAGCAAAATACTTTTGTACTGGCACTGTAACAATGATTTGCTTTTGGGTGAAGGTTCCTAAGCTGCTTTGCGTATTCTTAATGTGTTTTTATTTTTTGCTTTGGGACAAAATGAGGCAGAATATCAGTCTCCTGAGAAAGACTGCAAAAAGCCGATTGCAGTGCTCCAGGCTGGGGACTTCGGGCATGGTTAGCCAGGTACTAACAGTCTCACACATCCCAGTATGTTGTGTTATTGTTTATAACTCTCAAAATGTTGATTTCTTTTTCTATCATTTCTTTTTCTCGCAGAGAGGAGATGGAGTCACCATCCGGAGAGGACCATGTGGACCTGGCACTGAGGGACATGGTTAGTGGCTATGGTGGGGATGGGTTAATGGTTGGACTGGATGACCTTAGAAGTCTTTTCCAACCTTAGTCGTTCCATGATTTTTCTCTGTATAGTTGCTTTTTAATGCTCTGTAGTTACTCAAACAATAGCATGTATTAGAGAGAGCATTAAGCAAAGGCAACAATGGCTTTGAAGGCATTGCTGCGCCCTCTCCATCATCATAGTAGGAAGGCCACAAGTGCCAAACTTCCCATGGACATCTGCAGAGCCAGGCCTGGGAGGGCAGTGAGGCCAAGGAGTGAGCCCTGTAAATCCCCAGTGCTTCAGTACCTGCCTGCAAAGAGCGGTCTTCCATCCAGTGGATGGGTACAAGGGTAACGGATTATAAGCATAATGCTTTCTGAAGTCATTGGCTGACGGAGCGCAGCGGGGCACGAAGCTCCGGACCCTCCTGGGCCGTGCAGTGCCCTCTTGCAGGGCGCCCCCTGCCGGCCGGGCGGTGCCGCCACCTGACGCTGCGGGCGGGGGGGGGGGGCGGCCTCAGCACGTGCCGGGAGGCGCTGGGCCGGGGCTGTGCCGAGCGGCGCCGCGCTGCCCCGCCCCGAGCTCGCCCGAGGGCCGCGGCGGGAGGGAGGGAGGGAAGGAAGAAAGGAAAGAGGGAAGGAAGGAGGGAGGAGGCCGGCGGCCGTGACCTCGGCTCGAGCGGCGGGAGCAGCTCCCGGGAGGGCGCGGGAGTCCACTCCGGGATTTCGGGGGCGCCGCGCGGTGACACATTGACATCACGGGGGCGCGGCCGGGCGGCGGGCGGGGGCTGCGCGCTGAAAGGCGGCGGAGCGCGGCCGCCCTCACTCCGGCACGGCGGCGGGACCGGGAGGGCGCGGAGCGGCGCGCGGCTGCCTGCACTGCCCGGGCTGGACCCCGCGCCGCGGCCGCCAATGTGCCTCGGGAAGCGGGCTGCCTCCTCGCCCTCAGGTGAGCGCGGGCGTGCGGGGCCGAGGCAGGTGCAGGGGGGCCGCGGGGTGCGGGCGCGCTCGCAGCGTGTCAGCCTTCGGCAGCGGGCACATGGCAGCGCAGCGCTCCGGGCTGCTCCGCGTCCGCGGCGAGGACCGCGCGGTGCGGCGCAGCGCCCGTTTGCAAGGACCGCGCGCGGCGCGGGGAATGAGCTCCGAAGCGGCGGAGGAAGAGCGACCCGCAGGGTCGGCTCAGAGAGCCCGGCTGGTGCAGAGCGCCTGCAAAGGGCTTTCTCGGCGCGTTGACGGCCGTGCGGTGCGCTCGCTGGGTGCCGCCCGACGCGGCTTCGTGCTCTGCCCGCCGGGCGCGATCTGTGGCAGCCCGAGCTGCAGCCAGCGCCGCCGTCAGCGGCGGCTGCGTGGCGAGAAGCACGTTGGGGACTGGTGTCTGAGCCGCGGGGAGCTGGAGGCGGGGGCCTGCGGCATGCACGCGCCAGGAGCCGAGCAGGTGCCGCCGGGCACGGGCACACGCGCGCGCCCCCTCCGCCTCCTGCAGCACCGCCGTGCCCCGGGAAAGCCGCCGCAAGAGGGGAGCGGGCGGGAGGGCGCCCTGACAGAACCCACGCGGCGGGAAGCTGGGGTCCGCTCTCGGGACGGGACCGAGCTGCGGGGCGGCTCTCGTGCGGGACCAAGCGCCCCGAGAAGGAGTGCACGGCCGCCTCCTGGAGGGGCTGCGCGGGGCCCCGGAGCCGGCGGCGGGGAATCCCCGTGCCGGCGCTGCCGCTTTAAACGCCGGGAAGTCCGCCCTCGTGAGGCGGCGGCGACCTCGGGCTGCGCCCTCCCCCCGCAGAAGGGGGGGCAGCCCTTGTTTTCATTCATAACTTTTTTTTTTTTTTTTTTTTTTTTTTTTTTCCTTTAATTCCCCTCCTCTTCCTTCCTCCCCGCTCCGCTCGCAGAGGGCGCCGCGCGCCGCCCGCCCGGGGCCGCCCGAGCTCCGCGGGAGCGGGGCGGGACGGGGAGGGACTGGAAGGGGGCAGCGCCGCGCTCTCCTGCCCCGTGTGCGCTGTGTTACTTCGTGCGCCTGGCCGCAGGCGGGGGGGCGGCCGCTTTTGACGCTGGAGATTGACCTTCTCTCCGCTCCCGGCCCGCAGCTGGTGCTGTCAGTCCGCGTCCCCCGGAGGAGGCAGCGGGGGCTGTCGCGTTTCCTGAGGAGATCGCGTGTTGCTCCCCCGGGAGCTCAATCCGGGCTGCCGCAGCTGCGTGTGCGTCTCGCCCTTCTCACCTCCCTTCACGCTCGGTGCGTGTCGCGGGTTCGCGTTCGGCTCCTGGGAAGAGCGCGGCTCGTGGTGTGGGATGAATTGAAAAGAGCGCGGTGGCGTGGAACCGTTTCATATGTTTTTTTCCTTCATCTGCTGACCCTAAATATGAATTGCGATCTTTACCGGGCAGACGAGCGCGGGGACTTTTGCATCCTTATGAACGGGTACCGCTTCTCTGAGTGGTCGGCAGCGGACATGCATCCCCACCTGCTGCAGCGAGCCTGCCTGCCCTGCGCTCTGGGAGCGGGACGTGCTCCTTGCCCTGGCCGCAGCATGTGTGCTAGTGCTGCCTGTCCGCTCCACTGTGCGTTTGTGTGTGACACCTCGTGGGGGTGAAAGGGGA
This sequence comes from Lagopus leucura, assembly GCF_019238085.1. Taxonomy (NCBI): domain Eukaryota; kingdom Metazoa; phylum Chordata; class Aves; order Galliformes; family Phasianidae; genus Lagopus; species Lagopus leucura. The sequence goes on along the minus strand of NW_024962264.1, from coordinate 33,059,448 downwards.
GTGAATTGTCCTGGGCTTTCTTTTAAGCGGAAGCAGTTTATTTTCTTAGCTTTATGTATAAGAGCGGCAGCTTTTACGTGGGTCTCGTGCAGCCCTTAAACGGGTGCAGTGCTGTCACTGCAGTTTTCCTGGTCAGCGTTTGTAATCTTTGGGTCAGTAGTTGAAAGATAAACTGTGAGGGTTGTGTTTGGGAAGCTTTTGGTTGGTTTATCTTGTACGAAGGGATCTGTTCATCCACTTTAGCTAGAGAGTCAGTGAAGAACTTTATTATAGCTTAGATTAGCTAAGACACTTAGCTTGTCTTATACTCTTGTATCCATATTCACTCTCTGCCCTTTGGTGAGAAAGTATCTGAAGATGTTAATTTTGTAAGGTTTGGATGCTGAATTTCTGTAGGAAATGCTTTGTCCACCTGACTTACTCTGAGGCTCTGCTGTGTGCACACTTGCTTCCAGGAGGAGCTGTACCCAAATGCAATGGAGTGCAGATCTCTTCAGCTTTCTGGTGCTGTAGATCCAGGCAGAAATGCAAGGATTGTGTGTGCCCTTCATTCTGCCAGCAGAGCGCTGACTTGACAGTGCTTTTTTCCCCTTTCCAGCTTAGTTTTGGGGGCAGGCAGAACTGTGTTGCTAAGTAGACACCAAGTTCAGTAGCACGCGAGAAGCACGCACTTGTATGGCTTGCCAAGTTAGTGCACAGGTTAATAGTGATTTTTATAGTTATTTTCTTTCTGAGTTTTCATTTTAATGGCGAGGGGTCTCCTCCAGCATTCCTCACCTATGATGCCATGCCCGGGCTCTCCTCGCTGCTGGACTTTGGCCAGATCCTCAGCGTTGCTGTAATCCCCTGCTGAAAGAGTTCGGCACCAGGTGGCTCGGGCAATTTGTGGTTTGCTATAGCATTTTTATTTTCAGACAGCATCCTGTTCTTTGTTCCTCTTTTGTGCTTGATCTTGTGTATGCGTGTATATATGTACACAAGCAATGTTTATTTATACCTCCTGTCTTCTCGTTATTATTGTAGGATTTCAGATGCATGCCAGGTTCCTGCTGAATGCCAGAAGTAGAGATCACTACAGATGGAGCCCCAAAGCCAGCACGGCAGTGGTGGTTCGCTGGTGGTGATTCAGCAGCCCTCTCTGGACAGCCGGCAGCGGCTGGAGTACGAGCGGGAGAGCCAGCCTACAGCTATCTTGTCGCTGGACCAGATCAAGGCGATCCGCGGCAGCAATGATTACACTGAGGGTCCATCTGTGGTGAAAAAATCTGGTCCGCGGACAGCACCGAGGCAAGAGAAGCACGAAAGGACTCATGAGATCATACCGATTAATGTGAATAACAATTATGAACACAGACCCAGCCACGTGGGGCACGTGGCACATCAGCATAATGCGAGGGTCCCTGTTTTGAGCAGATCAACCAGCACGGGGAGCGCGGCCAGCTCTGGGAGCAACAGCAGTGCTTCTTCGGAGCAAGGACTGTTGGGACGGTCACCTGCATCGTGGCCGGGCCACAGGTCCGAGCGGACAATCCAGACGCAACCCAAGCAGTCGTCGCTGATTGTAGATGATCTGAAGGGTCCTTTGAAAGAGGACTTGACGCAGCACAAGTTTATCTGCGAACAGTGTGGGAAGTGCAAGTGTGGTGAGTGCACAGCCCCCAGGGCCTTGCCTTCTTGCTTGGCCTGCAACCGGCAGTGCTTGTGCTCGGCGGAGAGCATGGTGGAGTATGGCACCTGCATGTGTTTGGTCAAAGGGATCTTCTACCACTGTTCTAACGACGATGAAGGGGACTCATACGCGGATAATCCCTGCTCTTGCTCCCAGTCACATTGCTGTTCTAGGTACCTGTGCATGGGAGCCATGTCCTTGTTTTTGCCTTGCTTGCTCTGTTACCCTCCTGCAAAAGGATGCCTAAAACTGTGTCGAGGGTGTTACGACCGCGTCAATCGTCCGGGCTGCCGATGCAAGAACTCCAACACTGTCTATTGTAAACTGGAGAGTTGCCCCTCCCGGGGTCAGGGCAAGCCGTCATGATTTTTGGAGGGAGGTTTACTTCCTCCAACTTTTGATTTTTCAGGTTGTAGCTGATATATAAATATTTTTTCTTCCCTTCCCCCCTTTAGGGGTGCGTAAGGGGGGCTGCTTTCTTTCACCCCCCCCTCCTTCAAAAACACAAGTTATTCCCTTTGAATCTTTGTTCTCCTCCTGTAATTGAGTCAACTGAGTGTGGAGTGTTTTACGTATAGTCATTTGCTGCTCTTTGGTAAGTGTGGACTTTTGGTATCTGTGTCTGCCACCCACTTTGGCAGGGTCTTCTGAGTCTGTAACTGAACCACTCCTGAAAGAGACAGTGAGGGCTAATTTGGCTCTTGCAGCTTCTTGCTCTGAATATCTTCCCAAAGATGTTTTTCATTCTCAGCAATTTATATATTTTTTTTCCTCTGACCCCCTTGGGTACCTCCACGGAATAACTCTCATGAGTGAGCTGGATTGTGAAATAACTTCTTGTCTGTGTTCTTTCCGGAGAGAGATGTAAGGCTTTACCAAACAAAAGGCCTGATTCTTCAGTAAGCAGCCTGCTTTCTGGTTTGTTTGTTTTCCTCCTTTTTTGACTTTTGCAATGTTCTCAGTCCTGAGAGTTAGCCAATTGTTCCTATTGCTTTGTTTTTAATTCTTTCCTAACACAACTTTGGTTTTTGCTACACTGTGTAGATCTTCACATTGGAGACATTATGGCTGCAACTGTACTTGTTTTTCTCTTGCTGTCAAATGTTTGAAGGATATTGCTCACTCCACCCTTCTCCTGTTGTTTTAGTCCATCAGTATCATGCTGATATTAAAGTTGGTGGTGTTCATGTATCCAGACAGCCTTCAGGTGTCATTGAGTCACCTAAATGTTCTCAAATCTTTAATGTTTCTCGTGATCCTTTGGTTTAGTGGATTTAGCTCTGCTCTGTACTTTATAATTTTATTCTGTTCCCTGTTTTATTGCCTTAGCCACAAATTGTGGTCCTTTTTTGTATATTTTATGTATAAAACACAAAGTTGAATCCCAACTATTTTTAAGACAAAAGTCTGTTAAAACTTTTTTTATTGTAAAGAATATTTATTATGTGAATCTCTATTATTTTATGATATTTATTGCAAAAAAACTTTGAAAATGTACTCATGTCTGATATAACAAAATATCAATACTTAACGAAATAAGGATGACACGAAGAAAGTACATATGTTAACTATAATGCAGAAAATATATTAATTAATGAAAATGGCTCTTGAGTTCTTTTGTTACAACAAGAAGTTGTGAGCTACTCGTGCATATTCTGGGTTCTTGATTTCTATTTTTATTTTTCCTTCCTGGTGGGATATCAGGTAGCAAGTAACTTCCTGTTGTTACTTCAAAACCACTAGTCTGTGCTCTAGTTTAGTTTACCTAATTTTAAGTTTGCTAACTACTTGTCAAGCAAGGTTTTGCAATTGGATGTATGCATTGTGCTGGACGGTGCCAGGAGGTATAGGCCCTGTTTACTTAACAGCGTTTGGACATTCATTTGTGAAGGAGGAAACCATAACTTCAAGGGTTTTTCTTTCTTTTTCTCTTTTTTTTTTTTTTTTTTTTTCCTTTTTTAAAGAATTCCAAATTAACATGTAAAAGTACTTTAAATTTTCCTCCATGGAACTTCTTGGCTGGTTAAATTGTATGTCAGTTGAAGCAATGAACCTATTAAGCTCAAATCTAAATAAAAACCAAGAGGCAGGATATAAAACAACATTTGTGTTTCTGCAGCTTGCTAGCTTTGAAGGTTGTGTATGCATATGGGAACGTACCTATGTGTGTGGCTTGCTTGGCTCTTTTCCCATAGTTTTCCCAATGTCAACTGAGTCTACCTTGTCTTTAAATTAAAGGCTCTTAAGGGTGACCCAAGTGTCACGGCTGTTTGTGGCCATTTAACACGTATTCAACAAAAAAGCTTTTCATTAAGAGGTTTCCCCATTCACTCTTCTGTCCGTGTGGGTCAAGGCAAACCTCGCAATTCTTTTAAAGCAAAAGGTTTATTAAAGGGATGTAATTGCACGTGGTATTCCAGGAAAGTGGTTCTAGAGAAACTCCACTTAAAGAGCATAGTAATAATCTGACAAACGTGTCACTGCATTTTGAAATCTCGCTGCTTTGAATTGTCATACTCAAGCTGTTGTAACTCGCAGTACGCTGATGATTTGAGTAAGCTGGGCTTTTGTATCTAACTCCATCGAACTCGATCCAGTGTTGTCTGAGCTGACTGGAAGTTGTGTTCTTTATTGAATGGCTTGTATGATTTCTTCAAGGTATGCAGTGAAATTGTAATATGAATGCTTCTAAGAAACCATTTGCTTTGTGGAATACAGTTGGTAATCCTGCATGTAAACATGACAGAACTTACAGGAGAGGAAGCTGGTGGGATGGCAGTGTGTACTTTAATCTGCTTTCCAAGATTTGTTCTTCTTGAGATGAACCAAAGCCAAGAAAAGAATGTTTCTGAGGAGTAAGTGACTCACTTTGAACTACTTCCTTATCACTGATACTTCTCCAACAGTGGCAGCTGCAAACAGCCCTCGAGAGACAATGAAATCCTTGTCAAACAGTCACCATTGGTCAGATAAGACTGTTTTTAAGACTATGTATTGACCATCAAAAATACTGAGCCAAGCACATTTCCATAACTGGATACAATCCAGCTCTGCATTGAGTAAGCTTGCTTGGAATGGTGCAGGTTCTTCCTCTTCGAGGAAAGAAATATACGTTGTTGGCCTCTGCCTCTCGTTTCCAGCCAAGTACCTGAAGTGGGGACTTGCAGTTTCTTAGGAGGAACATTTGACCTATGCAGATTCAGAAGATAACTGTTCACTGTATGTCTTAATTGTTACTCTAAGTGCTGTGAACCTAGGGAAGGCAGTGTTGAGGCAGTGGAAGTAACAGATTGTTGTAGATGCTCTATCTTTTGTATTTGATGTATATCTATATTTGAGTTTACTCTTGGGTCCTTCAGAACTCAGGATTGATTGCCTTAATGTATGGAAGTGTATGTGTCCTCTCGGGCAGATTTCTGTGATGTAAGAACCTATTAGGATCACGTGAGAGCAAGTGGGTGTCTTTCTGGGGGTGGTGGCGTTAAGCAAGCTGACAGATGCACGAAGAAGCCTCCAGGACTTGGAGAGACAGAAGCTATTTTAAATTTGCTCAAAGTGGTCAGGCATTATGGTCAGTTCTACTTCCTACAATACAGTAACTGGAATGTCCACCTAGAGATACAGTGTCATGTAAGGAGCTGAACAGACTTGCCAAATGGTAATGGAAATTTTGGTGACTGGGAGACTGAGTTCTTCAGAACTTGTCAGTGTTGCTCAGGTTACTTTCCACAAGTCAGACTGTCTGAGGTCCAGTTGCTGTTACAGTGCAAATGATAATGATTTTTTGACCATTTTCAGATCACTTTTATTTTGGAGGAAGAAAAAAAAAAAGGCACTTGGTGTGTAAAAGGATTGGACATGTGTAATTAGGCAAGAAGTTCAGCTGACCTACTAACCTAATTGTATAGGTCACTGATGGATTTGAACAAGCTGGCCATCTGGTTGTATGCAGCAGAGTGCTGAAATTTCTCATGTAGAGTCTGTGAGGAAGGAAAAAGGGAAGCTTCTGCAGGCTGGGATTCAGGTCTGTGTTTGCTTAGCACCTTGAAAACTGTGCTAAGAGATGAGTTTGGGAAGCATGTTAAGTTTCCATGTTCCTTGCTGCAAGAATATATTGTTAGGGTGAAAATTGGAGAGTTCATGTGTTGGGCTAAAGGTAGCTTCATTACACTAATTCTAGTGTGGGTGATAGTGTTATCCGGGGGGAGGTTAATGCTTAACAAATGAAAAGTACTTGCTCTTGTTTATGGTTCCGTATCATAAAGACAGGTGGGAGAGGATTAGCTCCTCTCTCTGTGATAAAACAAATCTGTTAAGAGGGATTAAAAGGGCTATATGAAATGTTTCAATGGACTTATATGAAGAAAGAGATTTCTTTTTTTTTTTTCTTTTTTTTGTCCTGGAGGAATGTTCAGGACTCACTGATGCTTTTGTGATTCTTGTTCTGCTAAAATTACCTCAAGATGCTAAGGAATCCTGAAGAACTGTTGGCTTTCTTCCAGCTGGAGCACACAGTCACAGTGGTGCATCCAGAAACCTGGGATACAGTTCTGTTCACATGTCCCGCAGTTGGATTTACCAGCCTTATAAAGTGTGTGAGTGGCGCGGGTGTCCCGATTAGCATTTGTCAAGTTGCTGTCAGGGCGGATCAGAGGTAGTTATTTCCTTCCTAGCTGCAACTATTTCTCACCTTTTTCACTGATAGCAGTAGCATATTTAGTAGGTAGCCTGTTAGCCTAGCTTTATTCCCAGTGACGTGCATTGCTCAGTTTATATTTATGACCAAGAGATACAATGCTGTTATTTTCCCCGGTGTAACACTTGCAGTTGCCACTCTTGCTTCTCCAGGTGAAGGTATCTTCAGATGAGAAACTTCCTCATTTACTTATTAGTAAATACAAACATGGGACAGATTTCCTGTAAACCACACATACTCTCACTAGGTTTAAGTATGGAGGGGTGAAACCCAGCCATACTGAGTGCCAGGATCTGTCAGTGCTCTTGATACACACATGCATTTGGAATAAAACCTAAGACCACATTGTCAAAGGAAAGAGGTGCCATCCCAGGGGAACGACATTGTTACATGTATTACAAAGCTAGTTATCTGCAGCTTGAAAATACAATTATTGTGAATTGCTCATTTTTTAAAGAATCATACATTTGTCTAACCACTGCAGAAAGGTGTAGTGGTAAGCATGCCTCTCTTGCACTGTCTTTGTATATGTGTACAGCCTGCAACTCTGAAAACAAATATCCTACAGAACACATTGTCAAAAAGCACAAATGTTTGACAGGGGCTCTACCCCAAAGGGCTGAACATTGTGTTTGTGCAATAGGGAAAACAATGGAGCTCACATCCTGCCTGACCTTTCGAGGCCACGACCGTAGTATGGCTGCTTTGGTAACACAGAATATTGCTTCTGAATGAAGTCAACAGATTTACACCACCTCCTATGTTCTCTTGAGGACAGCGTATAGCCACTAGTAGCTAGTGCCCAGCAGCCAGTACTGAGTGGGCTCCATCCTGGTGCTGGTTTTCTTCTCTTTTTCTCTTTTTTTCTTTATTTTGCGGCGATGGTATTAATTAGATTGGTTTACATGGAATGCTGTATTATAAATGACTAAGATTTATCAGTATTAGCATGTTCCTAGTTGATCTGTCAGAGTAACTGGGAAAAGATGCTGGAATATTCCAAGCATATGCTGAAATTATCTGGTTGATTAACTCTTTAATAGACTTTCAATTGTGCATCTTCTGGAGAACACTTCAGGATTCAGACCATCTGACAGCCCTTCTGACACTATGGGGATTCTTCTTCCACATTTGAAGCAGGAAAAAACACTGATGTTGTCTGGCCTGGGAAAGATCCTCTCAACAGCACTATTTCTTACTGATAGTGTTCAGTGAGATACTTTTGGATCTACATGCTCTGAGCAGGACACTTGAAGATGAAAATGAATAAGCCACTTGCAAGGGACAAAGGAGGAGGTGCTGTGGCTTTTTTCCATTCTCTGAATTTTGGTAGGTTGCATAGTATCTTGTTTTTAACATCAAGGCTTCCCAGCTGCCATTTTCCATTTTCAGCAAAATCTATTTCCTACTCAAATCCATTTCCTATTGTGTCCTGTAGCACACCTCCTCTTTTCAGAGAATTGTGTGCTTGTTCGTTATTCTACAACGCAGGCAAAGCTCTTCTGAATGAAAAAAACCCATTGTTGTGTGAGTCACCTACCCCTCAGCTACTGGGCACTCACTGCTGTAATGTGTTTCTGCAAGATCTGTCTCCCTTAAATTCACAGTGATGATGATCCTGGTTAGCCAGAGTGGGAAATACAGCTGAGTCTCAGGTTTTCATTTTGGTTCAAAGTTCAGATCCAGATATGAACTGTGCCAAAATTTGACAGCACCTAGTGTTTGTGCTTAGATTTACCAACCTGCAGAGCTACGTAAGGAAATACTGTTACAGTTGGAAATGCACCATTTCTGCTGTAATAACCAGTCAAAGGATCACTGCAGGAGCAAGTGGGGGACATAGATGAAGTCCTTCTGGAGTCTCGTATATCTTTTTGTGTGAGTTTTTCAAATCTTGAGTTTTTGAGTCGGTAGGCTTGCTTTCCCCTTTCCCTCTCTTGCCGCATATTGGAGCAGGAGCATTCACTTGGTGATTCCTCCCTCATTCATCACATCACCGCTGCCAGGTGCAGATAGCATCCCCTGTAATCGCTAATCCGGTTTGCTCTGCCTGCTGACAACTCTAATGTACTTGGCTGGGGACAACTTTATCTGTTCGGGTGGCAAAAATTGCAATATCTCTTCACCAAGTAGCTCAGAGCATTTTGAGCTTGTACTGAAAACGCATTCTTTTCGTAAGGAATGACAAAAAAATCTCTGAGGAAAGCGTTTCCCTTTGCTGTGGGGAAGACCAAGATGAGAGGGCTGCGCAGAGCCCCAGAGGCAGCAGATCTCCCTCTGCAGTGTGGTGTTCCTCTGTAAAGTCACTCTGCTGCACAGAAAGCTGAATGAACGAGTAAATGAATGAATGGGGAAGGCAGTCAGCATCTGCCATTGCAGCACCTTTTGGAGAGTATTTATAAATTGGGTGTTGTAACGTGCCACAGGCTGTGTAGGTGTGTGCCTCCGACTGCGCTGATTTGGAAGCGATAACACTCCTATGTGGAAAGGTATGTGATAACAGCACAGGGGCCAATTGTAAATGCCCTTGGTATAGCGTGCTGTGCAGTCCCAACAGCTCCGGGTTTGTCAGTTTGGGGTTTGTTAATATTTGGAAATGGCAGTGATCCTGATCATCGGGTGTCTGGAGATGTGGGAAACGAGGCAGGGCTCTAAATACGACACGGTGCTCGCGGGGCTGGAAGCTAGAGCCATATCCTATGGCCTTCTAATTAAAAACCTTTATTTCCACAGATTTATTCTGTGGGCCTTACTAAATAGATCAGCCTTGGGTTTCTAATGGGGAATATTTTAGGAGGAATGTAGCCTTTGTTACTATGAATAGTCGGGAGCAGATTACCGGGATGCCAATTTCCTGTTGCCTTTCAGAGCTGCAATTTGAGCCCTATTTGCTCCTGGCTCTTGCACAATTGAAAACAATGGGTGGCTTCTTTCAGGTTTCACTTCAGAGCTCTTAGAAACTGGGGAAGTGGCTAAAGCCCTACTTTACAGGTAATTAACAATAGATAATGTTTGCTCTGCGGTTTTTTTTTTTTTTTTAAAAAGGCTGATGGAGGTGGAAGAAGCACACCCTGAGCTCCCAACACAGCACCGCTGTTCTGCGGCCGCGGTGCCAGGTCGCAGCACGATGGGTCCCACATACACCCAAAGGGATAGAGGGGAAAACAGGGCAGAGAGGCGTTAGGTTGCTAGCAGTGCTGCAGGATGAGCAGAAAAGCCCGGTCAGGCCGCCTTCCTTCATCAGTGCGAGTGTTTGCTGCTGCTACGGACCTGCTCTTTGATTTAGGGCCCCTTTTTATTGTATCTTCTATCTCTTTTATTAGGTGCGTACTTCTCATACCTTGCTGACATTTTTGTAGGACGGCTAAATATTTTCTCGTGTCTATTCAATCCTAGGAAAACACGTGTTCTTTACAGCTTATCTTAAATACGGCGCCCGTTGTTTACCATATCTCGTTAATACAGAGCTGTGAGCACTTGGAAAGGAGCTGCCAAAGAAGATGCTCTTGCGCCATGATTTGTATGTATCTAGAGATACACCCACGTGGCTGGGGCGGAGAGGAAACGTCTGAATGGGGATGCTTGGGCTCCCCGCAGGGAGCCGGGGAGAGATTAGCATCAAAATGAATGTCAGCCTTAGGAGTGGGCTCCGTGTCTGCAGGCTGTGGGGTAGCGGCCGGGCGGGCGTTGAAAAAATGGGAAAAACTAAACAAGCAAACAAAACAAACAACCCCCCCCAAAAAAAAAAAAAAAAAAAAAAAAAAAAAAAAAAACTGACGGTTTGTACGAAAAGCTGATTAGTTGGCCTCACTGCATATGCGGAAACTTCCTGAATAGGCAGGAGAGTCGTGCACGCACATAATGTAGGTGTCCGGTATGTAAATGCACTCTTGCCTTTAGCATCTGCAAACACGATGTGTGCTAAAGCTAGAGCAGAGATGAAAAGTTAACGGCGGCAAAACCTGGTCCAGTTATTCTGGCCTGATGCAAGCAGTCCTACTCAGGAACACAGCCCTTCATCTACTACACTCGCCACCCCAGGGCTGCTTTTGTCCTGCTTGCCTTTGCCAGCCAGGGGCTTTGCTTGCTGGTGGCACCACTGGCCGGAGCCTGCTGTCTGCACTGGTGACATTGATACAGCTGATCCTTAGAGGGAAAAGAAAAGGACTTGTGATGCTTGACTTTGGCACCGGCGAAATGCCACGCATGGCCATACCTGGAGGCCCCAGCCTCAGGCTGCTTCTCCATGGTAAATGGGCTCTGGGCAGTCATCTGCTCTCTCCTCACTTCCCTGTCTGAAGGTGCAGCTGTGTAGGTGGTTACTGATATCACATGGAATGATTCAGATCGATGAGCCAAAAAAGGGCAAGATTTTCTAGCAGCACCTTTTAGAATTCTGTACATGAATGATATCTACATGAATTTGAACGTGTAAGCAAACTATCTGAAAACAAAGAAGAAAAAAAGGAAGAAATGAAAGCAAGAAGCAATTCTGCAGTTTACAGCTGCGTTTCTGAGTTTCCCATGAGGCTTGTAGCATTTAGTTAGCTTTAAATGGGGATATTACTTTTGCCTCTTGTTCTCACCATCTGCAAGGCTATTGGAATAACTGGCTGACTCTGTAACCTACCGATGTTTTTCCTCCTTCTTGTTGCAGTTCTCCCTTCTATGACCTCACTGATTGTGAATCAGTGAATTGTCTGACTGTGAATCTTGCAATAAAAAATATCTCCAGTGGAGAACAGGAAAGCAGAGTCACAGAGGATGTATGTCTTCTTCAGAGCAGGAACAAATGAGAGGATGGGCCTCTGTTGCTCATTTTGCCTTTAGTTTATACCTTGGAATAGTCAAGATAAGGCTGGGCATGGATGCTGCTGCATAGGGGCCATACTAGAAGAGCTGAGACTAGAACGATTGCAGGGGTGTGACTGAACAGGAACACTGAGGTGTATTTTGTTGTCTATCTACGTGCCTAGTATCTGAAGTCTTGTAAACTTTGATACTCTTAATTTTTACTTCTGAAATTTAAGTGAGGCTAATTAAAACAATGGAAAGAAAAATGTGGAATGGAAAATGGAACAAAAATTGTTGTGTCATGGCCCGAACTACTGATTAAGCACCTGGGGAAAGGACTGGATCAGCCCTGGGAGCACAGGTGAAGGCAATTCAGCTGTGCAACCATAAGGGGTGGAGCCTGGCTACATCTCTCTTAGACCTGATTGAAGGGGGACTGACTGTTGCTGGGGAAGGATCTCTGGTTGGAGATCCCTCCTTGGTGGAGTTTTTTTTGTGAGCCTAGATCTTTGGAGACAGGTGAGCGCTTTTCCTTTGTAATGTGTTTCCATCATACTAGTAGACCCTTTGTCATTACACCTCCTAGATCACCATTCCACTGCATTGATCTTTCTGATTGTCACAAGTGCTAAGATTGGGTGGCTGGAGGGACATGAGGTGACTTAGCTGCAACCACCTCAGCTCAGTGAATTCATTTTGTCCTGCAGTTGACATCAATGGCTTACTTTCTGGCTTCCACTGAGACATGTTTTTAAAGAGAGATATTTTTGTCTCTTCTGGAGTGTTTACATAAAATATAACTCACAGTAAAAAGAATATCCAGTGACCTAGCTGTGCAATAGGCAACAATTTCTGCTTTTGCGTTCTATGGGCATAGAGGGGATATGCGGAGATATTTGCATATGCAGTCAACAAACAGCAAAGCTTTTCCTCTCATACGTCTAAGATCTTTTCCATGTCTTTGGGCAGGCTGTTCTGGTTGCCAGCCTCACCTGTACGCCGCTGCAGAAAGCAGTGTCTCCGTTGTGATACTCAGAGAACGTTAATTTACCAAAACCAACGGTGGGTAGGGAAAATGCTTGCCTATTCAGTTTTGGTTATGTGTGACCTTCATGATATCCTCTCACAGATGCCTCCCAGACAAGTGGGTAGCACACCAAAAGGCAGAATGGTGAAAGCTCCCAATGATATCCCAGCCTGTCCTTGAACAAGCTGCTTTTTGGTGACCATGCGGCCTGGCCCACAGCTGGGCCTCAGCCTCCCCTTAACGCCCCTTGGCCTCCCCTTGCCCCCACAGCTTTGTCAGTACAGGCCTAGCTCAGTTGGGGGCACAGGGCTGAGACATCACCTGGCAAAGAGAAGCAGGTGAAAGCACTTAGTCATCTGCAATCATTTCTCTAACAAAAAGACTTGATATTGTCAGCTAGTGTGTAGCCTAGGGGATATCTTCTTATCTAGGCCCAGGCAGGAAACCCTGTGATTTACAACTGGATGTAAGAAATAGCGATTGCGTGGCTAATCTGCAGAGGAGATTACTGCAGCGTGCTTCCCTGAAGCATCCCAAGGCAGTGGGATCAAGCAGTGTACCTGCAGGCTGTTGGCTGGGCAGGTTAGGGTACCCAGGGCACGGCAGGCTCAGTGAGCTGGGCTGGAATGGAGAACTTTTGTCCTGAAAGCTGTGAGCAATCAGAGGCCACTGTGTGGGGCTCGTTTCTGCACCTGGAGGGTAGCTGCACCAAGTCATCAGGTGCAAATTCATCTCAGCTGAGTAGCACACCCAGAACAGTGCCTTCGCTAATATATAGAGGTAAGAGAGGGCTGTTCCACTTGATGTGAGTGCCCTAGTCTTCTCCAGACCTGCTTCGAGCTCTGCTACATTGTTACCTGAAATGGACCAACTGCTCCTTCATGGCTGTGATGGCACCATCTCCTTTTGTGTTGGAGTTGCTCTGGAGCATGTGGTGAATGTTTGGTGAGTCTCTGCTGGGGTATTAGGTTCAGTAGCAGCATGCTTTCTGACGTGTGTGGGTAACCATGCTGGCCTGCGAACCGTGGTTGAGCTTCAGCTGCTTAGTGTGTGAATTACAGTGTCTACTCTCTGAAAGAACTTCCAGAGAGACCAAGCCGTGGTAGTTATCTGATGAGGGTAAGCTCACTTGCATGGTGCTTGTTAAGAGCACCGTCAGCACTGGAGCTTTGGGAGGCTTTTGTGATACAAATAGTGCAGGAGTAAAACCTTGCAGGCCTTGTGGTGTATGTGGCTGGTGGTGGGAAGCTATTGGGCATGGACTGTCTGATAGCAGCCCCAGGAAGCAGTGTGGCTTAGAATTGCTATTTGCAGTATTTGCAGCTACCTGTGGTATTTGCAGCTACTCGCATGCTACTTGCCTGTATGGAAGTGCAGCTCTATTGTTTGTTTATGCTGAGATGGCTTCTTACCTCTCAGAGACTTTGGGTTGCTGGGCTACTCCTCGTAAGATGTGAATTATTATTTTTTTGTTTCCCCCCTTGAACCACCAAGCTTCTAGGCTACCTAAAGCAGAGGCTTGTAATTAACACAAACTGGAAATGAAGATGGCTGCTTAGCACAGGGCTAGGGGGATGTAATCTGATCTCCCAGGATGCTGGTATAGCTCTGAAGTAATCACTTCTGTTGGTGGTTTTTGTTTTTGGTGGTTTTTTTTTTGTTTTGTTTTTGTTTTGTTTTTTGGTGTTTTGAGGGAGAATATGCTTGCCCCCAGTCTCAGGTGTTTGGCTTGACTATGACTGAAGTATGATTACTGAAATGCTGGGGCAAAGAAGCATCCCTTTGGGGGAGGCATTTTTTTGGGATGCTTGTGGAAATCTGTAGTTTGCTTCTCCTTAAAAGCTCTGTGCAAAATCCTGTTGTAGGATGTGCTCTGGGATTTTGGAGCTGTGATCTTCCTGATGATGCTTTTACCATCTTACCTGGCTTAGTCTGTGGGTGGACTGCTCTGGGTACAAGCTTAATTAGCACTACTCCTTGCCCTGACTTTTATTGCTCCGGTAAGTGGTTTCACTTCCTGAAGTGTTGAAAGTTGTTATTAAAGCAGCAACAGGCTCGACCTGAGATTCACCTGCTTGTGTATATGTATTTTTTCCACCTTCAGGCTGTTTTCCCACTGGGCTCGCACAGCCAATGGAACGTGGCTTCCATGTCTGCTGCATGGTTGTAACCTCACTCTGATGAACACTGTAGTGCTTAGTGTTCAGCTGGAAATAGGGGGAAATAGGAAATAGGGGAAGTGAAGGGAGAGCCCTTTGCCTATGCTTCCTCAATATCCATGAGCGTTTCAAATCCTTACAGAAAGATGCCTTTGCCTAATTAGAAATCTTTAGCTGCTTAGAAACTGAGAATAGATACTGAGTGGCTCAGCTGGCGGAGGGAAGGGGGGGAGGTGGATTGGAGAGTGACAATATGGTGGTGTTTAGTTTTGTTTTTTTTTTTTTTTTTACCCTTTTTACAGTGATGCATTTTAACTGTAAGATTTTCCATCAGCCTTTTGTCTCTGAACTATAACCTGCACGTTTCTGTATCTGTTTGATACCTAGCCTTTTGGTGGGACAGCAGTGGAAACACAGGTGTACCTGCACCGTGCCTCAGCTTTGCAGAGCTGGAGGGAATAAATGCTGCAGCTGTTCAGCCCCTGCTCTGACCATTTGGTCACAGTGCTGTTGCTGCTGCTTTTTTTTTTTTTTTTTTTTTTTTTTGCAGGGTGTGGTGGAGGGCCTGCTCTGTCATGCTTCTCACTTTTAACTCTTGCTTTGAGGAGTTTCTTGGTGCATTTTTTCAATGAAACCCTTTGAGTGCTAAGCTGTGTCAGACACGTTCAGAATTCTTGAGTTCTTTCTGAAGCTGACCTAGGAGAAAATGAATGCAGGGAGTATTTTTCTCACCAAATGTCTTCGCAGCTCTCTAAAACGCGCGCATCAGTGTTTCCCAGCTGCCCTGGTTTCTCATGCATATGAGCCCTGCCAAGCAGTTTCCTAATGCACCCTGTTTGGACAAAGGCTCAGTTGTTGTTTTCTGTTGATAAACTGAGCGTTTAACTGCTTCATTCCCACCGTGCAGCAGGGTTACTGGGCAGCCATTAGCTCAGGCCCCAGCCTTGAGCTCACTGGGACCCATTGCTTGCAGGATTTGTGTGCTGTGCCTTGAGAGGAGCCGTGTGGCCTGTAGCCTGCCTGGCCTGAAGTGAAGGGCTAAAATCTCTGTTTGCTGTGAAAAACACAGCCAGAAGACCCCACCTGGCTGTCTGCAGGCTGGCTGCCCTGAATTGAGCCCTCTGTGACCACGTTACAGCCAGGGCCCGGCACTGCACGGTGCATCCGCCCCTGGGGAAAGCTCCCCTTCCTGGTCCTGCCGTGCCTGGGAAAGCCACTCTTAAATTTGGGGTGGGGGGGAAGTGGGAGGGGGGAAACAGAGGCTTGAATTGTTGCGCGGAGTCAGTGGCCCGCTGAGGGGGCTTTTTCTCTCTCCTGGAGAACAGACCGCGCACAAAGCCAGATGGTTCCCGTCTGCTGGCTGTATTCAATGCACTTCCTCCCACAGACGGGAGCCCTTTTGCCCTCCTCCAACCCCCCCTTTCAAGCATCCACCACGGGGCCTTTCTGTTCCGCGGCTGGAAATAATCTTTTATTGCCCAGTTGTTCGGAAGTGACCTTTTGCCCTTGATTAGATAGCACCAGGCTCTATCGCCGGATTGCTTTTGAGCTGGCAGTTGCTTTTTTGTGTTGGCTGATCCGGTGTCAGGGAGAACAATGTGGGGCTTTGCAGAATTTCAGGCCGCGTGGGGCTGGCTGGGGGCAGGGAGGCATGGCGCGCTGGAGAGCAGCCTCATGGGCCCTGATTAATTATAGCAAAACTTTCCCATTAATAAACTGCAAAACAAATTTTGTTGGTCCTTTTTATTTAACATTCAATCTTGCACACCCATGCAAATTGCTCCGTGCTCCTTCCCAAGCTCTTCAGCAGCGGGAAGCAAAGCTGCTCCTTGTTTCTTTTTAATGGGGTTGTGCAGTCAGGTAAGCCAAAACCCGCCCCCAGAGCAGGAGCCCCCCGCCCTCCAGCTGGTGCAGAGCTTTGGATTGCTGTGTTTCCCTGATGGGGAGGCTGGAAAAGTTATTTCTGGGGCAATGCCTTCAGGCCCTGGAGGAAATAATGCCTTTCTGGTTCTGAAAAGCAGTTTTGATAGAGTCAGAAAGAGGAGGATTCCTGGTTATCTGTGGGCTTAAAGAGGGTCTGTTTAAGGGAGATGGAAGAAATTCTGTAAAATGAAATGGGAAGGAAATTAGGAGATACTACAGAAATCTTCAAAAAAGCAAACAAACCAAGAAAACCAACAATACAACAACGAAGCCACCTCACCCTAGAATTTGATTGTGCGTTGTACCTCTCTTAGTATATGAATCTTATACTCTTCTGCTATTTTCAGTTAAAGACAAAATGTACTGTTTCTATTGGGGGGGAAGGGAAGAAAATCATCTTCCTGTTAGAAGAAAATGGGTGAGCCACCCACGAACTTAAGCTGAGACCCCTTTCCTATTTTGCCTTCCTCTGGACTGGCTGTCTGGCTTAGAGACAGCAGAGTAAAGCTGTTATATGTTCTTCAGTCATCCAAAAACTATATTAGTATATTTTTCTGTTTTTTTTTTTTTTTTTTTTTTTAAATTAAGTTTTCAATCCGTCTTCAAGAGGCTTAGTCTTCAGTAGTCTGAAACAGAAAGGAAAAAACTGTATCTGGCTTCCAGTCATGTAGAAATTAAAGGAGGGAGATCACTTTTCTGCAAGGCTTTTATAGCATTTCTTGTTTTTACCCAATCCTGTCAGAATTTTCTGAAGGGGATAATTTATCTTTAGTTACCACTATGTATTGTACTCCTCTCTTAAGTAACTTTTTATACATAGATGTATAAAAATGCTCTCTTGGACTTGCTGATTCAATGCCAACTTGTTAATTCTGACTATTGCTACTCTGTTGGGGTAACAGGGAGGGTAGCTGGAGTGCCCTGGTGACATCTGCTGCAGGGATACCATAGTAAACGTATACCTGATCTTGTGATCTAAGCCTTGTGTTGTTTGTGCTCCATACATCTATGTTAAATAATTTGGCAACGTTGATACAGATTGTGCAACTTCCTTTGAGTGTGCTTACATCTTACAGTACTTCCCCCCCCTGCCTTGAAGTCTATTAGAGAATTGCTCACTAGATAATGCAGGTTGGTCTGAATATGCAGATACATCAAGATTCTCAGTGCCACGTAATTTTCCGTAGAAAAACATCCACGTGTGTTCATAGCCTTTCAGAACTATCCACTGGAAAGTGGTACTTGCCCTTTTATCGTGCAATTAATCACACCCTTAGGGCATGAAATGTGCCAGAATAAACCTCTGAAGAATAACATATTTTATTTCTAAAATGAACTCGGAAGTGCTGTGTGTTAGGGTACCTGCATGACCAGCCATGTCTGGAGAGCTGTGTGTCACCCCTAACGCTGTTATGCTGCAGGAAGCTATGTGTCACTGGGGCCTTTGACATGAAAGTAAGAGGAAGCTCAGGCTGATGTGGGGTGTGAGAGCTTCATGATGCTGAACAGTGGTGTCCCTCTGGAGTAGGTTTTGCATATGATTTTTCTTTTTCTTCTCAGCTGTTCCCAAGTACAACAGGCAGCTGTGTTACTCTCTGTTTTCTTTTTGTCTGATGTACCAGGAGTGTTATACAGGGTGGCCTGTCAGCAAGCCATGGGTTGGCTTGTGGTGGGCTGACCAGCTCTGTTGGTAATAGCTAAACAGGTATGTATCTGGTGAAAATGGAGGAATCTCAGAGCAATTATTCTGTTCCAGATTACTTTATTCAAGTTTACTGTTTGTGCACATCTAGGTTACTTCTGTTATGGGAATCTGATGAAGAGCAGTTATAGGAAAATTCATGCAAGAAAATGTTTTAATTCTTTCCACTTGTTAGATCTCTTATGGGTTCAGCGATGGCAATATGAAAGTCAGGTTTGAAAGTTTGAAAATAGCAGAAGAAACTTCAGAAAGAGTGGAGATTTTTTTTTTTTTAACCAAGTGGAAAAAGTGTGACCTGGTGTCAGGCAAAGTAGGGTATCTTGTTCTCATTGTCCTGTACAGGAACCCACGTTTATCTAATAGGGCTATTTCCACTTACTAATGCCTTTGCTGCTCTTAGTATCTGGTAAGTTGCCCGTGACCGTTAGCAATGTTGTTTTTAGCTATTTGCATGTCATTTCAGACTTTTTTTTTCCACAAATAATGATGTCCCTCTGCCCACTGAACATATCTTGTGGGCTACCTGTCTGGGCTCTCTCACTGTGCCCACACGTTAGAGGTCTCAAATACCTGTCAAAACTTTGGCTGCAATGTAGTGCAGAGAGATGCAAGCCAGATGGAATTTTAGTGAGCAAACCAGAGAAGTGCTGGCTTTAACATGGGCTATCTTACCCAGTTTCTCTGCAGCATTTGTGGTAGCATGTTCATAGAAGAAGCCATATTTTAACTCATGTCAGTACGTGGTCATTTAATGCCCTAAATGAGGCATGTTGAGCCTGTGGTCTGCATGTACTGCTGAGTACTGGTGCTACAGATATGCTCAACTAGCTGTTTTCATCAGAGGTATTGATAACGATCATAATATCACTGAAGAAATGGCTTCACTGATGTCACTGAAAGGCACAATAAACATCTTGGTTTGTATGAAGCAGTAAGAAAAACAAAACACATTAAGGTCATTTTCTTAACTTTTGTTGACATATCTGGTGTTGCTACCAATGTTGCCCTGGGTGATGGTCATTTAAAAAAAAAAAAACAAAAACTTACAAACTTAAAAGAAGGCAATGCAATTTCCACCAGCAACTCATGTTTGATGAACTATCATTGCATCAAACATCAAGAAAATTTATGTGCAAAAACTTTAAAAATAGCAAATGTCATCAAAGCTGTGAATTTCATAAAGTCCAGTGGATTGATTCTTTTCTGGTTCCAGGAGTTCCTTGAAAGTATGGATGCTGACTGGGGGGGGCATCATTTACTTTTCTGAAGGCGACAATGTTGAGTTAAAATGCTAAAAAAAACTTTATGGTATACAAAATGAAACCAAGTTCTTTATGGAAACAAAAAAATTTTATGCCACAGTGTGAAGATGGAGAAATGGCTTACAGATCTAGCATTTTTGGTGGATTTAACCTCTTGTTTAAATGAGCTAACCTGTCTTCAAGGTGGAAAATGAATTTATCTGTGTGATGTTTCAGACCACATGGGCATTTGAAATGAAACTTAAATTACGACATGCTCAAGTTGCAGCAAATGATTTCTTGTATTTTGATGCATTGGCTAAATATAGTCCTCTGAACATAATTTCCATTTTGATAAGGGTATTTGAGAATAGGTTTCAAGACTTCCAAGAAACACATTGTTTTTTTGGGGGTATATTTGTGATGCCATTTTCAGTTGACATAAATGCATTACACACACATTTCCAAATGGAACACATAGAGTTGCAACCAGACTCAAAGAAAAACTTAGTTGTGGCTCTTTAGTGAACTTTCATAAGACCTATTTTAACAGAGAAAGATATTCCGTGTTTCACAATCACACTTTATTCATTAACTGCTTTTTGGCAGTACGTATGTTTGTGACCAAGCCTTCTCAAGGATGAAGCACAGGAAGAGTAATGTCATCAAAAATATCTGATGAGCACCTGGATAATTCACTGAGAATTGTGGCTACTTCCATTGAACAAGACACTGATGTATTAGTTTTGTGAAAACAGGGAAACAAAATCCCTCCAGCTTCATGTTTTTGTTGCTCTGTTTCCTACATTTTGATAAATACTTAAATGAAGCTTTTTGTTATTTATACACATTAAGTATATTACATATTGTATATGCAATTCCTGTCTGCTCAAAATGGCCCAGGCAAGCCAAAAAGTTGGACACTCATGCCCTAAATCAATGATCACTTCCAGTCCAAGCCTCCTTCTGGCTCATAACATGGAATTTGGGCCTTGCCCTGAGTGTCAAGTATGCTGGCTGTGTTTTGATCAGTTCTGCCAGCTCTAACCAAGGGTGACTCTGCTTGTAGCAATGCACCTGGGCTTACCCAGCACACAAGTAATAGAGACGAATCTCAGTGAGAAGCTCAAGGAATTACTATTTATTTCCTTTCTATAACATTCAAATACAATTTTCTTTAGTGGTTTATTTTTTTTCCCCTCTCCCTTTTAAAGAGAGGCTGAATATCAAGTGGAGCACTTTCTTAGTTGTTCCAAGTTTGAAGTTGTTGCCATGTTGGATCTAAATAAATTGCTCTGTAGAATTACTAAGACTCTGACAAACTAGGTTGTTTACAGAAGAAACTCTAAATATCTGAAATTGCTTCAGGATATGTGTGTGTTTAGTGGAAGAGGGGAAATGAATTAATCATCCATATTTTTAATTTGTTTCTTTCTCATCCTGCACTCTTTGCCTGGGAAAACAATGGTCGCCTTTCAGTCTTTTCATTTCAATGAACTGGGATTACTATTATTATAAGCATGGGATTATTTACATGCAAAATGTGAAGCATATATGTAAGCACTTGCAGGATTTTGGCCTTTTGTTGTTGCTAAAGTAAACTGTTTTCCGGTCTCAGATGAACTTGTCATTTTAAAACTTGTAATAAACTGAATTAAGTCAGTGTGGGCAGGTAATTAGCTCTGAGAAAAATAAATAAGCTTGAGGGAGTTTAATAAACATTTTCCCTCACCCCCATCTGGGTAAAATGAGGCAGTGCCCTTTCAAACCACTTTGGTACTGGAATAAATGCACTGAAGTACAGTAAGTGATGCTAACAAATGAAGTAAAACCTGTTCCTAGCTGCAGTCTAAATTAAGCAAGACCTCTGAAAGTGCTGGATTTTCTCTACCTAGTTTATATTTAGCTTTGGCTGATTCAGCTTCCTACCATAGTGGGAGACTGTTGCAAATGCTGCCGTGCGCTCCTCATGGTTTGCTGACATAGCAACCAAAATATCAGTCCCCTTTACTTTGTTCAGCTTGCACTTCTAATGTACTTCAGGCACTTGTGCTACATCTAGTTTTCCAACTACAAAAGAAAACAGGGACAGGAAACTTGCTCATAAAAGTTAGTGGTAGAAATAGCAGTAACTGCAAGCTGATGTTGCAGATTTTGGGAGCAGGTGGATGTGACCTTAACGCTCTTGTCAAGGCTCCTTGAGGTGAGAAAAAGGTTGTTTCAACCAAATGGCTTCTCCATATACCCTTCATGTTACTGCAGTATCGTATGTGAATTGCTTGGATGTTCCTTGGATATTCAGGATGGCTTTAAACTAAAAGAATGGAGATTTCAGTTAGATGTTAGGAAGAAATTCTTTACTCAGAGGGTGGTGAAGTCCTGACACAGTTTGCGCAGAGAAGCTGTGGGTGCCCCATTCCTGAAGGCATTCAAGACCAGGCTTGATGGGGCCCTGCACAGCCTGATCTGTTGGGAGGCACCTCTGCCCATGACAGGGATTGGAACTAGATGATCTTTGAGGTTCCCTCCAATGTAAGCCATTCAATGATTCAGATGCTATTATTTGAGTACAAAAATTCATGCCAGAGTCAGGCTGGGTATGACTGTCTTTGCAGACAGCAAAACAAGCCTCCCTTTGGTTCTCTCTCTCACACTTCCATCTCCTGCCCCCACTGCATAACCCAAAGCCATTCAAAATAAAGCTGTGAAATTGCTCTGCTCATTACTAATGAGCAGGGCTCTATGGTCCACTCCTTGCATGGCACTGAGTGCTTGCTGAAAGCTAAACAAATAACCCTACCAAAATAAACTAGTTTCAAATAGCAGCAAATACAAGAGGAGCACAATAATATTGTGCTCCTTTGCCTGACTAATGTTTCTAGCTAGTCAGCCCTCAATGTTATTGCCTTTATGAGATTTAC
Source organism: Lagopus leucura (assembly GCF_019238085.1). NCBI lineage: Eukaryota > Metazoa > Chordata > Aves > Galliformes > Phasianidae > Lagopus > Lagopus leucura. The sequence continues at coordinate 33,037,316 of NW_024962264.1, read as the reverse complement.
ATAAATTAGTCATCACATTTTATCATTTTCCTTTTACATATGTATGGCTATTAGATGTGTGTGAAAAAAATGTCATGAGTATCAGAGGTCTATTTGCATAAGAATTTCCAGGGGAAATGTCAAGTATGACCTTTCTCTTGTCTGGATGGCTAATCCCATTTGAAATTCCTGCCATGCTCCTACAGAGGGTCAGCGTGCCTGTGAATGGAAGCCCTGCACCTGCTGCAGCCCTCGGCTCTGCTCCTTCTCTTCCTCCCTCGGCTCTGCCTGGTCGAGGCTCACTGCAGTCTGTGCTCTCGAGGTTGGGGCTGAAACGTTTCGTGAAATGTCTTCCTTCTCTTGTTGAGGTGATTTTAAATGTCATAAGGCAATGACACAAATGGACACAGTAATGATGAGTACTTATTTTGCAAACTGAGGGATTGGAACTAGGAATTGAAGATCTTTGGCAGAAAAAAACAATCTCATCTCAGAAAGGAGGAGGAAAAAAAAAAGGAATGAAGAAGCTTGTAGGTTCATAGTGCTTCTTGGATTATTGGATGAGAGAGAACTTTTATGAGAGTCTTGGAGTATTTTAGATGACAGATCAATCTGGATGCTACAAGCAGGTGCAAATAGGGAGGCTATTTGTATGGGCCATGTTCCTTAAAGACAGTGCTAAAATAAACCTAACTGTTCTGCTAGGTCTGTTCACAGACTTCTGCTTACAGGAAACTTTTTCTATTAACAAGAAAAACGTTCTTAGATTGTCTATTTCTAACATAGTGATTCTTTTTTAATCCAACCATAGAATTGTTTGAGTTGGAAAGGACCCTTAAAGATCATCTGTCCACCTTTTCTGCAACGAACAGGGACACCTGCAGCTACATCAGGTGCTCAGAGCCCTGTCCAGCCTGACCTTGAGTGTCTCCAAGGATGGGGCATCCACCACCTCTCTGGGCAACCTGTGCCAGTGCCTCATCACTCTTACTGTAAGAAACCAACCAAACAAACAAAAAAACCAAACCCTTTCTTCCTTATGTTCAGTCTCCCCTCCTTTAGTTTGAAACCATTTCCTCTTGTCCTTTCACAGCAGACCTTGCTAAAGGGTCTGTCCCTTTCTTTCTTACTGCCTCCCTTTAGATGCTGAAAGACCTCTCTCAGGTCTCCCTGGAGCCTTCTCTTCTCCAGCCCAAACAGCTCCAGCTCTCTCAGCTTCTCATATGTTGAGAGAATTTGGAAATAAAATTTCCTGCAACTTTTGAGAATAAGTTCTAGAATCTTGCTTATCTCTAATGACATTTTATTATTTTTTAGATGTTAGTTTATTTAAATATTTACTTTGGGAAATAACCATCAGAGATTAAGTTCTTGGTTCCTGTAGTAATGGATATTATCAGTTTATGGCTCCTTTCTGAACCAGCCCTTAGCCAAGAAATTTTCAATCAGACTGGAGCTGCACTGGTGAGAACAAGAGCCAATGGTGCCTCTGTAATCAGTTCCTGACATTAGAGATAGGAAGACCAGTTCCTGGGCCTCCTTGGTCTTCTGTGGAGTTTGATTAAAGCACAAAGCCAAGAGTGGCAATGCCAAACTTGCTCCTAATTCTGCTGCCAGATTGCTCCATGAGCAAACAACCCATATATAATCCTTGCGCTTTGTGTCCACCTCAGAATTGAGACTAATATCACAGAACGGGTGGAAATAGCTGGTTATACACAGGTTCTTGGGCCTCCTGGTCAGGATGAAGACTTAGCATCTTGGGGTGCTGCAAACAGCTTGCATGCAAGAAGAGCTTGTCTGGTCCTATGGCACCCATCAACAGCTCTCATACATGCTTTAATTGGATTATAGTGTATAAAACCAGCTCATGTAACATCCTTCTGCCATGTAGCAATCCTTACTCCATATGATAGGATTGTCCATAAGCAGAGTTATCTTTTTCTTATCCAATGTAAGAGGCGCCCTTTCCTCAGTATCTGATTGAAACAGATCCCTCATACCTTTTACTGCTTCCAGGAACACTTATAAGCACATGCTTTACAGCAAGTGTTTTGGCAGATGATTAGCATAACCTTCAGCTCTTTTCCTGAGGAAGTGAGCTGTTCTGACAAATGAAGTATGTTTATCTGTTGAATCGGGGGAAAAAAAAATCCGAATAAGAAATATGTTTAACTGGGAGGTGACTCAGTATGTGACAGGTGGGATGCTGGTGACATATTTTCCTTAAGGAGTGGTAGAAGATGACGGGAACGAATCTGTCATGTCCTCACAGGGTGTGTGTGTGTGGGTAATGTGAATCAGTATATTACAAAGATGGAGGCTGTGGGAGATTTTTAATTCAATGCTTTTAGATCAAGGGGAGCTAAAGCACTAGAACAGGAGGTACCTAAAGGCTACAGAACTTTGCTTAAAGGCTTCCATTGGGTTTCAGTGAAGTTATTTTTGGCTCTCGCAGTCAAGATTATGTCCACTGAGAGCCATGCTGAACTTCTTTTGCGAAGAAGTCTTGTTTCATTAAGCAGCCTGTTCCACGTGTTTATCTGGAAACAGAAGGTTCTCTTGAAGTGATGAGTTAACATCTCCTAAAGTTGCAGTGAAAAGCACTGTCTGCCTCTTTGGGAAGCAGCACAGCTGTAGGAAGGCCTTAGAAGGCTGTGAGTCAGCAGTTCCCTTTCAATTTTTTTGAAAGTCATATGTGGTAGAATCACAATCTGTACTGTCAACTACACAGGCTGTGATGAGGGAACTGATATCATATTTGTGTGTGTGTGTGTGTTAGATGGCCACTAAAACTTTAGGAAATAATGCCTAAAAGCAAAAAAGGAAACCATTCCTTCCTTCCAGACGTGTAAGCAAGGGTTGCCTGACCATCCCTGAGAGGCAGTGGCTGCTGTTCCATTTTCTTCTCCTCAGGCCCTGCAGTAATCACCTCTGGGCTATTCTGTACCAGACTTTGCTTTTAAGATGGGGGTTTTATTCCGGATTAAAGGATGGATATGACTGCTGTAGTTCCTTGAGCAAGGCTCTTTTTGCTGCCTGACTGTTCCTGTAAGCTCTGAGGAGGTTCCCCTATGCTGGAGAGCTGGACCCAGCCAGCTGGTCTGAGACAGGGTGCTCCTTTCTGACCTCAAATCTTCCACAGGAAACTTCCCGCAAGTCTCACATCTCCTTTAACACAGCACATGCATCCTTATGTAGAAGGTGCAGCATCTCCTGTGCAGATTTAGAAGCTTCCCTGGGCTGCATGTTGTACCTCTTCCAGGTACTGTTCTGATACTAACAGGCCAGGATTTCTGATTCCATGGAAAACCTGAGAGGTGGAAGCCAGAGCCTATGAAATAAAAACCTCTCTGCTTATGAATGGCTTCCCATAGTTTCACAAGCCGTGGTGCAAGCTAAAAATCGCTTTTCTTCAAGAACAGCACTTCCTATAGCTTCAGCCACTCAGGATAAAAATTCAAGTCAGACTCGAAATATTCTTTAACATCATGTTATGTTGTCAAGCTCTTATTCATGTAACGTAAATGACATAGGCATGACATGGAGTGATTATATTTTAGCAAAGTAGAAGATTACATACAGTTTTATAGCTCTAGGACTGCAGAGAGGGACTTTGAACATTCCAAGATATGCTATTATATTGGAGCTACGTTCTGCCCCCCTCTGACTTTTGTCCCATTCTCCTTGGGTTGCTCTACTGTGTTTAAACCTACTACAAATCAGTAGTAGAAAGTAGTAGAAAGAGTCCAGCGGAGGGCCACGAAGATGGTGAAGGGCCTGGAGCATCTCCCCTATGAGGAAAGGCTGAGTGAACTGGGTCTGTTCAGCCTTGAGAAAAGGAGACTGAGAGGGGACCTGATCCAGGTCTATAAATATCTAAGGTGTGGGGGGCAGAATGGCGAGGCCAGACTCTTTTCAGTGGTGAATGGAGACAGGACAAGGGGAAACGGCTGGAAACTGCAGCATAGGAAGTTCCGCACAAACATGCGCAAGAACTTCTTTACAGTGAGGTGACGGAGCACTGGAACAGGCTGCCCAGGGAGGTGGTGGAGTCTCCTTCTCTGGAGATGTTCAAGACCTGCCTGGATGCCTACCTGTGCGACCTGCTGTAGGGAACCTGCTTTGGCAGGGGGGTTGGACTCGATGATCTCTGGAGGTCCCTTCCAACCCCTACAATTCTGTGATTCTGTGATCTCACTGAATGATCAGGAAAAAATTCTTCAGGCTGGGGAATTTTCCGGTACAGTTTTGCTACAGTGGTGGCATAACTCCTGATGATGATGATTCTTTCTTTTTTTTTTTTTTAATACTTTAAAACTTTATGGGAAGATAAGGTGGCTAGTTGGTTTGCAGTTGTGCTCTGGCTGTCATCAGGGCTTGTTTAGTCTTTCTCACGCATCTGAAAGTAGATTTATCTCTTTACTGGCTGAGAGGCTGAGGAACAGATGTCATCAGTAGCATTGGTAATCTTATGTCTGGTCTGTGTCAAAGCAGTTTGAGCAAAATGGAGGTGCAGTCCATTGCTTTCATGAGTCATTTTGATAAACATGAGCTAAGTAATTCTCATGCTGGCTTGTGAGGTAACTCTCAAGCTTGGGAAAAACCCAAGCAGTTTCGTCCTGAGGAGGGTTAAGTCCTAGTCTGTTAGTTCCCTCTTCCAGCCAGAGGACCTGTAATAGTCCTTGAAGTCACAGCAGACAGTTGGTAGCAAATATCTGATTAGCATTGCAGGTGCTCTCTCGATTTGTTTCTCAGTTAAGCTGACAGCAGCAGCCTGTCCTGACACAGCATTGTGCTGGAACGCTCTTCAGATGAGCAAGCCTCCTTCTGGATAGGGGCTGCTCACATGTGCAGTATCTTTTGAGTTGGAGAGCCTTCTGGGTTAGTACCTTGTTGAAGATCTGCAAGGTGTTTCCTCATGCTTTCAGAATCCGGGTCCAGAGTTTCACCCAACATGCAATACTTGACAAATGCTGCTAAATGCTAGATAAAATAAATATTAAAGTGCTTTACAACTAGTTTTTTAAAGTTTCTGTATTTTATATTATTGTGATTTTAAACATATGTCATTATAAGCTTATCAGATTTCTAAAAATGAACTTTCTATAAAAATCACACCAGGCCTCTCAGCTGTGTTTTCCATTTATTTATGGACAAATTGAAAACAAATGATGTTCTCCTTCAAAAACAAAAAAGCAGGATGAAATGGAAACAGCTGGAAGAATGTGCTTTTCCTCCACAAGTCATATGTGATACAAAGTGAATTGGGGGTTACTTTATTCTGAAGTACAGTACCATTTAATGTTGGTTTCTGTGGCAATTCAAGTAGAAGATGAAGGGAAGAGCATCCAACCTTTTGCAGTGGGATGTGAAGTGTGGCCTGCTTAAAGATAAGCCTCAGTTAACCACCTTTCATAGATTGAGAGGGAATTCTCTTTTCATTGTCTGCAGCTGAGGTTTGTTTCTGTATAGCTGTAACTTGCTTTGGATTTCAGGCTAGAATAATCGGCTCAAGCAAGTGAACTCTTTGCTTCACAAAGTGAGTGACTTCTCCCCTCCCTTTTCTCTAAGAACCACTACCACAAAAAGCTACCAATGATCGCTGGCAGTGCCCTGGCTTATTTGCTTCTTCATCCTGACTAAGCTAATGAGCCTGTTTGCATGAATAAGGCCTGCCTTGAGATCAGCACGCTTTTAGTACTCTATTGCTTCAGTGAAGCAGGATGCTGCCATCCATTTGGCTGTGTTTGTTTGTTTTGTTTTCTGGGGCAAAACTCATTGTAAGAAAGCTCAAAGCCCCCTTCTTGGTAATATCACACCTCTACAATATTACAGGAGGTGAGAGGAAGATTCTTTGGCCATTAGAAGGCTACGGACAAACCCAAGAATTGGATACAATTTGGGCCAGGTTCATGCCTCTGCGAGTCGGTTGGAATGAAGTGGCTTCTCCTCTTTACCTTCACATTCTGCTTTAAATAGGGATAGTGACTAATAAGTAGGAGCTAAAGCTTGTGGAGAAATGCTAGATCTGTTCTCTACTTCTCTGTATGTAAACAGGCCTCCCACCTCTCTGCTGATATGTTCTGTCAGGAATGAGCCTCATCTCTCACTTGTACAAGCAGGAATGTTTTATATTCACTTTTCCACTGCTGCTTGTTCTTCATGCTGGAGTTAATCAACTGAGAGAAGTCAGAGGACTGGCAGCAGCCGTGGAGGCTTCCCAAGGTATGGGAAGAGCTCCTGCCACAGGAGGGAAGAGGTGACTGGCATCCACTCATGCTCATGTCCCGGGGCTGTGATTGAAGTTGGAGCCCGTCCTATATTTTTAGCAGTGCCTTGGTTTGTCCAATCAAAGTGATACCCATCTCCTGAAATATTCAAATCAAGACTGTATGCCTGTAAATCAAACGCAAACTACTGGGATGAGCAGAGATTAAATGACCTGTTATACAAGCCATGTGATCTAGTATGATGCAAGGAACTTGTTCAACTCAGTGAATTTGGGAACTAAATTGACTCTTATGCTAGGGTCATCAGTTTCAGTCATAGATAATAGCAACTTGAACCTGGAAAGTAGATCACCTTGCACACAGAGCAAGTCCATAGAGCAAACTGTGAAGTCATCTTTGGAAATTACTGAAAGGGAATGGCAAGTGTTATATAACTTCTTTCTGTATCACAAGACTACTGTAATTCTTCCGGGTTTAGGTCCTGTTGGAAAAGATCCAATCTGAGCTTTTATTTCTGTCCTGACTCTTAACTCATACAGTCAAGCTTCTACCAGCAAACAAATCCATTTTTCATTTGGGTACAGTTGTAGAAAAGGAAGCTACTTATTTTTATTATTTATCTTTTATAAAACAAAGATATAAACATTTATAAAATAAGTATACATATAAAATCTGTTACCAGATAAAATAATTTGCTTGAGTTACTCTAGTGTCTACCTGTCTTCAGAAAACCTTCTGTGAACCTAAGAGCAACTGTACAAGTAAAGTTAGTCCGAACTGCATTTACAATGGGAGAGGCAGGAAATCAAGATGGCAAATGAAGACTGATAGCACAGCATGTTGTTAAATCACTAGAAGCTGAAATAAGGGCAACAGGAAAACAAAAATCTTTCCATAACCTTTGATTTAAACTTAGGGGTGTGTCACTTGCAAAATGCCTCTTTCTGAGTTGTGCAGGCTTTAGGGAGAGAAGACTTAAATCCTCTTGCAGGTTAGAGTGCACTTTGTGCACTTTAGGCTCACCATTAACATGCTTCTCTTGTACAGCATTTCACCCCATGCCCCTTGTGTTATTATGCATCCTTCGCATTTTATTGGTAGAAATCTAGTAGTTACACACATGCAGATGAATGTAGAAAGAACTCTTGACATATATACCTTTATACATAATGTACAATGTGTAATATATTATTTACGTAAATACAATAATCTTTTTTTGTGGTCACTGACTTTTTGACTGCTTCACATAGAAACTGTTCAACTTCTGAGATATTCTTGTTTTCCTTTTTTTTCTTCTTAAATGTTGGAGAATGTCCAGCTCTCAGTCAAACTGATATCCAACCGTGTGTAATATCCAAGTGTGGGGCATCCCTCAGAGGAATCGCTTCAGCTGTATTTTTACAGTACCTCAGTGAAGCGTGTTAGAGTGATCTCACCATTCATGTTCATACAGTTCTGAATGGAGTAGGACTGTGGCCTAAAATCAGGATCTCTGGGTGCTGACATTAATATTGGTATTTTAGAAGCAGAGGAATTTGAGATGAGGGGTAAAAGGCCTTCAAATGAGTTAATATTTTGGAATTAATATGTAGTTTCATAGGTGCAAGATAATATAGGACTATTTCTTGAAGAATAGTCTCCATACTTTGAAACACTGCCTTAAGTTACTATTGGAGACAAACTTACAGACAAAATGAATTGTTGTTCTGCTGTGTACGGTGAGTCCTGTTTTCCTCATGAGGAGGAGAAAGAAAATAATGTCTTCAAATAGCTGAGCATGTGTGGACTTGAGTGTGCCATGTTCTATGAGGTTTCCTTTTTTTTCAGTGTGTATGTATGTGCTTATAGTTTCACAAATACTAATTTCTGTGTACTTATTTCACATTTATTACCTTTTAAAATGATAAAGTGGGTACCAGGTTTGAAATCTTTGGAAGGATCCAAAATCTTCATGCTTCTCTAGAGGAAAGACTGCATCTTTGGTTGAGTTAGGTAAATTCTTTATCCTTCTCCTTTCCCCATTCTTAAATATAGCTATTATTTTGCAGTTATCTTGTATCATATTTTATAAGCCTTAAAATATTGTTTTAAGAACTATTATCTCTTAACCAGGGAATTTGCTTTGCCACCTATTCTGTTTTGGTTTTGAATCTGGCCTGCAAAAACACACTGTTAATGGTGATGACTGAAGTAAAATATCTATTAGAGCTGTGCTACTGTGTGGTATGAACTGTATAGCCATTACCTTCAGAAATCACTTAGTTTAGGGCACTTCCTTGTGACTTTCCTCTCAAACACACCCTATTAACAATGTACTTTGTCCCAGAATGTATTTCTGTTGATGATAAACAGATGGATCTTGGTTACAGAAAGAACATGAGAAAGCTGCGTGAACATGGTATGGTTCATATTCCCACATCTAGCTGCCTCAGGCTTCTGTCCTCTCAAAACCTTGCTGAACAGTGAAGGTTTCTAATCTTCTAATTAGACTCAAGAGTGAGGGTCTACTTCTGACAGTATGTCACTTTCCTAGGCAGGACTTCTCCAGAATTCATGCTGAAAATGATGCTTTCTTGTTGCCTGGAGGGGGGAAAAAAAAAAAAAAAAATTTTTTTTTTGTCATTTACTTCCACATAAAATCTTTCTTTTGTGACAAAAGGTCTGATGCTATATGTAGGTTGCTCTGAAAGTAATGCCTCCTATTTATTTTCAAGGAAATTGCAACAGATACAAAGAACTATTTGACAGATCAAATTCTTAGCTATGAAGAACTACTTTTTAATATAGTCGCTGCCATTAGCTGTGCATTTTTGCCACTGATGAACAAGAGCCTGTATGCTGTGCTTATAGATACGGACACCAGCAGACATGACCCACTGTTGCCACTGCTGAAATGCACCACTCATTGTGCTCACATCCACTGGTTGTTCTCCATAAATGTTCAGCAAGTGTTGATGATTGTCAGTGGATGCCATTGTTTGTGCATGGAAGAATTCAACGATATGCCTTGGCTTCACATGGACTTCCATGTCAGACACCATTGCGTCAGGCTGTCCCTCTGCTGCTATCTGTCATGTGGCAACATGTAACGGAATATTGGCGGGAAGGCTCAACTTCTACTGTCATACCACCACTGCAGGTGGTAGGAAAGAGGAGATGGAAGGGGGGCTAGCAGAACCTTCCTAAATGTCAGGTATGCCTCACAGTCTCCCTCAAGTAAACTAGGTTGGGACAGGTGGTGCTGAGCCCCTGCATTTAAAATCCAAGGATATTAGTATTTATCTCAGCAGCCTGCTCCTCATCAGTCACCCTGACTGCAGGGCCATTCACTGCTGCCATGAGCTTTGAAAAGCTTTTCATGTGTGCTTGCAGGTCTGACCTTGTACCAAGAATATGATGGTGGTATCCCGCAGTGGTGACTGAAGAGCACAGAGGGCTGTGGTGATGAAAGATGACCTTCCTGCTTCCACTTGCACATGGTGCAGTGTGGGCATGCGGAGGTGGTGTGGCATCATCAAACTTTGGTGGTGATGACCGGGTGCCCCTCAGATTGGTTCTGTGAGGGATGGTGGTGTCCGTGGGCTCGTGTATGTGCTCCCCAGTGGGTGATCTGGCTGACTGCTTCCGCAATGTTGCTTTGTGGGAAGCTATGGTTATACATGTGCCTTTCAGGTTGGATATTAGGAAAAATTTGTTCTCTGAAAGCGTGGTAATGCACTGGCACAGGTTACTCAGCAAGGTGGGGGAATCACTTATTCTGGAGGTGTTCAAGAATGATGGAGATGTGACACTGGAGGGCTATGATTTACAGGGCAATGTTGTTAATAGATGGATGGTTGGACTAGGAAATCTTAAAGATCTTTTCCAACCTTAATGATTCCCTGTTCTAAGGAGCAGAGAGAGACTGTCCAGGGCTACTGATGCATTTTCTATATTCACAAACATACCAAACTGCAGGTTTGGATCATTTCTGCTCCTTGGAGGTAAGCTGATAACCCTCACCTCTCTGACAGCAAATAAACCCTCTGAGTTTTTGGCTCCTGGGTGTTTGGATGTGTCCTGTAGGTCAGCCTGAAGCAGGGTCAGTCAACTATCAGTCAGTGACTCACTTATCCTGGCTATTGCTGAGTGCACTTATTTGTGAGGAAGCCCTGGTGGTTTGAGCTGTTTCCCTCCCCCCAAAAAATGTTGATGCAAGAAAAGGAAATGGGAGTTTTAATGGAGCTGTGTTTAGCACAGGAATCTTGTATCTTGGTCAATAACTTTTCAAAACCAAATTAGTTGAAGTGAACACATATGTCTTCATAAAATCACAGAAACCAGTTCTGGAACAAACTTGTGCTTTTACGGCATTTTGGACTGCTGTAGGGACTGTCATGGTTTAGGTAAATGTAGGTTTAGATTGCAATTTTAAAATAGCCAAGTCTCATTGTATTTTGCAGAGCTTAAAGACAGAGACCTTCATTTTAAGTAGCTTTTTGTCCTGTCCTTCTCCCAGAATCAGTTTCCCTGAAAATCAGTTTCTTGGTCTGGTTTGGCTTTATTTGATCAGATTTACTAAAGATGTGGACATATTTGTTTAGTAAGTTAATCTCAACAAAACATTTATGCTGCATATGGAAACGAGGTGTCCTTCCTATTTTTTTTTTTAAGGATATGTTTTATCCACATCATGTTTCCCCTCACTTTCCTCTTCCAAATCCTATTGCTTAAACCCTAGGCCATCTGTTTCTGTCCTGCTTTCAGTAAATATGTCTTCTGAGTTGATCTTGGAAAGCAACATGAAAACCATGGAATGTTTTTGCCACCTTCAGGGTGATAGGCTCTTAACTTATGGGTTGGGACCGAACATTTTCAAACATGGTCTAGATAGATAATATGTCTTTACTGAACCATTAGAAATAACCAGAAATTCCTTCTTGAAGTGTATTTTGTTAAAGAGCTGAAGTAACTTGCACTGCCTCAGAATTTTAAAAAGTGGGCTACTGAAATAGAAAAAAAGTAAGCTGTTTGTTTGTTTTTTAAGGTGTAGAAAACATCATTACATCTTTCTCCTGGTGAAAAGCATTTATAAAACTTCAAATGCATCTCTCAATTTGTTTGTTTTATGCAACAGCGCTTTTCCTTGTATGCTCTTGCAGGATGCAGTCACACATACATCTGTCCTCACTCTCTGAATAATGAAACCTTTATGATACTCTGATTACTCATCTCCAAGCATTTGATACCAAAGTCCTCATATGGGGCTGCATAAAGAATGTAGAAGGGGGTTGTGCTGTGGTAGTTATTCATAGTTAATGTGGAGCCAAGGAAAAAGAGAAAACATCTTTATGACTGTAAGTGGAAAAAGGATGAATTAAACAGAGCTTGGAAGAACAGCTGTGTGCATGGGAGCCTCAGGCTTTTGGTGTGGTTGCAGGAAATGGGCTGCATGCAACTTGAGGGGTGCCCACAAACACACTCAGGGCTTTCAGAAATGTATTTAGGTCACTGACACTTTGAAAGCTTTGTACATTTTGATCCTAGGGGCTGTAACAAAGGCATGTAAACTCAAAGTGAAAGCTAGCATCCATCCGTGGCTGGTCTTATTGTATCCACAGGAATTTCAGATCAATGAAGGATGTTAGCAATTATGTGCTGAAATAACTAAGTACAATGGGATGAGGTAAGGAAAGCTCTTCAGCCTTGAATTTGAATTTCTTTTGGTTTTGCTGGTTTGTGCCGATGCTTCCTGCAATGCTTAGCGTGTCCTATATTGTTCAGTACAGGAAATATGAGACAGAAATTCAGCAACAAGCATCTAAGTTGTCTGTGTGGATGTGACCTTTCCCTTGTGTGAACCATTCACTGCAAGAGGCAGTGGTGCTGCTTGACTTGTGAAGGTATTTTATGGATGTGATATCTGCTTCTTTTTTGGCACAAAATTGTTTGTGGCAGGTATTGTCCTGGATTTTAAGGTTGAGAAGAAATAACCATAGTGTTGCTTGACGTTCTGCAAAACTCCAAGCCTAAGCCTGCTTTGAAGAGAGCCCCGTGTATCACCTCATGCTCTGCTTGTTCCCTGTTGTTCATCTCCCATGTAATTCCCAAAGGGCTGAGCCCAGAGCTGTGTGCCTGACCCTGGTATCCAGGCCACTGAGCAGACTGAACCAAGAAGAAGGAATTTCTTTGAAGCTGTAGAGTGACTGTGGAGCTGCTCCCCAGAAGCTGTCTCGAGCTCAGTGGTGGCTGCAACTTCCCAGGGTCCTCATAAGGCTTTCTTGAAAGGGATCTGATTCCCACTACTCCCCATGGCACATCTGCATCAGTTTCAGCGCAGTGCAGCCTTCACCCATTGCAGAGCAGCGGGCTGAGCCAGCTCCAAATTGCCTCAGGATGACAGACACTTGCAGAAAACCCCATTGCAAACTTCCTTTCATAAAAGCCGAGACTCATGCTAGGAGAGCCTACAATCCGTAACTTCTAGTTAAGAAAGTTAATCAAAAGGTTTGCTGTGTATTGTGTGAACTCTTTCACAGTTTCTGCATTTATCTTTTAAACATCTGCAAAACAGCGTGGCTTGGGTAGGTTTCTTTTTTTTCTGAGGCTTCATTGGCCCTTGTGACTGAATGAAGAGGAGCCAGACAACATGAAGGGCAGACAATCAAAGCATTTGACTCTCAGATCCTTGCAGATGGGCCCTCTGATGAAATGACAAACAGCTGCTGCCAGAACAGCAAGTAGCAACCACAAGGCACCTGTATTTATTTAACTTTCATTCTGTCAGATAACTTGTTTTTATGCTCTTGTAGTTTTAGCTATAGATTGTTAAGTCACGAGGCTTTTTTCTGATCTGCCTAACAAATACAAAATGAGTTGCTTGAAATTGTTGGTAGAGCCCATCTACTGTAAAAGTATCATATGCAAGGGCAGGATCAGTGCAAAGAGCCTGTTGTTGAGTTTGTTAGGAACATCTTTTCAGCTTCCAAGGGACAATATTCTGAGGTTACATGCTAGAGGGGGGAAAGGAGTGGCTTGCAGATGGTGCTGCCAGCAGCTCTACAGGAGCTCCCTCACTGCTTCCATAACAAAGCTCTGTATGTAGCTGCGTCCTGGGGTGACCTGGTGTCACTAGAGTAACTCCTGCTGTCCAGCTTCCTCTGTGTGCTCTGTCTGCCCAGCAGCCTCTGTGCCAGCCAGGTCTTGCTGCCAGGTGCCTCACTGTAGCCCTGGCACTTGAAGCACACACATGCTCATAGTAGAGCACAGTCATGGGAGACGCATCTTGACTTCATTCTGGAGGCAAATATCCAAACTGTGCAATGCTGACTATCAGCTTCTGTTTGAACAAGTCAGAATGCACCTTGTGATTCTGCTAGCTTCTGGCTTTGGATGCTATAAAGGGTCTGAAGGTGGTACTTGCCTATTCCTGAAAAGCAGCCAGTTTCTTTGATGCTGTAGTCACATATCTGAATAACGGCAATTGCCAAATCTGTAATTATTTCTGTATGTATCATTCTCTGCTTTTATAGTTGATACTTTGTGTGTGCTCTTGGTGAACAGAAGTCACTTGTGACCAATTAACATCCTCCTCATGCATGTGACAGGGTTTGTTGACATACAGTAAAACAACAAAGTGAACCTGTGCAAGCATTAGAAGCAACACTGCTGCACTACTGTGGGGCTTCGCCTGTGCTTTTTTGCAGTTGCTGTTGGCTATGACTTCATGATTTAGGGATATACTCCTACATTTAAAGGAGCAAATAATAAAATCTCTTTGATAATGGATACCAGGTTAGAAGATCAATTTCTGCTGCATTTGATATTTCTTCTCTTTATGTGTCTATCATATGATCAGATGATTTTAAAAGGCTTTTATGCAGTATTTGCTGAGGATGTTTTTCTTTGGTCATTTCTATCTGACTCTCCTGGGATTCCAAATATGATGAAGAGATGCAGGTGATCTGGGTATTTCATCCAGCGAAGTTAGATTAGATCAAGGGCATGCGTAATAAGCAAAGCACTTTAGAGCTAACCAGCTATTTCCTCTCAAAGTGTTCATAAGGAGGGACTGGAAATTCAGATTGATTCCAGGTTTTCATTGTCAAGATTATTTACATACTTGGCTCCACCTTGTTGCCTAGCCTGAGGTTATGGGGCGTAATCTCTCTTCATGTTAAGTAAAACTTTATTTTGCAAAGAAGTTTTGCTGAAAGAAATGAAATGGGCCACTGTGGGCCACAGTGCATCGCCAGAGCAGGAGCAGTCAAGTCATTGTGTTGGTTTCACTGTGACTTCTTTTCCAGAGATGCCTCTTGCAGGGATTGTCTCAAATACGAATTTCCACTAAAATGGGAGCACTAAACAGTATGTTACATCTTCCAGACTTGTGGTTGTGAAATGAAAACGCTGGTTTTGCTCTCAGACTAGAACTAAGGTTAACTGTGAATTTCCTGGCCTTTGAGGAGTTTAAGAAAATCAAATTTACCTTTGCATTAACATCACATCTTAAAATCAAATTTCCTTTGTTGTTCTTAAGTTAAGGAGAAAACTGGGAACAGGATTTTCTTTTGCCAAAGAAAATGCATTAAGGCCAGTTGTGACTGGATTTTACTAAAACAAGCAAATAAACAAATTGGCCACACTTTCTGATTGTAAATGAATGACAAGTTCAGTCAGGAATGAGTACTCTTTTTCCCTTCTGGAAAGAAATGTATGCTGTTTGTTTCTGTGCAGAGACTTGGCAATATCACCATTATCACACGGTGCTTTCTAGAAACATTCACTGGCAATGAAAAGTTACATAAAGGTGTACCAATCTAGCCAGTGAGCGCAGATGAACTTTAATTCCCAGGAAATATCAGGAAAAACCCAGCTGGGACCTAGGGTCTGACAATGAGACTATCACCTAGATCCACAGTTTTGTTCTCATAAATGGTTAAAATTCATTTCTTCTGAGTGTAAGCGTTCTGTTTCTTATGAGGAAAGGTAGAATGAAGCCTCTTTCATTATCCTACTGTCTCATAGCGCTTTAACCAGTGGTGGTGAACAAGAGTCAAAAGTGAACATACGCATCCAAGTGTTTGGGTGATTCTGTGCCCACTGCTGTGCATACTGGTGAAGAACAGGGGAAAGGCTGGCTTTGGGAGAACACAGCTGCTGTAGTCAATGTTTTCTTAGTTGTGGCTTAGATGGGATTTGCTACTGTTCTGCGAAGAGCTGGTTTGTCCAGCTTGAGATAAAAAAGTGGTGTTTGCTTATTGCAGGAAAATGCATAAAGGAGGTTGACCAAGGTTTATTTTTTTTTCTTTCCTGTGTAGCTTCTATAGCAGACCAAAGAATTTTGAGATGGAGAATAAGGAGAGTACGTGGTTTCCTTAACTATGATGGATTTGCAAGACAACTTTATTGGTAAGTTTCTCAACATAAGAGAGCATGTGGAAGCATGACACTCATCTTGCTGCCTTTCTCATCACAAACTACAATAACCCCAACCGGGATCAGAGCACATATTGCTCTGCAAGAGGTGTCGAAAACCCTTCTGCAACAGCTTCTCCAATCTCACAGCTAGGGGTGTTTTTGCTGACTCAGCAGCATTACTCTGGCAGCTGTACACACAGCTGTGTGGGTTCCCTGCTTGTCGGGTGGTGGGCAGGAAAAGGGAATGAGCAGGAGGGCTAAACAAGAACTGTTTAAGCATAAGTGACAGGATGCCTGTCTACCTACACTGCTGCTGCTTGATGTCTTGCATGGAGTAATGTGAACTTCATTGCCCTGCTTTTACTGCTGATTATGCAACAGCATTTCCTTTACTTTGGCATTAGCTAATTCTCCCTCAGCCTGCCTGTTAACAAAATAATTTGCTGCACCTGCTTCCACTTTGGGTGTCATGGACAGTTGCTGTTTTTACAAAATGTTTTTTGTTTGTCAGGCTACTCTGCCTGCCTGCAAGTGTTTTGCTTGCTCAAATTTTTCAGGCTCATTCCTCAAGGACTTGTTACTAGGTAACAGGGTTCCATTTGCCAATTGCCCACTATTTCCTTCTCCGTATTACAGGCCTGATTATTAACATTTAGTTCAGAGAAATTGCTGTCATTATGTGAAGTAACTTCCTTTAGAGGTTACTCATTAACCTTAGGTATTTTACTGTGCGATTATAATTGCTAAATGCCATAGGCATGGAAAACCTTTGAACTCCTCAAGGTATTAGTGTGTGAGAGAAAGGGTATCAGCTGTGATTTCTACTTGTTTCTACTCAATTCCCACAGTTTTTTTCCTTCTGTGTTCTTGTTCCATCTCTCTGTGTGTTTCATAGCATGCAGAGGATTCTCTTCTGCTTGAGAATGTTTCCTTCCAAGAGGAAATTTGTCTCTCCTATTTCCCTGCTGCAGATCTGAGATATCTCTAGCAAACTCAGGATTGTTACGGTACTCATTATCCGCTTACTAGTGCAACTTAGAACAGAATTTGATCTCTTGACCTTGCATGAAAAGTGACATAATTGGGAAGCCAGCAGCCTAGCGTGACATGAGCTGTGCTCTTACCGTGTACAGTCTTCCAGTATTTAGAATGGCTCTTCCATATTTGTTCTCAGTTAATACGCTCACAAATAATGCGTTCAAGGAAAGAAAATCTTTGGACGTTTCCATTGTATTTTGTTTCTACACAAGCCAAATCAGCTGCATACTTCAGTGTTTGTCCCAGGGCAGCATGTCTTCTCTGTAACAGACTTAAATGTGTTTGTCTTTCTCCTCTAGCCCTCTCCTTTCAAAGTGCGTTGACATTCCTGGTAACTTGACTCCTCTGGCAGGGCGCAGCAAAGCTGCTGTAGAGTAATGCTGTACTGCCATGTGACTTCAGTGAGGCAATATACACAATATTCAGGAAATGCGGAGATAAGTGGTACATATATATTGTGCTTAAATAATGTTTCTAAAAAATAGAAATAAGGATATCTGTGGAATCAGACTTCGTAGGTGGAAATGAAATAGGGTAGTAAGCAAAGAAACCTTAGTCCTGTAAATCTTCTGAACTGCAAAAGTAGAATAATTCAGCTCTAGAAATGATAAAAGGGGAGGGAAGCTGAGGTGTAATTAAAAAATGAGTCTTTCTGAGTCTGAGCTGGGCGGTGAGGAGAATGCAGCAACATCATCATGACTGAACAACTTCTATTTAGCCTTTTGATTTAATGTTGCTCCCCTCTGCCCTTCTAATGTCAGCATCATTTTTTTAAATGGGAGGAGTCGGGGGGGAGCAAAACCAGTTATGTGCTTATTTGCTGCATGATACAGTCTCCATGGCAAAAGTGTCAGCTTAGTACCTTGATAATAGTAATTGCAATGATGAAAAATGGTTAATGCAGTTTCTGGTAGTGGCCTAGGTTTCCCCTCCCCCCCCCACTTTTCTCCACATGGTAGTTTAGTTTTTCTTTCATCCTCCAAAACAAACCTTGTTCCCAATGTCAGAGGATTTTCTCATTTGATGATGTCCCAGCTGTAACTTCTCAACTACTATGTGTTGCAATGAGCTAACTGGTGGAATTTGTGTTGACATCTAATCTGACTCCCTGGGATAAATTCAGTGATCCATGCAGTCCAAGCAGTACAGACGGTGGGTAACACTTCAAAATTTTTTCAGCAGAACTGTGCTTCGCTGAATTCCTGTTTACTTCTACTTAACCTGCTCACCCACAGCTCCGGGTCTGATTCATGAGTTACATAATTCAGCACTGTGGGAATAACTCAGCTTTCAGTTTGTGCTTTATAGATTTATTGTCAATAAATGGGCCATGGCATTTAGTGCAAACAATTTACAAAGTTTAAAAACAAGCAAGCCCCAAAACAGCAGTAACTATGTAGAACAGTTCTTGGTGAAACAACACAAAGCAGAATTTGCTTGTACGTGATATGAAAGTTATCAGCAAAGCTTCATACATGACACAGCTCTCAGTGAAACAGACAGCCTGTTAGATGCCAGGTTACACACAATCCAAAATCTTTATAGGGTACACAGGTACAACAGTGTGCTCCAAAATGTAGCTCTTCATTGCATGTGACGCAAATGTATGCAGAACAGTAAAGAAGTCAGGCGCTAGTGCACCTGAGACAAGTCATGTTACTGCCAGCTGTGGCATGTTTCTCACATGCAAGACAGCCTGGAAATGTTTCATTTATATATTTTCTTAGTTATGAAACATCAACTTCTCTGCCCTATGCTACACAGGCACTACAAAATATCTAGCCTTGTTTAGATTATAGGATATCATTTTCCTTGAGACTATGTCGTGGAATAACATGTAGTGTTTTGAACTGGTGATCTAATGACTTTTTTTTCTACTTAAACAGCTGTGATAATTCAAATGTTACATTTTCTCTGTGCATTAAGTTTGCAAGTGCAGAAGAAACAGACTTATTTTTAGGCCAAATCTAGATTATAAGTAACTACAGAGTAAACTACTTTATCCCACTGAAGTTGTGGTGCTTCTGTTTTAAACAATAATTATTGGGTTTGTATAGAAGACAATGCAATTGGGAAAGCTACTCCAGTAACATCGTATGTTACAATGCCACTGGAGAAAGAAAAAGGCTTAGAGAATGGCATCAGTGGTGCTGTTCTAATGATATATGATGATGAGCTGAAATTGTCACAAACGCTCTTTATTTTCATAAGGTCAGGATATGTGCCTTTGCAGGTCTCATTAGAAGAGAATTTACTGATCTGGAATCTCTACAATGTACTAGTTTCTTCATTTTCAAAAAGGAACTTATACCAAACTTTCAAAATCTCAAAAGCAAACAAAACAACTCACCCCACAACCCATTATCAATTGGAAAGACTTTTTTTGCTTGATCCCTAAGATGTTTACCCTCTATTATTTTTCTTAATCATTCCCTTTCACCAGTCCTGATATGGTCTTTTTAAATTTTGTTTCCTCTCCTTCAGTAGTAAGGAAAAATGGGACCCATGCTTCTCAGCTCTAGACCTGACTGAGACAATGTTCCTTACTGGGCTGCTGTCTTTAGAAGCGATAGATGAAATTTCAGGATTATTGTTAAGGAGGAGGTTGCTATCAGTTATAGAGGCTGAGGCAAACCAAGGAAGACACAAATGGAGAAAAGAAATACCTGACAAATGCTATGGTCTTTTTTTCTTAATCTCCTTCTTGCCTTTCCTTCATTTTAAATCTTCTAAAGCGGAGAGAATAGGGAAGTTTGTTTTATTTCCCCTCACACCGCAGAGGGGGTGAAAGGGAAGAAAAGGAAATCCTGGTCTCTTAAAAAATGAAAGCAAATAATTACACGTGATGATTTGTAGGGTTAAAAAACAGGGTGAGGTATGAGCAATAACATCCGATTTGCTGCACTGAGACTACAGCGTTTGATGGTAGCTTTTTGCTTTTTTTCCCCCTTCAAATGCAGTGGTGGGATCTGTTGTTTCTGATTAAATGTGCGGTAAGCTGTGTGCCTGTAGAAAACCGCAAATACTCTCTACTCACACCTCTCTTCCCCTTGCTCTCTGTTGCCTGATGTAGAAGGTGTAGATCTATGGGGATTTACCATTTCCTCCTAGGATCACCTGTGCTGTGGCTTAAATAAAAGTTTGTTTCTTCAGCTGTCTAACTTTTGAGTGTATCTGACTTGGTCTGACCCTTTAGTTTTATAGTGAGCTAGTTTATTTGCTTGTGCAAATTGAGTTTTTGTAGGCAGAAATGTATCATGCTGTAAAGCGTCCAGTCTTTTGATCGCTTCACCTCCGGAAAAGGGCAATCTACAGTGCCTTTCTGCACTCAGTTGGCACTCTCTGGGATGTTAGCAACAGCAAGTTACTGCTTCTGAACACTTCATTGGAGACTTTTTTTTTTCTTTTTTTTTTCTTTATAATAGTGTTGTAGAAGTCTGGTGTTTGGGAAAAATGTTGTTTGTTCTATGCTAAAAATATTGATAGGGTGTAGAAGCTAATTTCCTTTGCATTCATAGAAAATCCGGTGTTTTTGCTTAGCAACTAGTCTGGCCGTTTCTAATTCTTCTTTAAATACACCTTTATGTTACACCTATTGTCATGCACGCAGGAAAGCATGAGGCAGAGACCTGGAAGAAAAGAAGGAGTAAACAGTTTGTGAAAACAGTGCCAGTTTTTCCTCGATGGGGCTCAAACCTCTAATGTAGCCCAACAAAGCTGGGAGCGATGTGCCAAAATATCTTTTTCATAAACAACGCAGGCTGTAGGAAATAATACTGGTCAGGGCTTGTTTTTCTGGCTCGGGGCCTCATTCCAACCTGTTGCAACCAGCTATTGAACGTCTATGGGGACACCCCCATACAAGAGGCCCCATGGAGGAGAGGAACTTTTACATTTCTGTTTGACTGGGATCCTTGCCAGTGGCTAAGTTCAAAGTGCAGTTTCCAGTAATTTGCTGTTACTACTCCGCGTGTTTGATAGGCCAGGACAGAAGCATGCAACCTGAAGTAATATTTCCTGATTTCTGACATTTCTCAAGATATGAATGGAGGTTGCTGAGGCACTGAAACTCGGAAGGGTTTTCCTGACTCCAGTACCTCTGATACTTCCCCTTTTTCTACTTGGATAGCCCCTTTCCCTCCCCCATCTCCTCCCTCAGATCATAATCCTTGCTGTTGTCAGTTCTGTATTTGGATGATATTCATATTGATTATTTCCCTGTGCAAACACTGTGTGGTGGCTCTTATGCAACCAGAAAAATTCTGTTGACTTACTGAGTCTGGTGGCTATTTAGAATAATATCCTTTTTTTAGTAGGGATAACTCTTTAATTTATTCTTTTTCATTTTTTGGGGGGGGAGGAGATGAAGGTGTGGTGGACGCAAGTGAATTACTGCTGCACTGTAAAATGTGGATCGAGGGGTAGACCCAAGGAGAAGCCAGCAGAATAACCCCTAATCTGTCTGACATTTGCAGTTGTAGGCCATCCATGTGCCATTGTGGTTATGGAAGAAGCATCCTCTATAATTAGGGTTACATAAGCATTTCTTGTATAACTCTTTGTTTTCAGCTTCCCCAAACTTCTCTTGATTGGACAGATATTTTTCTGGCTTATTCTCTGCCATATGATGTTTCAATGTGTGTTTTGTTTGTGTCTCTTTTTTTTTTTTTTTAAAGCATGCAGATGTCCTAGATATGCAGGGGTACTAGATATGAAGGGGTATGGGGCTTTTAATGCAGCAACTTACAGGAGCAGAGCAGCAGGAAATTTAAAGGTGCAGTACTCACAGTTCCAGCTACTGTGCCTACAGAACAGTGAATGCTTGCTTGAGCAAAAGCTGAGTAATGAAATTGTGTGTGCTGATCTTGTACTGCAGCTTTGTACTTTTCTCCTGAAAATATCATCTCACCTTTGTTTTGAAAACCAAATAAGATTCCTTTGTCAAATATATTCCTAGAGTTTTTGGATAAACAAGCAAATACCTTTTCTAACAGAGTATGTTAACAGGTGTTCACACAATTCAAGCAGTCATGAGGTTTTTAATCATTAAACTAAGCAGTTCCTTGAAAGCAGAGGAATTTGTGGTTAATACTGATCTTTTATGTTTGTGTTGATCATTTGACATCCAGTCTAGTAAGTTCTCTGGTGGACAAAGGAAGAACTGAACGTATTTTTGAATGGAATGCTTTGAATCATAAAATCATTAAGGTTGAGAAGACCACTAAAATCATCTAGTCCAACCATCAACCCATGCCTGGGACTGCTCGAGACCATGTGCCACATCTACACGTTTCTTGAACACCTCCAAGGATGATGACTTTGTCACCTCTGTGGGCAGCCTGTGCCAGTATGTTATCACTCTTTCTGAAATACTTTTTTCCTAATATCCAACCTGAACCTTCCCTGGTGCAACTTGAGGCTGTTACCTCTAGTCCTTTTGCTAATTACCTGGGAGAAGAAGCTCACCTCCACCTTGTTACAGCATCCTTTCAGGTTTATTGTAGTAAATACTATATTAGAATTTCATTATTCATGATTAATGCCCTTTTTTCTGAAGTTTAGTAAAAATTCTTTAGGGGATGCATTGAGAGAAAGCATTGAGTAGCAAATAAACTCAAGATGATCTCCAATAGCAAGTAATTTGCCCACATGCCTAGGACCTCACAATTATTGAGGCATTTGCTGTGTGGCAGCTGTGTCCCGATGCTGATGGTCAGCCTTTCTCTTTAATCAACTGGTGTGTGTGGCCTCCCTCTCTTGCAGTTTTTGACTGGAAAGGTGTGAATGGGGCAGCAGGTAAACAGAGGGAGCAGGCCATACTCACATGAAATGACTCCTCATAAACACAGAGGATTCCAGCAAGCTCTGTACACTGTATTGCCAAGTGGCTTCCTGGCCAAGAAGAGCACCAAGGATGTTACAGAGAATGTCTGTCATGGGATCTAGCACTGAAACTGCTGCCTAACCCTATTGGAAAGAGTGCAGGGCTCATTAGATCACATAAGTTTTCAAATAGTTATGTTTTCACTGTTGAAATGTGAAACCGAGACAATATTCAAGGGGCTTTTGGTCTCCTAAAGATTTACTCAAATGTGAGTTGTATAGAGGGAGTTGGTTTTGTTCTTGGGATCTTTCCTAGAAAATAAGAAATCATGATGGAAGGAATGTATTCTGTCATTCACTGTAATAAGTGTTGAAAATGTTTCAATGGTCTGTGAAGTTCAGTGTGAATCTTGCTCAAGACATGAAACTTACGAGAACAGAACAACTGTCACTTTAGATTTGATCAGAGGTGATTGTGGTTGGGTATCCTGGCTCCAGATGAGGTCAGCAAGAGCAACGCTGGGAAAGGGCCTGGGAAAAGGAGCGTGTGTTTGGAATGATCTTTGTGGCTTCTGACAGTCGTGCAGCAGCATGCGTATCTGAAGTCTGTATTTGGACTGCTGTGCTTGATAGCTGCTGTTAGACATATTCCTCTAATTTCCACTTAAACGTGTACAGTCTTTTGTCTTGATTAGTCCCTGTGGCAAAGGATTCCAAACTAGTAATAGAAAAAGTACTTCCCTTGGTCTCTGTTTCTGAATTGCTACCCATTTAAGAACAGGCTTTCCAGATTCCTTTATTAGATACAGTAAATGATTAACTGCCTGCTTTTTAAACATTTTATATATTTTAATCGTTTCATTTTTTTTCATAATTTTCTTCATATTGATTTTATTCTCTGATGTGTCTCAATTTAGTTTCTTCTTATCCAGAAGTTGTCCTCTACCTTTACTTTCTTAACTTTTTCTCTACTCTTTTCTAGTTCTGCTGCACCTTTTATGAGGTCCATGGTGCAGAGATTAATGCAGCACTGTAATCAGCAGACCTTGATGTGCTACCCATGGTGTGTAATCCCACAAAGTTTCTCATACAAGCAAAAGCCAAAGCTTGTGCTGATTAGCCCAATAAGACCAGTACCTAAACAATGCAACATGGTATTAGAACAAGACAGTGCACTAAACAAAGATTATCTGTATGGTTTAAAGTTCTTCATATCTGTTCTAAGGTTACAACTGTGATGCCAAAATTTTGACTACACTGTACTAAAAATCCCAGTGCTTAAAATAGTGTCTGTCAAAAGAAAATGGTGATGCTAGCTGTCATAGGGTGATGGAAGTCTGAAGTGTTGGAGACAAAAAAACAAACAAACAAACAAAAACAAACAAACAAACAAACAAAAAATATATATATATAATATACACATATTGTTCCTGACT
>NW_024962264.1:32918614-33013073 GCF_019238085.1 Lagopus leucura | reverse complement strand
ATAGTATATATATGTATATATATACTATAGATAGATATATATATATATAGTCAGGAACAATATGTGTATATTATATATACTTATACATATTTATATATATATATACGTATTTATACATATATACATATATACATATATATATACATATTTATATTATATTTATACATATTTATATCATATTTATACATATATACATATATACATATATATATACATATTTATACATGTGTATATATACATTTATATGTATATATACATATATATGTATATATATACACATATTGTTCCTGACTTGTAAACAGAAATCTATTACACACCTTCTTGCTCTGAACCTTATAACCCACAAGTCAAAGTAATCTTTCAATTAGAACGAGATTGGAGTTGACAGCCTAAAGTGTAGAGCTGATTTTTATTTGATTGTGGGATTTTCAGTCTGTTGTTGGTGGTTGGACTTTTGTGCTAGATTATTTTATTAGTCTTTCCAACCTTAAAGCTCTGGGGGGGTCCTCATAGTGGCTTTTCCAGTACCTGAAGGCAGCCTAGTAAAGCTGGGAGGGATGTCTTATAAAGGTATGTAGCAACAGGACAAGGGAAAATGGCTTTAAAGTGGGAGAGGGTAGATTTAGATTAGATATCAGGAATAAATTCTTTATTGTGAGGGTGGTGAGACATTGAAACAGGTTGCTCAGTGAAGTTGTGGATGCCCCCTACCCTGGAAGCATTCAAGGCCAGGCTGGATGGGGCTTTGAGCAACCTATAGGTCTAGTAGGAAGTGTCCTTCCCCACAGCAGGGGGATTGGAACTAGATGATTTAAAAGTCCGTTCCAACCCAAACTGTTCCATGATAGATGTTATTCTTATGGGAATAGTGTTTGAGGTGTCTCTTAAATCTTTGCCTTCATAGAGCACTTCGAGAGCAGCCATTCACACAAGTCTTATAAGTAAATAATTTAGGGTAGATTGGAGTTATGTTCAGTGAAGAGAGAAATATGTTCCCCCTTCTCTAGCTGTCCTTTCTAGCAAATCTGGACCCATTCCTCGTGGGGAGCTAAGAAGGCAAGAGGAAGGGACCATCATCCTTCTGGGAAGTGTTACAGCATTCGGTTCCATCAGGAAAGAGAAGGGAAAAATTTCAACAATTCCTTGCCAAGCTGTTGCAAGGACAGAGGGCTAATGCCCCACCAGCGAAGCAGGGCTGTTCTTAAAGGCTTTATTTTAGCATCTGGACTTCATCCTAGTTTTGTACTGAGGATTACTGTGAATTTAGATCCAAACCATTGCTTGAGTTCCATATCCAAAACAAGAACTGCCAATAAAAGCCAAAAGCCTTATGTGTTTTATTCTTGTACTAAGAGCAGCTTGACTGCTAATATTTCATGTGCTGAAGAAAATGGAACTGTTGTGTTTCAAGCTAATTCTGGAATACTGAAGCAAATCCTACATGAGAAACTAATGCCTGAGGTTATACTAGTGGCTATCAGTTTGATGCTGATGAGACTTGGTTGTAGAAGGACTCAGGACAGAGTAATTATAAGAAGATAAACGTGTGCTTTGCCATGTTTGTTTAATACTATAATAATCTTTTTTTTTTTTTTTTTTTTTTTAAGCACCTTTGTGTATAATGTGTTATCTTTTAAATTTTTTTCCGGGTCTGCTACTGTTCAAATAAGTCATATGGCAAAGGAAGAATTTAGCCAGTCTCCTCCTAAAATAAGTAGGCTTAATATTTCTGCTGCCTAGGTCATTCTAACAGTCATGGTATTAGCAGGATTTTGTTTAAAGCTTTCTATACACCCTGTAGTTACTTTGGAGAAACTTACCTGGGTAAGGTAGGAACAACTTTAGAAAGGAAACTGTGGCTGTCTAAACCCACAGAAGGAGCACCTACCTCTCCTTTTCTCTTTGTTTTTCTAGCCTGAGTATGAGCTTTGAGTCTTCCGTTTTGTAGAAGTCCATGAACACAAAGTAGGTAAAACCAAGCAGGACTGAACTAGCCTGGAAGCTAAATTGCTTTATGTGCTACAGCAGTGTTTCCCTCCAGCTCATTTTGAGCTTTCTGGATTTATGGAGCACATACCTACACAAAGTTCATTTTTCTTTGCATTGCTTTTGCTCTTTGTGCTCTAGATTATTTCAAGAAATGTTTTTTTCACTTTTGTTGTTCCTTTTGTTCTAACTAAATGATTCCTTAGTGAAGGAACAGATTATTTGTTCCACAACATGTGTGCAAGTGAAAAATGAAGAGAACTGGGTGTAGCCTGTTTAATAGCTGCTATGCTGCATAGCATATTGATGTAGCAAAAACTTCAGCTTGCATGGTAGGCTTTTTGGCAGGCATGTGGATACAAAAAAGAATGGAACAACTCTACCATTATGTAGGAAGACAAGGCTCATTAAAGTAGTGTTATTAACCAGTAGGGAGAATGATCAGTGATCAAGAAAGCATCTGTTCCAATGCAGAGTATGAGTATTGAAACAACACTGACCTTGGGAGTGAGAAAACTCTCAGGTAACTTTTACAGTAATATAGTTAATGGAATATGCAGGTATATGAAAGACTACCTGATGTCTCTCTGCCGTGCCTTTACTACAACACCTGTTCTTGTCTAACACAGTTCAAGAATGTGGATATCAAACTGTAAATGTGAAGAGATTCTGAGTGGTCTGTCTCATTAGTGATCACTTCTAGGGAAAAAAATTTACTGATAACTGTACAAATCTGTTGAGGAGAGAGAATGACTTGTGTATAATGAGATATATTGTTGCTTGAAAGGCACAAAAATTACTGTCAGGAGATGATTCTCAAAGTTTTTAATTCTAAATTGTGATTTCAGGTGATTAAACTCTGTGCAGACCTGATTAGTTTTACTGTCTTTCCCCTCAGCACTGTGGGAAAATGATTAGTTCACCATCTCAAGTTGCTTCTAGTAATGGGATAAATATTAGTTGTATATTTCTATTGAAATTATTTGCATTAAAACGACTCATGACAGTTGCATTGACATGGTAATGGCTGAGTTTTAGCTTTTTGGGCCACAGAAGGGATGAGCAGATCAGGTCTTATGATATAGGGCTGTCTACAGGCTTGAGAACATTGGGTTGTATTGGTTATAGTATCTTCAGCTACAGAAATGAAGGAGCGAGAGCTGTCCTTAGTAAGTCCTTTTGGAGTTGTTCTATTATAGTTTTCCCAGTGCCTGATTATTTAAGCAAAGAAAGAGAATCTCTTTCTATTCTAGTGTCTAGGACATAGCTGTCTGGAGGGAAACTCCATGTCCTTGCTTCAACGTACAGTGGGAATACAAATATTTCACTTTATCTTATTTCCCCATTCATACTTTTCTTCCTCCATTATCAGTCTTCAGGGATATGTGTGTATGAGCACAGCTGTTGGCTATGCTGGGGATGCCTGTGCACTATATGAACCTGCTGCCAGGAAGCTTTCCTGAAAGATTTCCGGGGGTAGGTCTAACCTTGTGTTCAGAACCAATGTCTTAACTGGAGCAAGACTTACAAGTGCAGTAGGCAGAAAAAACGTTAGGCTGAAAGTCCCATCTGAGGAAGGAGGAACTGAGAAAATAGGTGTTCTGAGTGTTCCCTTCTGAATTTGTCTGCTGAGGAAAGCCTAGAGACCTGCTGGTTTAGGATCAACTAGGTCAGGCCTTGAAGACGGTTAGTGTTACCAGAAGGAATATGCCCAAATCCCTCTTTGGATTTAGCTTTGTGTATTGACTCCTAGAAGCATGTGATGTGCTAGCCACACAGTTAGTCTCAGAGCATCTTTCCTATTTCATTTAGCAGTCAGTTTGTTTGACTGTAGTTTAACTGTGGGGAAAAAAGAAAAGAAAGAAATGAAAGCTCCTCTTCATTTTCTGGTCTGACTTTTCACACCTAATGAAGCATCACTGTGGGGAGCCTGAGCACTGCTGTGTGCTGTGATAGTATCTACCTGACCTACCCAAGCTGCAGGAAGTCTGCAAATGCAGTTTCCTGAAAAAAACAAGTGAAAGGAGAGGGAAGTACGTATATTTTCTTTTGAAGATGACATTACTGAGAACTCCATGGGCACTTACATAAAAATATCTATGAAATAGCTATTTGGTCATAGGAACACTTGCCATTTGTTTACAAGATCTCCTTGTGTGAATTAAGAAAAATTTTTTAACATGTGTCAGGCCTCAAAGTGATGAGTAATTTTGTGGAAATAAAGTGTGCGTCAGACATGCCTGATTGCTTGTTACCCTGAGTTCTGTCCTTTGTCTTTGAGCGAGACTTGAATATCTGTGCTAGAAGAAATTCAGCATGAGCTGGGCAGTCTGCTATAATCGCTTGCCTCTTGTATTTCAGGAGAAGATGCAAGATTTTCTTATGGAGGATGTATTTATTTCATGAATAGAAATTATGAGACATCTTGCCACTTGATGTTGGCTGGTAAACATCAGGTTAGGATCTGACCTCTTACTTCTAGGTTACTGTCTTGAAAATGTACTTCCAAAATGAGTAAGTACATGGTAGTGAAATTACCCTGTGCTGAGCAGAGCAGACTGTGACTGTTCTTTCCCCATGTCTTAGTTCTGTGTATAGAATCTGTAGCTGAGCTTCAGAAATGCTGGTCTAAGGTAGCTGTGAGCCAGTGAAGTAAGAGGAGTGGGATCTGCAATCAAACTCACAGCCTCTCTTCAGGCTCTAGATGCTAACTTTAATTTCTTCTCTAAATCCTTTGAATATCCATTCACCAAGATGCCTGGGTAGTAGATCATGCTTTGTACAAAACCCTGTAAAAGCGCAGCACTTGAAAGCTTTACCTGCAGAAAATCTTCCTGTTCAGACTTTGTCAACAAATGCGTGAAACACAAGAATTACTGTTGACAGCGAACACTTTATTATGGGGCAAAAGATCCTCTTAAGAATGTAAGGTCAGCAGTCAGAGTGAAGAATTTCTTACGCACATCAACACTCGGATGTTTGATGCCTAATCCTTTAATATGATTTTTATGGATTGATTTCAACAGGAGTTCAAGGACAAATCTTCAGTAGCTGAACTGCCTTCTAGCAGTAAGCTGGCTTTGTGAATTCATGTTCAGAAGTGATCTTACTCTGATTATTTTTTAATTTTGTGATTACTGTATGCCAGAGGCCCAATCCTGTAGCTCGTCTTCTGTTACTGTTTAACTATTCCTTTCTGAAGCATATGCTTGGTTTTTTTTTTTTTTTTTTTTTTTTTTTTTTTTTTTTTTTTTTTTTTTGAGTATTTTCTAAGCTTTTTTATATTTTTATATTTAAAGTGGGACTTTATTGAGTGGAATTTTTATATGTTCTGATGGTAATGTCTTCAGTGCTTCATTTATTTCATTTTGCCTTAAAACATGCAAATTATTGGGAACTTGCAGAAAGCTTTGAGAAAAGACAGTTCTTTGTCTCCAAATGCTTCCTTTTTGTTGAGTTCACATTTCTTTCAGGTAAGAAGTGGAGACCTCCTGATAATTTGTAGCTACTGAATATCCTAGAGCATTTATTTTATAAGTGGTGGGTGTGAAGCTTTGGCCTTTTGGCCAGCTAAGGCAGCAAAGCTGTGCTGCTTAATTCAACCTTGTGTGTATGTGTACTCACAAAAGCGTGACTTTTCATGTGTGGATGTAGCAGGGACATAGGATGGCTGCGATCAGAAGCAGAACTTGCTGTTACTATGGTAGTTTAGTTTGTAAATTCACAGATAATTTCCGTCATACACTTCCATTCAGACACTTATGTACTTCTCAAAGTGCGTATTTTCTTAATCTATGTGTTTTCAGTGGTAGAAACTAACAAAGCAAGTAAACAAAACTTTCTAAAGGAAGCTGTAATATTTTATTTTCCTCTTAAGTGAACTCACAAATGTCTGGAAAGGTGTAAAAAATAAATTGCATCTATTTTATGAAATGGAATTTTACTGGTTTGTGAACTTCAGGAAAAAAAACTGATTAGATGCTGCCTTTCACTGTGATTTAGTTTGTGTGCTTTCAGTGAGAGGCAGCTGTCACAGTTTCCTTCAGGAAACTTTATTCAGTATTAGTACGCTGAATTTCAGCATATTTTGACATGAAATCCCTTTTAATTAAGAGTTTTGCATTAGTTCATTTACTAAAAGGCACCTCTAAAATTGCAATTATTAATAAAAAAATGAGGGAAGATTTGCAAATGCTTGCGATCAAGCTGTTGAGACAAACCAACTTAACAGTTCCTGAATAATGGCTGAGGACATTGTGTGTTGTGCATACAGTAGCACCTTTTTTCACCTCTCATATCAAGTGCACTATTGTGAGATGGCAGTTAACTCCAGAGGTTTGGGTTGCGTGGTGGCCTGGAAACCAGTTATCCCAATGCCATCCAATAGCGTATGGATGGCATTTGTGCTGACAACATTTAATTTCTGTAGGGTTTGTCAGTCTTGTCAAAAATAAGGATTGATTTAATTTTGATTTAGATGATGGCTACTTTTTCTTTTTCCTAGCTACTGCTTGTCAGTGAATTTTAATGTGGAGAGAAGTGAAGGCTTTTTACCATTTTCTACCATTGCCTACACGTGGTCTGCTGTCTTATCTTGTTGCACTCCAGATATCCACTCATCTCTCTGATCAGAGGAGTTGGGCACAGCTTTATTTTGTTTAGTATGCGAGTTCTACCTGATCTGCCCTGGTCAGTGTGATCTGCTTGTTCAGGGACAGCGAACTTCTTAGCCTGCGACTATATTACTTAACTTGAGAAGTCTTCCCAGATCTTGAGACTATGTGCATGTGCCAGATATGCATTCAGTCTACATCAAGGTGAGATTCTGGGCTCAGACTGAGTTTCCCTTTCCCCTTGTTTGAGGCAATCCAGGTGAACAGTCTGGATGTGAGCCTCAACACACTCCAACAGGTCCCAGATCTGGATGGTTTGAGGGCAAAGAGGCAATTGTCAGGACTGGAAAGCATGCCAGTATATAATCAGCATGGATCTGGGCAAGACCTCAGAAGACCTGTTACCTAAATAATATCAAAAGAGATTTAATCAGTTTAATTTTTCTTGCTTTTTGAGTTGTTTTTTCTATTGCAAATCTTCTGATCATTTTACATAATGTTGCAAAGATTGCTATTGATTCTCTATGTTACCCCTGGGAGATGTGGACAGTGCTTGGGAAAAGATAGATTCCAAGGTATCAGGAGCTGAAAATGAGTGGACTTTTTAAATTGGGGCATATTCACCACTTTAAGTTCTGAGCAGTACCTTCCTGTTTGCTTGTGCCTAGGGCTTTACTATTATTGCTGATACTGCATTTCTGGCATTGTACTGGCTCAAATACTGTGCCCAAAGTAAAAAGCTTAGTACAGAAGATAGTCCATGTTTCTTCTTTCATGCTGTGGATGAGATTATGGAAAAAATGTAGAAAATGAGTTTTTTCTAACTTGGCCTTCCTTTTTTTGAAATTTGTGAACAATCTGGCAGAACGGGGAACGAAGAAGCACAGGGAAGTTCATGCAGTCAGCTATGAAGCTGATGACTGGCAAGGTCTGTTCTGTTCTCAGATTCCCTTAGATACGTTTGCAACCTACGAGGCCTGTGTTGAAACTAATTCTGCTCTATAAGCTAGAGGCATAAAATTACACTGACAAAAATTTCAGATAATCTGCTTTAATAGTGGCTGCAGCAATCGAGGCATCCAGCATCTTTCCTGCAAGGAAAGGGTTATCTATCCTCTCAAATGTGAGAGCACACCCTACTCTAGCCTGCAGGCGTAGAGATAATAATAGCATGGAAGGATGGCAGCCTGCGCTCTGGAACGGTTTATGAGGAGGAAGTCCGCAATTACATATTTCTGGGCAAACATTAACCGAGACTGAAGCCTAGCTTCGAAGAAAAACAACAGACTGGAACCTCCAGTAATGTAGCTGCTGTGTGGACTGAAAACTGCAGTCAAACAGTCATGTAGCATTAGAAGCAAAGGAAGAATACCTCGATAATGTTAGCATATCCTGGTGTGTGCTTGCACAAAAAATCTCTTCCCTGGCCCTGCCCTCCAGTGATACTGGAAAGAACAGGATTTTTTTTTTTTTTTTTAAGTGCTGCCTAGCTTTGTGAAAACAGACCTAAGCTGAAGTAATGAAACTATTGTTTGCTGTGCTCACGGCCTAATCCATTTATATCTGTGGTTTCAGAGCTTACCACCACGCACTGAAGTTTCTCCTTTAAAAAACAAGTTACTTTGGGCATCTCTTAACCACTGTGGTTACCACGCTAGAAACAATTGCTATTCTGTGCTGTGGTTTTGTAAAGTAAGTCTTATTTAGATCTCTGTGTACTAAACTTGGATGTGCCCACTGTAGTATAGACACTGTATCTAAAAATGGAATTGTTACACTAAAATTAAGTAGGCAGCCAAATGATACACACTTCCTCTCCTTTGTTTTTTTCTGACAGACCACAATTACAGCAAAGAAGCTGTCCACTCATTACTGCAAACTCTGAGAAGTAGGATGAGTGACAGTATGCAGACCAATATAGGAGTGGAACGTTAGTCTGAAGAGATACTTGCTGTGGCAAGCAGAGTATGCAAATTCCAAAGTTAAGCACTCTGGAAAATATCCAAAAGATGAAGATGCATACATTATTCCTGCTAAGGGGAAGGAAGGGAATCTTAAATATTTCTGTAGAGAATACTTAATTGGCTTTTTTTCTTTCCTCTTTTCCCCTTTTTAAAGGATGAGACTCTTTTTTTTTTTTTTTTTTTTTTTTTTTTTTCTTTTTTTTTCCTAAAGGGTGCCTGAGAAATAAACTTGGATTAGATTATTGGAATCAGGTTTGGTAAAAATTTATTTATCTGTTTTTAGATGGTCTAAAATAGACTAGATGTATCAAGAGGTAAGTTCATTATTCTGTTACCATTCACTGCTAACGCACAGGCATAATGCACAGATCACTTTTGCTAGTGATCTGAAATCAGTAACATCCAGCACTCCATAGGAAAGCTAAAATGAAGTTACTGGCTTAGAAGATTTCATGGTGGACGAGTATTCCTACTCCAGTGCCCATCTTCACAATTAATACAAGTTAAAAGTCATTCTGCAACCAGAACTCCACAGAGACTGGAATGGAAGATGTTGTTTTGGGACCAATGTTGTGAGGAATATCTCTCAACAAAATATCTTCAAAGAGTGGCTTTTCCTGCTTTGCCTACTCTGATGATGAGAGGGAATGGCCTCAAGTTGCACCAGGGGAGGTTCAGATTGGATATTAGGAAAAACTTGTTTTGAAGAGTGGTTGGACACTCGATAAGACTGCCCAGGGAAGTGGTGGAGTCCCCATCTCTGGAGGCATTCAAGAAATGCAGAGATGTTGTACTAAGGGAATGTGGTTTATTGGGGAAACTTTAGTAGCGAGTTTATGGCTGGACTAGATGATCATTAATGTAGGAAAAGACTACTATGACAAACTTCTGTGATTATGGACAACTGCGTTCTCAGGTTTTTTTCCTGTGCTCAGTACTAGGAATCTTGTTAGTGACTAAATGTAACCGCAAAGCAGGTTTTAAGACTTCCCCCCAAATAAACATTTTTATCAGGTTAATCCCTTAGAAGTATTTTAACAAAACGCAAACTGGGCAATGATTTCTGGCATAGAATAATCTTTGCTGTGTTTATGCTTGCATTTTAAAAGCTTAGGATAGTACTGGAAAAGCGCTAATGGATTATTTTAAGTACATCTAAATAGAAAGTTTTCTGGCCTTTTTTGAAAGAATTGGGTGCAGAGGCATAGAAAGAACTGGTCTATTGTGTTTAATATAGCTGGACTTCTTCATAATAAAGGAGTGAAGAATACTTCTAAATAGGTGTCCCTCATACTATTTTAATCCAACTGAAATAAAACCATATTTTTGTAAAATACAGAAGAAGAAAAACAGGAGCATGAGAAGGGACCTGAAGCTTCACCTCTTATTCAAAAAGGAATGCAAGCTAAGCTTAATGAAATGCCTTGTGCATGGGTTGTGTTTTGTTTTGTTGTTTGTTTTCAATGGTCAAAGCTTACAGGTAAAAGCTCCACAGGTCTTCCAGATTTTCCTCATGTAACTTATTGCCTCTTTCAAATGGCATTCCTGAAGGCTGAATCCAGACTTTGCTTAAACTTTTAGCAAAATGATGGCATGAGATTTTTTTTAGGTCAGTACTATTCTCCTCCAAATGTCTACAGATTTGTTCCATTCTGAAGTTACCACTTTTCTACCAATATATACTTCTCCAGAAACCTTGGCATCATCTCAAGTGAACCAGTAAGGATGAGAATCTAGGCAGAACATTCAAGTCAGATTTTTTTTTTTTGCCTTTTAAAGAAGTTACTCATCATGTTGTCATTCATAATCATCTTCCCGTGTGACAGGATGGAATAGTCAGATCCCAGAGAGATAAAGCTGAGTTTCAGTTCCCAGAGGGCCAAAGTAAGCATCCTTCTGACTAACTGTCTTTGAGCACAGCTGGGAGTGGTGTGAGAGTTGCATGCTGTTGAGTGGCACTGAAAATATGGTTGTGTAAGTGTAGTTAGTGGTTAATGATTGCTCTTTTCTCACTCTCTTTCTGCCTTCTGTGCTCCTTGCCCTGTATATGAGAGCAGGAAGGATTTGAATGGACCAGTGCAACCCATTTAACTGAATCGGTGTGGCTGTCCATCTCTAGGAATCTTTAGTCTTCTCCTAGAAAAAACACCAAGAATGGACAGATGTTCTTTCATATACTACTGAGAGGAAGGGAGACTAGCAGTTTTCTGCCTGCTGGAAACTCTATCTGATGGCTCTTCTTCATCTTTACACTAAAACATGACATTGCTTAGGCATTTTCCTGACAGTATCATCTCCTTAAAAGCATAGCTTACTACAAAGAATCTGTTTACAGTTTCAGGATTTCTATACTCAGCTGACCTCATAAACCGCAATGAAATGCAAAGATGAGAGCTTCCACAGGCATAGAGAAAAAGCCCTGAATTCAGCATTGTGGAAGAGGGTTTCCTTCATCTTTCTGCTAGTGGTCAGGGTTGATGATAAAGATGAATTAAACAGGTCCTCAGTAAGTGCAGTGTTACCTTGCAAAAGAAACAAATTGATTAAGCATTATGTGAAATCTCATCAATGGTAGTGAGCATGTTTTGCCTTACATTATTGCAGAGTCTCAATTTGATTCCCAAGTGCATAGCTTCAGAGTGCAAGCTTCTGCAACAGTGGGATTGAGAGAGCCTTGCATAGGCAATGTGGTGTTGACAAGTGCCGTATACCATCTGCCTCTTTCCTCCACAAATCCATCAGCATCCATGCAGCAGCTTGTACTCGGTATGAACGTTGGAAAGAGATGTGATTTGGATTTAATCATTAGCAAATGTCACTTGACTGTTTCTCAGTTGCCCATCTGACTTTAATTCCAAGAGAAGGAAACCCTGATGTATTCCTGCCTTCAGGTATAATTACTTCAAGACAGATTGACCATTTAAGCACACACGACAGTGCTTAGCTTTAATTAGAGTAAATTGGCAGAATTTATATGACCGGTAGTTTTGGGGACTGTCAGATGCATGAAAGTATATTTTGCATATCATTTCCTGCTGTGACTAAAACCAAGGTACTAGCTGAAAGGCTTGTAATTAGGATAAAAAACACTTTGTAAATTTAACCCTATCTCCATTACGAGCGGAAGGTAACTTGCTGAGGGGGAAGAGTTGTGCTCTGGGAAGAGAAAACAGCTGAAATAGAGCATGAAGTTGCTGGTGATTGTGCTACAACACGGAAAAGTGTTAACGTCAAACTGAAATCTTTGTGGATGTAGTCTATGAAGTCACAGGTGATTTGTTAGCAAGTAAGAAAGATTTATAAACCCTAAAGTTAATTTTTTGTAAGGGTGTTCTGGTATATTATATAAATCTGGTGTTGATTATATCTGAGATCAATAAGAAAAAGATTTGGTTAGAAGTCATTACAGTAGGTTTGCATTGAATCAGAGCATCCTGGACTAATGTCAGCCTTTGCTGTATTTCCTCTTGCCCTGACTTTCAGCTGTAATTTGCCTGTCAGCTAGCAAGCAGTACTGGCTAGCAGTGGGCCGAGGAAACTCAACTTTTCTGCTTTCCCCTTTGTATTTTCTTCGTTAGTTGTCCTGAGCCTGAGACTTGTGAAGAAAGCAAGGGGGCTGTGATCTTTAACACTGGATGGATTTTTTTTTTTTTTTTTTGGGAGGAGTATTCTTTCCATGTCAGCTGAACAGGCTTAGTCACAACTGTCCTTTAATGTGTTCCAAGTATACTGTTATATATCTATACACTATGTGTATATGTTTAGTATATATATAGTATATGTGGAACTGATGGTTCCTTGAAACTTTTTTCTGGTCAAGGGAATGGAGTCCATAGAATCCTAGAATCATAGCATCATTGAGATTGGAAAAGACCACTAAGATCATCTAGTCCAACTGCCAACCCATCC
Organism: Lagopus leucura; assembly: GCF_019238085.1. Taxonomy (NCBI): domain Eukaryota; kingdom Metazoa; phylum Chordata; class Aves; order Galliformes; family Phasianidae; genus Lagopus; species Lagopus leucura. Next base: position 33,000,601 of record NW_024962264.1, on the reverse strand, counting down.
ACACCATGCTCACTAACCATGTCCCTCAGTGCCAAAACTATCCTTTTCTTGAAAACCTCCAAGGGACAGTGACTAAAACACTTGTCTGGGTGAATCCACATGTGAATAGAGGTGGATATCCACTATTAGTCATGAGGGAGACTACTCTGCTTTATTGCTTTCATGGGATTTTTGACTCTGTTATCTGGATTGAATACAGTTGTCAAGATCCGTATGTTCTGCTGAGTTTATGAGCTGCTGGCAGTATCCATTCTTCCAGTAAAGTATCAGTACTTCAGATTTCCATCACTCTAATATCTTAACTTTCAGAAAAGGGAGTCCTGCAGTCTAAAAACTGCTCCCAGCTGTAATGATTTTGATCTTTTTCTCAAGATCAAGCATTAACAGTTTGATGGCAGGATAAGATAAGAAAGCCTGAGGAGAAATGCTACAAGTTTGGTGCTATTCACTGTTTGTTCATTATTCTTCTCCCTCCTAATGCAAATGTTCTAATGTTGCGATTACAGTTTGTGCTTATAAAAAAAAAAAAGTTTTTCTAAAGGTAAGTGAAGTCAAGTAAAGGTATAGAAATAAGACTTCAAGATGAGCTGAGAGTATTTGTGCAGCACAGGAATGGTGGCCATTTTGGTGGTTCAGCTGTGCATCTGTAGCTAAACCCTATGCAGATTTTTGTTGTTGTTGCACTGTAACTTTTATTTTTAGTAGGATTGTGGAGATGCAAAACAAATATGAAACACTTAGGATGGCAGTTTGCACTCTGACTAGTCTGTAAAGTTATTAATCCTCCCAAATACTTTCACAGGGGAAAAAAAAAAAAAGTCTTAGACTTGTATTTTTTACTGCATGGCACATCACAAACTAGCAACTTGCTTAATGGCTGCTAATAATTCCCTGAATTCTCCTCTTCAGGGAGTCCTTCCTCTGGAGAGCTGTTATCGTTAATCTGGTTAAATCTGGATGTTTTCCCTTCTTTTCTTATATTGTTTGTTCTGCTTTGAGGTAGTTACAGTTCATTTATGTCTAGTGAAGGAACCAGTGGTATTTGCTACAGTCGGCTGCAAGGGCTCATGGGCTGCCATTTGCATAGGCCTTGTTACAAAGGCAGACCACATCCTGGTGAGGACAAAGTGCGGTCTGATACACAGCCTGCATACACCAGTGCCTCCCTGGAGGGCAGCCAGGATGTGGGCAGGCTTTGTAAGAAAGCACTGTTTTAGTCTGTGTGGAAGTTGAGGGAAGGGATAAACCAACTAAATTAATCTTTCTTTCCATTCTCTGGCAGAGCTTCCACCAGTCAAAATATGCATATGATTCACTACTGTATAAATTTTTCCTGTGCTTTTTGTTTGCTGTCATCTAGGGGAAAAGCAGCGTGTCATTCAATCAGCTACATTTTGCTTGGAGTCCTAAATATTTTAGGGAAATCTGAAGACCCCAGTTTAGGTAACTTCTTGAAAAGATATTCTTGCTTAAAAATACGTCTTAAACACAAAGCAAATGATTGTTGAAATACATTCCTCATCTTCCTTATGACAAATTCCAAACAAAGACAAAAAGCCCAACCAACCTACACATCTAAATTTTAGACTCTTGCTGGAGGAGGGTAGGTTTGCAAATATATGCCTGTCTGCATATATTTGTATATACTGTCTCTTACTCTCACATAAGAGAAAAGTGGAGCTTGTGGAGAAGAGGATGAGGATGCTACTCATGTACAAAGCGAAATCCTTATCTACAAATTGGGAACAGTAAAATGAGACCATAAAGCATTCAGTAATTTGTCTGAAGCTACATTGGATGACAAAGTTGGAGATACTACCCCAAATCTCCTGATTTTTGGATGTGTTAAAACCAAAGAAGCAGCTGCTGTTCTCACTTCTTATGGTGCTTTTATTAAATGAAAATATGAACTCAGTGGAATGCTGAATACTGCTCGGAAAGGTTGACTCTTAAAGGGAAAGAATATCATAGGTTTAATTTAAGTCTCACAGTACACTTCTCAGTTGAGAGAATTATCGTGTGGCTGCAAGCCTTTTTGCAGCTAAAATAAAACATTGAGGTTTGATTGGAAAGTGGATTGAAGTGGAACATTGGTTGCATCAGTAAATGTGCCTTATTCTCAATTGGCAGTGGTGAGTGTGAGTCAGTATGTTTGTTTCAGCCTCTAAAAATACCATATGTCTTTATATTTCCAGACAAGTCCTTATGATGGACAGAAGCAGTGTTCTTTATTGTTTAAACATGGCCATGTCTGTTGTGTATTGAATCTCTCTGAAAACAAACTAGCCCACATCCTGATTGACCGCTGGTTTTGCCACCATATACCTCATCAAAAAGAGTGAATTTGCAAAGATGTAAAATTTGAGTTAGCTATGGGGAAGCAGGTCCAGCAGATGCTGGTGACCAAGGTTAGTCCTAGTGAGTATTCCATTCATGCTAATGGAAGTCATCCCTATCTGTGCCAAGAATGAACTCTCTAAAAATGTAGTTGTGGGTGAGCTCCTAACAGATTCTGTTTATTCAGTTTTGGGTAAACACTTTTCCCTAAAAACTGGCTTTACCATATGATTCAGAATCAAAACTATGTGGAATTAGTCGTTTTCCTTTGAATGGTTTTGACCTCAGAATTATTCTGAGGTTTTTAGTTTATTTGAATCCTAAAGTTGAACAAAACTGGAGTGTGCAGCGATTTAGTTTAAACCAACAAGTGTGCTTGGGGAAACTACCTATCTCCTAGAATAATTACTGGAATTCTCCTTGGCTTATGATGTTTGAAAGCCGGCAAGTTTGCAGCATGAGACATTGTTTTTCTTCACTAACTTCATTCAAACCTGTTCCTGGACAAACTCTGAAAAGGAGCAGGTTTTATATTTTATTAGGAACGTTCTGGCTATTTGCTGATGAGATTCAAATCCCATTGCTTTGAAAACCTTGAGACCTTTTGTATATATGTTCTAGTAGAAACCATTGTACAGTCTGAAGTTCTGTGGTTTATGTATTTGTCCTCTCAACTGATCCGTAGGTGTTCCTAAGATGAGAAGCTTCTGTTACACTGAGGAGTCTTCTGAATCTTAGAAGGAAGAAAAGACAAACCACAGAGTCCCCCAAAGCATGCAACTTTTGTCTAGAGCTGAGTTATTTTCATTGTTGTTCTGCAATGGTTTCAGTACAGACACTGTTAAGCAGGTTTTTTTTTTTTTTTACAGTGCTGTTACTGTGCCTCTTAAGTATTTTGTCCAAAATCCATTTATAACTCCAGATTACACTATTCCAGCTGTAGTTTTTAAAATACTTTGTTTTTATACTTTATTATGAAAAGATGACTAGAAATCTTTGATAAACCTGTTGAGTTGCACAGGGAGACTGTGAGAAGCATTAGAGAGAGAATTCATTATCCAACTCTGGAGAGTCATGGAATATTGTACTATTCAATATTGCTGTATTTGAGGATACAACATTTATTTAGACAAGTGTTGAACTTGAATGCACCAGAGTAACAACTCTTGCTATTTTTATGAGCAAGAATTTTGCGAGCAAGCTGGTGGAATGTAGAGTCCATTTACAATACTTACCATGTGAAATAAATTTCCTCCAATAGGTGGTGAACTCTTTGTCCCAGATAGTCCCAAATCAGGCTAATCATATTTACTTTCAGAGGTGTGTGATATGCATAATCATATATGTACAATTTGACTTTACTCTCACAATGTAAACTTCCAGGACAGTCTCGGAGAAATTTGATAATGGGTTTACTTTTGCTCTAACCACAAACCTTACTGTGGGTTTTTTGTTCATCTTAGATGTTGAGTGTGGGAGCGTCTGGAAAAAAAAGTGAAAACATTTTTTTTTCTTAGTTTGCTGAAACTTGGTTGTGTTATCACCATTCGGAGTGCTAGTGTAGCCTTACTTTGTTCTGATGGTATGGCATCAGTAAGAACAGATGCAAGAGAGGAGGGGAGTGTTGTGCTCTGTACCAGCTCTTTATTGTTCTAATTGCATGAAGTATTTTTCAGATGCAACATTATGATTGCCTTTTTTTTCTTATTGATTTGAAATTTGTTGTATGTTATTAGACACTGACCAGACACTTGATATCAAGTAAGACTTAAGAGAGGATTAACTAGATTTTTCCACTAGCCCTTCCCTACCTGTTTTGTAGCTTTGCCTTTTCAGCATGCAGTTACGTTTTGTTTTGTTTTTTTTTTTCCTAATTAGGAACATGGCTATAGGAAGTACTAAAGCTTTGCTAGAGTTGCATGTGAAGGAGGAAACTGTTATTTTGTATGGGAGGAATCTGCTCAATAAGCCAATATAGGGGTTCCTATGTCAGCTGATACCACCCTTGTTAAAGCCTATTACTATAGCCCGCCTTTCCTCCTGTTCTTGTCACTTGAAAAGCTCTAAAGCCATCACTCTCTATTTAGCTGGTTTTAAAGAGAATGGGAAGAGCTGTTTCAAATCCCCAGGAAACATGGTGAACAAAGGATATGATTTGCTAGGTCAGACTAATGGCTTATCTAATCGAGTCTGCTCTCTGCCTTTGGCCTTAATCAGTGCTTCAGACAACAGTGGGATTTCTTGCTAGGTATCTATCCAAATGAGAGGCTACAATGAAGGGCTAAGTGCTTCTTTCTTCTCGTCAAAAAAGACAGTTGTTATATACCTTGAAGCATGATATTTTTTTTTTTTTTTTTTTTTTGTTTCTTTTTTAGCATTGGCTTTGTTTACACAACAACAATTGTGGCTTGCACTCAAGGCCTTATCTCAAATGTTTGCCTTGATGTGCTGGTTGCTTAACAGCACACATGCAAAAGAGTCATGTCTAAAAACAGAATGGAGTTCAGTCCAGAGAATGTCTGAAGGAAAATGCAACTAATGGCAGAGAATCCTTGGATTTTTGAAGCTATAACTTAAATTCAGGAGTAGTGGAGAACATGGAGCTTTTTTTTTCTCTTTCCTTTTTTAAGGAAGTCTCAGTTCTCAGTTCTTGACACACGGGACTTTTTCTTATATTATTCTTCTCATTTTATGGCAGAATCTCTCTTCTGTTTTTGTTTGATTTAGAGAGGGAAAGAGAGAAAGCAACTCTGGGAATTACTTTTTGTAGAATCATTATGGTTGGAAAAGATCTCTAAGATCGACTAGTCTGTCCGTCTACTGCCAACACTGCCCACTGAACAGTGTTCCTGTATTCTTGTTCTTCCTTCTCCAGAGGCAAATACAATGAATGTGTGAAAAATCAAAGTCTGAAAATGAAGAGAGTAATTTGAAAAACTGTGTTCTTTGGTTAATTAGTTTTATTTACTTTATCTCAAATGCAATTATTTTATCTTAATTTTTGCTCTACTAAACAATATTGAGTATTGGGTATTTCCAATCCTTAAATTATTGCTGTCTCTAACTGCTTTAGAAGACTCCTGTAGACTCAGCTGTGTAACTGTTCAAGATCCTGGCATGTATAATTCAAATGAATTCAAAATGGATTCAAATGAAAGGTGGGGAGATTTACATGAGGATCATATACGGACCACAGCTGTTCCTAGGGTGAATGTGAGAGTATGAAAGGAAGTATAAATCTATAAGCAGTGGATCTGCATAGCAAAGGCTTGACTGTGCCTCTGGCATGGTTAGGGTTGATATTACTGGATTACATGCTGTAGGAATCCTTATGGTGCTCTGGCTGGGTTGGGCAGAATTCCTTCTGCTGGTCCCTGGGAAGAGAACACATGAACACCCCCACCAAGAATGAAGTGCGTGTGCTGGTGCAGTCATGAGTGAGATTGTGACCTTCCCCTGTCCTTTTGCAGGCAGCAGGTGACTTCTCTGCCTGTTTTCATGACATACTGAACATGTGAGGTGATTTGTCTAAGGTAATTCTTTGTGTGCATGTGTTTCAGGAGAATGTCTTATATTTTTTCCTCTAATATGTCAGTTGTTCTGAAGTCAAGATTAGCCATTTCTGCCTTACAGTAAGACATATTAATGCAGAGTGAAAAAGATAGAGGTATTCAAGAATTCCTTTGTAGTTCAGTGGTCAAAATTGTGGGTTTCCATCCAGAGGCCTTGTCAGACTTTTCCAAAGGGGTTTTCTGTGTCTTCAACCTCTTTGCACCTTATTTTTGAATCCATAAAGCAGAGGTAGAAATTCTTCATTGCAGGATGACTGGCTTAGGTGATATCTAGATATCATGTATATGAATATTACCACAGGAAAGCCTCTAGAGGGGAAGGTATTTTATTCAGCTTACTGTTTGAAGGAACAGGAGATGACCCACTGAGCAGGTGCTAACCAGGTTCCATGCGGAGCACAGATGGTCAAATTCCGTCCTGTGCAAGAGGTCTGCATAGTTTCTTTGCATCACTTCAATCCCACTTCAAGGCTATTTATGATGCTTAAGTAAGACTTAACTGCTGCAGTCCTTACTTGTGTAACAGGAAGTAGGATTATGGGGGAGTTTTTCAGTAGGGCCAGGAGAGAAATCTACCAGAATCAAAGCAAAAATTAATGCATCATTTTTTGGAGATTTTTTTTTTGTAATGGAAAATCAGTGGAATTTTGGTTTCAAAAATCACAGTGGTGTGTCTCAACTGTTTCTATGCCACCTCTTTTTTTCTGTTTTCATTTAATGGAAAGCTATAGAAACACTGTTATCTAATGGATTTTGGTGAATGTTTTCTCCTTTGTGGATTTAGAAATAAGAAAATAATCTTTGTTATCCTCTGAATCTCACCATTGTGGCCTTTATACTACTTCTGATAGAGATGCACCTGCAATCTTCTGCTTCCACTAAGATTGTTCAGAGGCTGAGTTCAAATATCTGGTTATAAAACTTCATTCCTGACTTGTTTTCAGGCTCCCACCTGCCATATCCCATGAACTTGCAGCACTGGATATGCAGATTTTGCCTATCTCATTGAGCTCTTTTGTTACTTTTTGCTTCTACTGTATAGTCTGCATGGTGTGGAGGTACTGGTGGTGAAATTATGAGATGTTCAGCTTGCAGTCTTGCAAAAGCTAGTGGGTTGTAGCTTTCTTCCTTTGGTAGCTATAAAATGCTGCTGACTCGCATACCATGGATACCTGTCTATCTACTTAAAGCAACCAGATTGTGTGCTTTATGGGTACAAGGGTCAACTGGACAGGTTCATGAAAGGGAAATTAATTGAGGGTGACTAAATAGATAAAAGAAGTCTGGCACAGGAAGTATCTAAGTATCTATCCTCAAAAGACTGGCTGCTGGGAAACTGCCAGGGAAGTATCCATGTGCTCACCTAGTTCTTCTTTGTCTTAGGTATCTGCTCTCTGCTACTATCAAGGGATGGGAAGTTAGCACTGGTACTCTGTTCTGAGGCAGAATGGCTGTTCTTATGGCTTTGTGCATGGCCTCTTTCCCTGAAACAAAAAATATGAGCACCTCCTTTAAACAGCTGAGACCTTAATGTAGAAAGATCAAGAAGCAAATTTGAAGGATCTGCTGCTGATGTGCTTTGTTTTGAAGCTTGCTCTCACTTAAAAGCATCAAATACTTCCGTTACCCATTGGGCTCCTGTGCTCTCTTATACGATTTGAAAGATGAAATGCTAAAACAGTTGGAAAAATGACTAACTTGAGAATAGAAAATATTTATCCTTAAATCCCATTTGTGTTTCCAGGGCTGGTATTAGCATAGCTGCTGCAATCTGGGCCCAGCTCCTAGCTGGCTGGGTCTTGTGGGAAGCTGCTTGTGCCATTTCCCACAGGGTGCCAAGTCCATATACACTGAATCTATTCTTCCTACTTGCTGGGTAGATGCAACCTAAAGCCGAGGAACTTGTACACGTTTCTATAGATGCAAATAAGCTGACATTGTGGCCCCCGTGTCCTAGTTAATTGTTAACAGTCTATTTCTAAGAGTGTATATCCAGGGTAGCATGCAGTTCTTAGTGACTGCAAATGCAGCATGCTAACTGACAGTATTAACATAGGCTGGCATCCTTTCAAGCATCTACTTAGCTCTCTCACAGTTTGCTTCAGTACTTTTGTACATTCCTTGCATCTGTGTTGTGTTGCAGAGGCTGGAGGTATTTTTATAGGGTTAAATATTTTACTGAGAATTTACCTGAAGTTCAAAATTTTTGAAGCATATATTTTCTTTGCTTTTACCCTCAAAATTCAGTCAGCACTGAACTCTGAACTTACCCAATGAACAGCCTGGCTTATATGAGGATTACATTTTTGAGGCATTTATAGCTGGTTTAATTCTTCCTGTGCTGTTTGGCGTGGCTTGGGAATGAAAATGACCAGTGAGAGCATTGCCTTTTGAAATCCTGACATGTCCAGGTACTTAATTAACATAGTAACTAGATACTTGGGCCGTAAATAAGTTGTATCCAAGTGATGCCCTATTGAGAACAAGAGTGGGCATGGTTGGTGGCAGGGAAAATGAGAAGTGCTGTATGATAACGAATGAGTGAGGCATTTCTGGTAGATGGAGGTCTTTCTCTCTGAGTTAATGAAGCCTGCAGCAAAGCCAGCAAGTTGACTGCTTGATTACAGCTCCCAAGCAGTGAGCTCAGGAAGGAGCAGGAGCTGGTAAGCAGGTAAGTGGTTACCCAGGTTGCCTCTGGACTTGAAGGAAGTGTGAACACATCATGCTGCTGTAGCACCTGTGCTATTGCTTTGTTCCCAATTGGCCTCTGGGCCAGATTCCCTTGCTGCTGCTGTGCAATTCAGTTGCTCCATGCCATGTTAGACTGGGGAATGTCCTGCTGATGTGGACAGCTGGAGTTAATGGGGTTAAACTTTTCTGTCCTTGTGGTCCTTTGTGATCTTCCCATTGAGAGCTGTATTCAAGCTGAACCTCAAGGCTGGCAGCTGCAATGCATTGCACCAGTGCCCTGGTGCCCTGTTCCCAGTGCCAAGCTGGGCAGGATTTGTGCAAAGGAATGGGATGAATATGAATGTAACTTCCTTGAAGGTGGTGGAAATGTTTGTTTCTCTCTAGTTTCTAACTAAGCTGAATGCTATATAAAGGTCTGATGTATGTATTTCAAAGGGTCAGTGTGTTGGAATTAAATCATCTTGAAGGAAATTTATCCAGCTGCAGTGCCTACACACCCCCTCAAATCCTGTTTAATCCCTTAAATACTTACGCAATGCCTTGGCTGTGTGCTGGCCTTCAGCATAGGAGAGAATTTCGCCCAGTGTGAGCAGGTCTAGAGGAATGTGAATGATCCTGTGAAGTAGGTAACACATAGGGGTGACTTAATCCCTCACTGAAATACAGCCACAGCAAACTCCTTTTCAATTCCAGAAGGAAATGAAAAGGCATATCCAAATATGCAGTTGAAGACTGAAGACGTGCTTTAAACAAGTGAACTGTAATGACCAGAAATGCAGTTTCAGCCAGGATCCCTGGGCTTCTCAACCCAGTGCTTCTTTTAAAAGTGCCACAGGATTTTTGTAATCACAGGTGGCTAGGAACTTGTTTTCCTATGTTGTCTGAAAATCTGTAGGTGGGATTTTGCTGTTATCTTCACTTTTAACCACATAATTTAAGGGATTCTTTTTTGTATTGATGCTGCTGCATGCTAAAGTCTTTGACACAGCATCAGCGTATGTTCAAAGAGGACTGGAATCTGTGGTCCTTCATAGAAAGATCTTTTGTTGCGTTTGTTTCTACAAAGTGGTCAACTCCTGTTTTGAAATGTCCCTTGTCTATATAGCTCTGTGAAAGGAGAGGAAAAAAACACAGTAACATTTGCTGTAAATGCATCCAAAAAATGGAGAGGTTTACAGAGAGGATTTAATCACTTCTAGTTAAAAAACAAAACAACAAACAAACATAACAAACAAAAACTTTTTAAAATGCTATGGAAATTTTAAAATTTTTATTAATTTTTTTTAAAGTCATTCTTCTGTGTTATAATCTCATAGAGCTGTGGGTTAGAGACTGAAAGGACTTTGATTTACTTTGTATCCAGTATTAATGCCTTTTATCATTGTATTCTATGTTAAAGTATGGTGTGCTGTGAGTGAGGTGGGTTGGGGGTGGAAGTCTGTGTCCAATCTGTGAGATACATCCATGCTACATATCCTGCTGAGAGGTAGCGGTTTGTGGGGCTTTGGATTCCATTCCTTTCTGCTGCTATGGAGTAACAAGGTATTGTGGATAATTCACCTCATCTCCCAGTGCTTACTTTCCTCTTCTTCAGCACGTGTGATATTTCCCTCTTGTGCGTGAGGCGTGGAGGATCACTTCAAGATGGTGCAGTTGCTCAGTGGGGGGGGAGGGGGGGGAGTTATGTACCACTGCATTTCCTGCTCAAGCGCGTTTCCTCCCTTGTTATTGACTGCAAGGAGGAAGGGAGTTTGTCATAAAGAGTGAAAATTATCCTTAGGAGACATCTGCTTTCCAGATTTTAGATTTTTTTTTTTTCTTTTTTTTTTTCCCCCGCAGAAATGTGTTTGCTCACTACCACTGCTACTTGGCACTGTGTAATACCCAAATGTGCCATAAGTTTCTGAGAGGTGGGAGAAGCCTTTTTGGTGTGACAACTGCCTCTGCTGGAGCTGATGCAGCAAGGAAGGGTTAAAAATTGGCCAGGGAAGGATGAAGGTGACAAGAATAAGCTTGTGTAGTTATGCCACAAGGAGCCCTACCAGCCCTTTTGGTTGGGCTGAAACAAAAAATATTTTGTCCTTTTCTCTGTGGCTCCCAGTGGGTGCATAGGGGCTGAATAAGGTGAGAGAGGCAACTGTTTTTGTGAGGTGTTCTGGCCCACTGGGTCGTGCCTGCAGCATAGTGTCAGATCATCCCGGATTCTCGCAGAGGGAGTTTGTTTTCTGGGTTTGTGCAAAGGCCCTGCTTTGGGAGCAGCTGTCTCCTGGACAATGGAGTGCTAAGCATGGCAAGGCTGGAAGTAGAAAGGGCTCTTTTGAGACAAATGTGAAAATTCTGCCGCTATGCAAGTGGAGGGAAGAAAGAGAACGTCTTCTGGAAGTGCTAGCAGGGCTGATGAATCTCTAACAGTCCTTCCTCACCTATTTTTTTTTAAAAAAAAAAAAAAAAAAAAAAAAAAAAAAAAAGAAGAAACTGTAATATTCTGACATGGGATTTTCAGATTCTTTTTTTTTTGTTTGTTTGTTTTTTGTTTTTTTTAGTGTGTGGGGTTTTTTTGCTTGTTTGTTTCTAATAGGCCCAGCAAGAAGGACTGAAAAGCGTTAACAGCCTTGCAAGGTCACTGGGACCTGAGCAGAATTACTAACTGGTTTTCTCTCTGTCAGGCACTCTGTATTCACTGTATTGCAAGCTTGAAGCCAGACCTTATTTCACTGAGCAAAAAATGGTCCTTTTGTTGCTGCTTTTCCCCCAGTGTCATCTCTCAGGGTTGCCAAGGAAACCGGTGTGTATCCTTTCAGCATAGGTTATTGGGCCCCAGGAAGGAAGTGCTCCAGTGCTGGCCTGCTATTTTTATAGAACCGTTACATAATACAATCTATTAAAGCTTCCTCTTGGTGTTTTATTGCACAAAGGGGAAATTAAGTTTGATGACTCCTAAATGTTTGATGGAGGATGTCAGGTGATTTCTGGATTGTTTTGTGCTTGCCACATAGCAACAATATTTCTGTATGCAATTCAAGAAGAACAAATATACATTAGTGCCATTGGCAATATTTGCCTGCATGCAGATCGCCAGAGGAAATTGAATTCTAAGCAGAGCGAGTACAAACACTGTAAATGTGCAGTGCGCTCTCAGCTGGGGAGGATAAGATGGGAGAGCAATTGTTGTTTCAGTGGTATAGGGAAAAGAGGTTGGAGGGTGGATATTTTTTCTTTGCCTTATTCTATTTGAATGCACAGAAACTGGGAGTCACGGTAATGCTCTTGTAATCTCCATGCACATCTGTGAGATGCATGTGGTAGTGGCCCTTTTTTTTTTTTTTTTTTTTTTTTGCTGACATCAATTTCTTTGAATTTGGATTACAGCTCTGGTGTCAAAAGTCTTGGTGATTTAAAAAGAGAACTGCATAACTTAGCAGCGTTGCCTATACAACACACTTGAACGGCTCTATTTCCATCCTTGGTAGGCTATTTTTCATGCATATGTTGATTGTTTGGAGATGTACTTCAAAATGAGTCATTCTACTTGTAATACCTGGGTAGGAAGAAATCTGCTTGGGGACTAGGGGTTTTCATTTCATTTGACTATCTCTCAACAAAGTGAGATCAACTGTAAGTCTTGATTAATCAAAAGCTTACAAGTGCATGGGCATGCACATGTATTGCTGTGGAAGAGTACTGCACATCATCTGCTCCTGGGGAACTTGTCCACATACTTGAACTTGGCCTAAAACAGCAGATAATGAGGTAATTCAAGCCAGCCCTCAGTGTCCTTTGTCTACTGCAGTATAGAAAGCAACAATCTTTGTGACTTCTTAGTGCCAGGATGTTACATGTTTCAGCTCAGGTTTAAGATGGAGTTTGTATTAATGATGACACCAAGTGGAGATTGCTGCCGTCCTTTAAAAGAAGGAAAAAATGGGACTGTGAATGGCAAGGCTGCAAGTTGTGTAAAGAGCATCTTCCTAAAATACTGGAGTGTGAGGACCTAAACTGCCTTCCTACCTTTAGTACTCACGAAGGAAAGGTGTCATTTTCACTTTATATTGAAAGCTGTCAAGAGACAATGACTTAATTTCTGTGCAGAAATTCAATTAAAACTGGAAATTGTGATAGGAATATTTGAACTCACAAAAGTTTCAGTGATGGTGTGCAATGCACTGGAGGAATATTCATTGCAGTTTTCGACAGTCTCTCCTTATTTAGAAGATGACACTGCTCTAATGAAACAGCAGGGACTAAGTGAAGAATCTGTAATTGCTTGTAACCCTTTGCAAGTAACAGAAAATCTCCTAGGCTTGAAAAATCTTTGCTGTCCCGTTCAGAGAGGACATCTGAGATGACCTGACAGGGAGAGTAGCTTGGTAGGACTAGAAGAATACAAGAGGGAAGGGTATGGAGACTTGGGCCTGGATGCCTTTCTATCAACAAATAGGTGGAGTTTAATTCAACATACAATAAGTACTGTGGTTTTGATCAGGAGTTAATATAGGACCCAGAGGATGCAACATTTTACATGTCCCGAAGGAGGGGTGGAGAGGCAATCAGGGCTCAGTACAGTTTTACCAGACTCCAGTCAGCATGTGTAGAACAAAGTGCTATAAATCTATGGCCATGATTTAACATGACAACTACAGCTAGCTAGAAATTGTCCAAGAGAACATTTTTTTTTTCATCAGAACTTTTCATGGAAACTTGTCGCTTTGGGTGAAACTTCTGAAAGGAAAAATTTCTGTGATCTGGCACTGAGTTCCTGTACAAAGCCAGACCAGAGAGCTCAAAATAGCCAATACCCTGGAGGGTGAAGCTTTTCCTGGGAATGCAGGAGATGTGTGTGCCAAACATGAGGTCTTGATTCTCAGGTTCCTGTTCCTTAGCTGTTGTAAGCTATGAGTACTGGGCTTTTGGCTGTTCTGTGTGGATGCCTCTTTTCCTAAGGGGGTGTGGAGGAGGAAAAAGTTCTGTCTCCATTTTTTTTTTTTTTTTTTTTTAATCTTGCTACAGAAGAATCTGTTGTTTAAATCATAAAAACCTTTAGCAGGACAAGAAACAAACTTCCCACACTGCTCCAGTGATGCATTTGCATGTGCTTCCTTTGCATGCGATCTCTCAGTTTCTCTGTTGCACATTTGTAGGCTCTGGGGCAGTTGGGATCTGATCAGCTCTGCTTGTCTCCAGGGTGACTCAGCGGGACCAGTTGGGTGGATCCCCCCCTTTTTATTAGCAAGTGGTTTATTTATTCATTAAAAATATTATTTGAGTGGAGTTTTGATTTCCTGGAAATTATTTATGTACTTGGATTTAAGTTCCTAAAATAAGTTTTTTTGGATGAAGAATTCAGGAGAAAAAAATTTGGCAACTTCAAAATTACACATGTTGATGTCCCTCTCACCAAAAAATTGCCTCAGAAAATCTTGTTTTATTTAGCTGTCATTCCCGTAACAGATTGTTAATTATAATTCCTCAATGGAGCGGGCTTTGGAAACCCTCAGTTACTAGTTTAGATTGACCAGGTGATAGTCTGTTCTGGTCCTCAATAATATGTAAGTGGAACAACTTAAGAAAGACTTTCTAGCCTAGCAAATACAACCTTCTTTGGGCAAGTAGAAGACTAAATTGAATTGTCAATGAGTTGAACGGAGAGGTGATAGCATACTTCATGAATCTTAAGGAATGGCTGGTTTCCACACTTTCCCTTACTTCCCCCCAGCTACACTCCTAACTTGAGTCAATTTACTAAAATTATGGCCAACTTAAAAGCTTTTTGTATTGATGAAATAGTAATTTCTGGAGGAAACTGAAAAAACGAGTATATATATTGTATCTCTTCTGGTTTTGTGCCGGCCAGAATGAAAGCACCTAGTGAAGAGAGTGAAGCAGCAGGCAGAGAGAAGTATGCGTAGGAGAGTGGAGAAGATACTTCCTGTGTTTGCTCTGAAAGCCTTGATTGTATAAAAGTCCATGTTTGTTTTTAGAAGGAACCTCTGGAGGAAAACAACTGTGGCAAGAACGTGCAAAATGTAGAGCTGGAATTATCTGACTTTGTCCTGTCAAATGTTAAGCCAAACAGGAAGGTTTATTTTTCTCCTTTCTTTTTTTCTTTTGGCAACTACTTCCTCAAGCTTCCTATGGGGTGGAAATGGGCAATAAATAGCAGGGTATCTAATGGCATAATTCCAGGCCTCCCAGCTACTGGTGTTGGCAAGGAAATGGCTCTCCTTTTGCTTCCTTCTTATTTTTAGTGTTGAGTTTTCAGGGGGTGGAGGGAGGGTCTGCTATTATCAGTGAGAGTCAAACCACAGTGGCTGCCTTCCACAGAGCTCTTACCACCCTGCCAAACTGGAGGAAGTTGGAGCCGTATAATTCACACCACTAGTGGTTTTGCCTTGTAAGTGAAACTTCCTTTAAATTTTTAAATACATGCACACAAAACTGAACTGTCCCATTGCTATAGGATCCCTGTTTTAAGTATGTTCACATTTTGGTCTTCTGGCCTTTCTGTTTTCCCCCTGCCACTTCTTCAAATTTAAAAATGTTCACTGGAGAGATGGATTGCAAACAGAGCCAATGTTGATTTTGGAATGAATGCTCGAATTACAGGCCCTGGAGGACAACAGGATGAAAAAATCTTTTCTATGATTTGATGATTTTCTGTATAAAAATGTTGTTCTTCAAAATTCGAGCTTGCTGTATTTGAAGATTTTTCTGTAGACTTACCAGTCATGTAAATTGTAGAAAAGACAACTGGCTCAAAGCAATTTGAGGGGGCTTGTCATGAGGTAGTAAAAAGAATCAAAAAAAC
Organism: Lagopus leucura; assembly: GCF_019238085.1. Lineage (NCBI taxonomy): Eukaryota > Metazoa > Chordata > Aves > Galliformes > Phasianidae > Lagopus > Lagopus leucura. Next base: position 32,985,196 of record NW_024962264.1, on the reverse strand, counting down.
TCCATAGGCCTTTTCTTAAACATAAGATTAATAAAAAAAAAATCAGAAGTGAAGCCTTTATTTCCGTGAAACTTTAAACTATTCTTTCTTTTTGCACAGAGGTGCCTGATTTCATTATAAACCTGCAAGCCAGTTCAAATCATTCAGAATTTGTTCATGCATGATAGACTTCTTTTTCTTTTTGGCTATGAAGCAGAGCTTTAAGCTGGGGAAGTTCAGCCTGGTTTGATTTTGGTATGGACAGTCAAGAAGCCCTATTTCAATAAACTTAATGCAAGAACGTTTTTCTCTGCTTTTTGTTGCATATCCTGGACTTAGAGCAATTGTTGCTGGAAGCTTTAATCTCCAGCAAATACACTGGATTGCTCCTTCCCCAAAGCAAACTCAGCTATAACAAATTCTCTGACTGACGTTTGACCTGTTCTGAAGAGGCTACATTGATGGAGATTCCACATCCTCTTTGGGTAATATCTTCCAGTTGCTAACCAGCATTTATATTACTCTGCTAGGAAAATTCAAGCCAATAGTCAGTGGTTTGAAAATAGAGGCAAAGACGGAGGCTGTTTCCCTCAGCTGTGGCTTTAGCATACATCTTGTAGTAGGGGACGTTATGCAGAACACAGTGTGCTGGCAGCCTGCTGGGACATGAGTATTGGATACAATCAGAGTACCTTCCCATGAGGATGTGGAAAATCTCCCAGCATGTCAAGAGGATGTTTGTTCAAAGTCACTTTTCTTAGGTGTTACAGGTGAGGATGATAACCTCTAGGGTTTTCTCTTGTGATAATGTGCTTTATAACTCTGCCAGATGTCTCATGCTTTGGGATGAAATGTTCAATTGTTGGATGCCTGTCTTAGACATGACGTTTTTTGGGGAGGACTTGAGCCAAAATGCCTTGGCCTGCTCACTCAAAGAGGCAAGGGAGGTGGGATTTATTTTTAAGGGAGCCTGATAATAATTTATGGATGCCAGAGGCTTTGTGCTTTGGAATGAGACTTTATAACTTCATAACTTCAGTGCAGAAAAACGGCCACGGTGTCAGCTATTTGAAGATTTTTCTGGTCTAGACTGTATTCTGCCAGGAGGGTGTAAATGTATGTATTCTGTAGTTCCTTCCCGCAAAGGCTCCCAGGCTTGGAGTCATGGAGCAGAAGGCAAAATATGACACTTTGTATCAGAGGAAGAACTAAGGAAAGGGAGCAGAAATACCTGCTTATACAAGATTTTTCAGCTGCTTTGTTCTGGTAGAATGGTTTCCTAATCCATGATGGTTCATCATTTCAGGTACTTTTTGGTGCAAAGGCTGAGAGAACCTTGGGATTGATCCAGCCTTGTAAGATCATGATGCTGAATGAAAAGTGCATTTTTTTGTTTCACTTTTGCTTTGTGTAGAAATGTGAGAATGTAGACTCTAGGCTATGAAGTTTGTTGTCCGCACTTGATCACCCACAGATGTTCATTTCAAACCTGACTACAGACATTCCTGCTTTAGCATGATGATACTTTCATACATTCTACTCAACATAGGATTTATTTTGCTTAAAAAGAAAAGCAATCTTCACCTGTGAATGAGTAGGAATATTGGTACAAGACTGTGATTATTCTTACTTTGAGAAAAACTGAAAGGCTCTCCAAACATATACTCAAAACTGTGGTTAGCATACTTATCCTGAGAACATTGAATATAAGCCCCCAAAAATCTGTCTAAATATCAACTTGATTTCTGGGAGATCACAATCTAATTACGCTGCTATTATGCTAAAATATTTCTGAGTGCTCTTGGCTTTTTTTCCTGTTTTTTTTTTTTTCTTCTCTTTTTTTTTTTTTCCCCCTCTTATGAGTTCTAAATGTGCAGTTTTTTCTAAGCAAAGTTTGATGTGCTGAGCTGGTAAATACAATAAATTCATTTCAAAATTGCTTTACTAAAATATTTTTCCCATTTGACAATGTGAAAGACTGGATTTAATAGTCTACTGAAGCATGTAAATTTCTTGTTATTACAGAATCCACGGTGAAATATTGCTTCTGTCCAAGGCTCACTTATGGCTGTAGATTGCTTATTATAGGAAGTGTTGTCTTGCATATCGTCAAAGGTTTAAAGGCTCACTCAATTTCCTTTTGGTTCCTACATTCTCAGACCAAGTTTATCAGGATAAAGCATATTTTTTGAATGGCAACATTAGATGCACTGTTCCCTTGGTGTGCTTGAATAAGACTTAAGATAGAGGAACTTTGTTTGAAGTAAATACATAACTCTGAGCATTGGATCTGAGACAAGGAGGTTTAGACTGAACCGCATTTATGGATAATGTGTATCTTGAACTTCCAAGTACTTGGTGATACAGGACCGTTTTGAAATATGGTGCAATCTCTTAATGGATTACTTGGAATATTTTACACATAAAACACATGTACATCTTTTCCAGTATGAATTAATAGGATGTGATGTCATATAGGAACCATATAGCTACCTGTTGAATACCATAAAAGGGTGTAAAGTACATCATGGATAGCATAACTTTGGCTTTTAAAATAGTTTACACATAAAGAAAACTTCAATAATTTTCAGAGTGAAAATATTGACAGTTTTTACTGCTCAGAAGAAAATAAGGAAAATAAATTCTGTTCCTTCCCTCCCTGTTAGGATGACCAGAGTGAATTTAATAAAAAGGTGTTTTACAACAAGGAGGTGGCTGCTGTTTATATGGCCACTGGGATGTGGTGTGCAGGTTATCTGGTAGGGGAAATCCATATACTTGACATGCACTATCTCAATGAAAGTGGTTAAGAGCAGGTTAGATTGTGGCTCCTCAAGCCTAGTCTTCCAGGAACTGGACTTGTATAGAGGACTTGTAGAGGAGCCGTATTGCATTGCTGTTTTCCTAATTCCTAGGTAGGTTACTTTTTAATGTGGAGATTAGAGCTCTTTTCCCCCCTGTAATGATTTTTTTTTTTTTTTTTTGGTCTTGTTCATCTCTTTTAAGCCAAGCCCTCCAAAAGGGGCAGACAGAATTTAAAAAAGCCACCTTGGGAAGGAAGACACAAAAACCTGTTCTGGTAGGTCAAATAATCAGTGGTGGGACTCCATTAATTGTAATGGAATGTGGCCGCTTACTGACAGTAAGTCCCAGCCCAAGAAACATAAGGTTTAATGATCTCATCTTGTTATGGAGTTGCTGGGCCAAAGCATTAGGCCTACCTCTAATGCCCTTGACTGCAGCGTGGGTGGTTTAGATATTAATTTATGAAAAGAGTGGGATTGTGTGGCATGGGCTGCAGAATGAGGAAGAGATGGCATCTGTCTGCCTAGTTTCTTGCTCTGATTTGTATTCTCTTGTTCCATTTTTCAGTTTGATAGTTTTGAGAGAGGATTTTAGTGGTTGCTCGCAAAATGTAGATCAAAATTGAACTGTGGAGATCAGATGGCTTACACCTTACAATACTAAAACCTGTTAAACACTGTCTTTGATAGTTACTGGAAAAATACTAATGACTATTTCTGATCCATAAAGGAGCACAGAAATAATATCTTCTCATAGACAGAAAATGTGACAGGCAATATTTACATGCTATGCACACTGTATTCCCAGTACAATATGAATACACATTCAATAATAAGCAAGCCACGCAGAAAACTTTTGAGATCTGAGGAAGCTAGTCAAATTTGAGATGAAAATTTAGGTTAATTCAGCTCCTGTGTAGTGTGTCTACTGTTTTTATTTCCAGTTATCATTTCATTTTCCCCTTTTTGTTCAGAATCTACCTTACTGCACCTTTTGGTAAAGGCGGGGGACTATCTAGAGGTTTGGAAACTCTCATATGCAGAACTTCTGTGGGGATTCTTTTCACCTTCCCCATGATGAAAAGACATCTCAAAGGTGTGCCCTCAGTGACCTGAAAACAGTACAGATTTATGCTGCTGTAATTTATTTGAAGCCTTGTCATCTGCCTTTAATTTTGCACTGAGATACTAATCTTCTCAGCTTTTGTGCACGGTTAGTACCTGTAAAAAGCTGTCCAAAATGTTGATATCAGCATTGTTTGATGACATTTACAATGAATGTTTCAAAACACCTTTGCACAACTTCAGAGTTTTACAAATTGATTTCAACCTTTGCAAATAATGCTAGAAAAAAAAGCCCATTTAAATTTCTGATTTTGGATGTATGCAGTACAGCATGAACTGAGTGAGTAATAACTGAGTAAGAAGTTAGAAGCCCTGTATGATGAAAGGGACTTTTCCTGCTTGGCTGGTTAATTTGATCAAAGGTTTGTGGAATTGGGGAAATAAACTTTCTGATTAAATGAAATACTTAAAGGAAAACTTTTCCACTTGCACTGAATTTCTAGGCCATCTTCAAAAATGCTGAAACTTACCCAAACAAAATTTGACTTGGTATGTAAAATGGAAATTCCAATTAAATTGACAATTGTTCATTTTCCTAAAATGCTTCTATGTGGGTTGGGAAATGGTGGTATAATTTCCTGACTAGCTCTTATACAGGCTTTCTGCACTGCTGCTATTTATACTTGCATGCTACTGGAACTGGTGACTAAGGTTTCGGTAATGCACGTTCTGTGAGGTGGTTGTTTGTGAGCATGTGGTTGACCTTTGCTGGCAAAGTGATGTGAAGATAAGAAAAGGAAGAGGATATATTTCCATTCACTTGTTTTATCCATCCTGGAGGAGTAAACACCGTTGCAGGTTGTTTTAGATATCCTCTAAGAGCAGTTAGTGATAATTGTTTAAGTAGCCCGTAAGGCAATTGTGTGTCTAACAGTGTCTGCTTTAACTGCACCAGCCGGAACTTGAAAGCAAACATCTTCACTACAGGGAAGTCTACTGATACAGCATGATCTGATAGTAAATGATTTGGTCTTTATAGACAAGTAGCATCTCTAATCGCTTACCATTCATGGATTCTATAGAATGCCTTTCCTGAGAGATATCTGGGAGATGAAAAAAGAATTATTGGTCCCCACCACTTTTTTGTGCTCTGTCAGGAGAGTGGAGTTCTTTGCAAGTAGAAAGCATCAGTTTCTTGATGAAAAATGGGGGAAAAATGAAAATTTTTTCAGTTGCTTTGGGTATGTGTGTGCATTTGACTTAGATTTTGAACCTAAATTCCAATGTAGCTCCTGAGCACCTTAGATTAGGTCATGTCAAATAAAATATACTATGCATTTTGGGGGGGGGGGGGGGGTGGGGATGGGGCTCTTTGAATATTAACATATTGACAATTTCCATGTAACACCTGACTTTGTCCAGTGGTTTGATATAGCTGTATTACACCAGATAGGAGTGTGAAACTACCAAGCACTGCAGTTGCAATGGTGCTTTGAGCAGTAAAAATTGCCAGCCAGATAGATGTCACTGGGACTGAGAGAAATGCTGATGTCTGCAAAGAAGAGGAGAAATAGCGTTAGCTGGAGAGGAGAATGAAAGCTTTGTATCCATTTGCAATCTCAGTTACTCCAAATCCTTCTCCAGTTTGGAGTAGCATAACATCCAGATCTGTCTTCCTGTAGACTTCAAAGACCTGTATCCTTGGGGCAGTGTATTTTAAAGATTTTAGCAAGTCCATTAACTGAAGAACATGTGTGTGTGCGTGTATATGTTCTTGCTATGTGGCACAGTTTATATTGTTTAATATCCCTGAATTACATTTTCTTCTTAAGTTTGCTGTTCTCAATTTTTTACTTTATTTATTTATTTTTTTTCGCAAATAGGTTCTGAAGACAGTAGGTTGAACAGCAGAAAGGGTTACTTTTCCTCTCATAGTAGAAAAGATGGAAGCATCTCTTAACCCCTATTTCTGTCCCCAGGGTCAGAAGGAGGTGGTGGATGCCCTTTGCAGCGGTAGTGATGTCTTCGTTGGGCTCGTAGAACTGTGTACAGAACGCATTTCAACGTCGTAAGGTAGGAGCCGAGAATGGGCTGTATTTTCTTATTGTTTATTCAGCCGCCTTTTGTTTCTGAAGACCAGGTTCAGGAGCAAGGTACTATGCAGTCAGTTTCTCAGTTTGCTGATGTTTGCTCTCGCCTTCCCATGTGACTCATTCCAAACACATCTCATTCATTCAGGAGGGTAATTTTCTATTTCCACTTTAGTGCACTTCTTCTCCTCCTCTTCTGCCCCCCTCCTTCCAGGTCTAAAATGTCCTGTCAGCTGCTGTTTATCTGATGATTCAAATGTCCGTGCTTGATTTCTTTTTCCCCATTGCTACAGTTCCTCCTTCCGTTCCAAAGGCTGTTTTACTTGTCATTTCTATTCTCCTGTCAACAGCACTCTTCATCGTTTCTGGCTTGGGCGGTTTGTCTACATGGCTTTCTTTGGAGGTGTTTTTGTGCTAAATGAGTGCCTCCCAGGAAGCCCAATGTAGCATAACGTAATTAAGTGACAATATATGAGGTGCCAGTCCTTAACCAAGCAGTTAATGACTGGCTGGAAGATTTACAGGCATGAAGTAGAGTCAGAGGGAAATTTAACACACCAGATTGTAGTTAAATGATAGGTAGAAGACGTTTGGACATCACATTAGATTCAGCCAGCAGTAAACTTATTTCCTACATTAAATAGGATGAATGCTAAGCTTATTGAGGCTGGACAATGTTGCATGGTACCATTCAACTTCTTTAGATTATCTTGGTGAGGTGCAGGAGTGGCTGCAGGCTTTGTTTTCTCTCCATTTTCCAACACTTTTATGACTACGTTTATAAAGATTTTACTTGGATTCTCACTCTAGTTGTAAGATGGTCTGCTCTCAGGAATCTACCCAAAATAGCCCTTGTTTTCTTTTATCCCTTATTCTTACAAGTTTTTTGTTAACTGTGGGCTCCGGAGTGGGTGCCTTTGCATGACTTGTGTAAGTAATCAATGACCCAGCTGGAAGAAGAGAGGCGTTTCTCAGCCCTGTGGACAGTTCACACATGCTTCTGTCACCTTCAGAGTCCACATCTTGCTAGATAGAAACTGATCATCTAGCTCACTGGCAATCCTTCGCAGGTTACAGAAATTAAGTGCAGGGATGCTGAAGATATGCTTTGTTGGTTTTCAGGTGTCCAGATAAACTGTAAATTGATATATATCCCATTTCCCATTTGCCCCTTCTGCAGCTTGTGTAAAAAGGAATATGAAGATTGTTTAATTTGTTTTGAAACTGTACGTATTTGAAACATTTCCAACAGGTTCTTGTGAATTTTCAAGACCTGGGGGAGTTATGGTAGCAGGACTTGTGGAAAGTGTGTGCATTTGGCACAGTGTAGTTTGAGCTGCATTTGTTCATCTCTTCAGACAACCTATCTGAAACACTGTCTTCAAAATTATTCTGGGGTAGGGTACTGGATCTCCCCCCCACCCCCCAACTCACTAATTTTTTCACCCATGACTTGTTTTTCCTTCTTGTTCCCTTTCTTGGAAGCAGATCTATGTAACCAGTAAGAGGTACTGTTGGTACAGCTCTAGTTACTGTGGTTTAGTTACTGAAAGTAAAAAATCTTTGTGTGTCCACTTTGCATACTTGAGTTGCTCTTTCATCATCTTTTTAAAAGAAAAACAAAAACAAAAAAAAAAAAAACCCAAACCAACTAGGCTGTTTACGTTAGCTAAATATTCACTTTGTTTTATGGTGTGCTTTGTATCCATGTACATCTCATGTGGATATGGGTTGCGCACACACTTGTACAGGCCAGTATCAGCAATATGGAGTGCTTGGCATTCAGCCCCCTGGTTGCCTCTCCCACATGCTACTGTTGGAGGTGCCAGATGCTTTGCCTGTTTGTCGGCTCATGCTGATAACATGTCCGTTGTGTTAGCTTTTATTATGCCAGAGGGTGATGTGCAGGCACTTTGCACCAGTTTGCAAACATATGCCCCATCCACAGATCACCCTCTACTCTAAAAAAGCAGCTTGAGCAGCAGTTCTTTTCCCCCAGGCCTTTAGCAGATGGACATTTTCCCCTAGAAACCACTATGGGACCTTTGTTGGTGCATGATTTGGTGTTTCTGTGGGGTAGTTTGTTGAGCTATATGAGATTGAGTTGGACCAGGGAGATAGTACTAAACATCCCTCAGGGAATGGAGCGAACTATGAGGCTGCTCGTTTCAGAGTTGGATGCTCTTTGATGGTAGGAGCTGGCATACCTAGACGGAACTGGACTCAATTATATTTAAGGTCTTTTCCAATCAAAGCGATTCTATGATTCTATACCATGCTCAGCACCATGTTACTCAGTAGCATTGCTGTTCTGGAAACAAAGTGCACAAAACAAAACCACCTGTTAGGTGTGGGTACTACCAGTTGCTGCCCTTCTAATTGCTCCTGTTATGTTCTGTGTTTGCCTGCTTAGCCTGGCCTTGTTCCATGCCTTTCTCTGTCTCCTACCCAATTGCTGTCCAGAGAGCATTGGTTTCTACTTCTGAAAGTTTGTGATTTGTCCCATATGAGTGTTGTCCTACTTTGGGAGGAGGTTGCCTTTCAGGACAGTTGCTCCTGTCCACGCCCTGCTTGCTTCTCTTCATTGCTTCTGTTTTGAGTAATGCTCTTTTTTGATAGTTTTTCACTAGTACAGAAAAGTTTTGTTTCAAGGTTTGTGTATGTTCTAGAATGAGCCAGTTCTGTGTCCTGGGTTTTCCTGCCTCGCTCCTTTGTGAAGCTTTACCCTTCAGGTTGTTTGTGGGATGTACTGGGATTCTCAGTGTGCTTGTGAGGGTTCCCCTGTGGGCTGGCTGAATACAAACTTTATAGTTAAGTGAATATTTCTGCAGATGTCTGTAATTTACACTAAGATTCACATTAAACATACCTTGATGCTACTGGTATTAGACACATCAGAAATGCACGAGTAACGTTGTCTTGGTTTTGACTTATCTTTATTACTTTCTGTGTGTAAAGTAACCCATTTTCAATCACACATTTTGTTTCTTTATATTAAGGACTATTATTTATTGTTCTGAAGCTTTCTTTCTGAGATCTATACAAAAAAGGAGGAAAAAAAATCAAATCAAAATCCAAGTGAATGTCTTAGAAAACTACTTGAACTGTAGGAGAAAAGTTGGAATGCTTTCCAAAACTGGAAGGTATTCTTGAAACTTAAGTAAATGGGGCAAATCTTTTCAGGTTTTCTAGTCTTACTATCTTGCTATTGAAACATCCTTGAGACGCAGATTCTTACTGGTGTTCAGATGTATAGGTCCTACTGAATCCATTGGCAAAATACATTACAAATTGCAGCCTCTGATACTTTGCAAACCTCCTTCCTTTTCCCAGCTTTTAATATCTGTTTCTGGGTGCATATTGAAATCAAAATTAGAATTGTTGGCTCTTAAAGTGACAAATTGATGCAGATCTTTGCTTCCAAGCAGTATCATTTTTTTCCCCACCTGTGTATCTGGTACCTTCTATACGCCAGATTGGCACATTTGAATCCTAACTGTGGGGTTGCAGTATGCCAGCGAGATCTCCGTTGGCTTAGTTATGTGACCTTGAATAGCATCGGAGTCTCCAGGACAGTCATGCACTCAAGGGAAGTGTCCAACTATGCTATTTAATTGCTAACTGTGTGCATGTGTATATCACTGCCCTCTCCTGCATACAGTAGGTACTGCTCCAAGTTTTGCCGCAGGCCATTTTTTTTTTTTGAGAAACAGCTGGATTCCTGCTGAAGGCAAAGGGTTTTAAGGTTTTGGCTTTGGAGGTGTCCTGTCTGCTGTCTCTGTGGAGCTCAGAGTGCCTGTGGTGAGCAGCAATAAAATAATCCTCTGTCTTTAAAAAGAAAAGGAGAAAAGGGGGTGAGGATGCCTCCCCTAGTTCTTCCTCAAAGAAGGTTAAATTGTAATTATTGAGCAGATATGTTTGCATTACTAAAGGTACTGAAAGTTAGATGGTGTTTCTTTAATGCTTTTATTAATGGCATTGCATAGTATTCTTCTCTGGGAAACAGTAATAGGCATTTTCCTATTTTCATCACATATATAGCTGTTAGATGAAAACAGGCCTGACTGTTCCAAATCAGTAATTGCAACTACATAGCTCTAGGATTTTGGAGGAGAGCATAAGAGAGAGTATGACCAGACATCTGAAGAAGTTCAATGTGTGTTTCTGTAAAAGTAAGCATCTTCTGAAATGAGCTTGTTTTTTTGCTGCAACTGAAAAAGGCACTCATAAATCTGAGTTTTCCTTGCTACTTTCTGAAAGCATTGCTATCTGTTACCATGCATCTACAGGACAATTAAAGCAAATGAAATAATGGTGTCTGCAAATGTTAGATGGCATATTAGCTAGCAACAGAAAGTTAGAAGTAGTCACAGAAGAAGTAGAAGTTCCATTCAGTTCCAAAACCGTGAGCACAACAGTTGTGTGAGAGCCACAGGGTAGAGTGCTCCAACAGTAGAATGCCAAGTGGGGGACCAAATTGTCTGGGGGGGATTGGTAATGCAGTATGAAGTCATTTGCCTGTAAGTTATGAATTCAAACGCAGCTCAAGCTCTTGGCTAAAAGTCACAATTATCTGCAGTGGTTCTGAACTAAGTACTAAGTTTTGTAAGAGGCTCATGATCCTCCCAGGGACACTATACAAGTTAGAAGCAACTTGTAAGGCAAAATGTCACTTGTAGCCCATGGCTGTGGAAATTCAGTCAGTGTTCACATCTGGGCTGTTCCTGAATATGCAAAATGTTGGAGGAGGCCTTGGCTATTGTCAGCGATGTCTGGGTGGAAGTGGAGAAGTATGGAAAAACTAGGAACTGTATGGAATGGAATGGAAGTATGGAAAAACTGGGATGGTGAGGATATTTCTGGAGAAGATTCTGTTCAGGGAGCCATTTCCAAGTGACTTGTTCTGTCTTAGACTGACAGACAAGAGGGATAAGGATGATGGTTCAAAATGGCAGGATGACAAAAACATGGCAAATAGAACAAGCTGCTCTGCATGCTTTTAACTGCAAAAACAGTCTTTCCCTAGGGATTCTTGCAAACATCTGCCACCAAATTTGCATCTACTATGACAGCCAGGTGCTGAAATTTGTAATCACAAACAATGAGATAAAGCTGCACGTCCTGTATCCAATGCACTTTGCTAGCCAAGCATGACATGGATGCACATTAATTACTTCTTATTTATACTTTATTTTGTGCTTTGGACTTGTTTTCTACATTCCTGAGTTCAGTTGGGCTAACAGCAATCGTTTATCCACCTGCTGGAGTTATGCGGCTAAAGTTTTGATGCAGTGAATGGAGTACAAGTTTAAGATGAAAAAAAAGTAACAAAAGCAAACCTGTGATTCTTTTAAATCCAGCTATTTTTCAGCTCAGACTTTTCACTTTACAGTTGAAGTTGAAATTTTACTAGTTTTGTCCTGCAGATTCATTCTGGCACTGCAGTGGTGCTTTAATATATTCTTGCTAAGGTGCTCAGCTAATGAAAATAGAGCAACTCAAATGGGTGAATTATGATCTTCAGGAAGGAAGGCCATAGTAATTAAACATGGCCAGGTTTTGATGGAGTGACTAGAAATCTGATAATTGCTGTTCAGTGTCACAATATTTTATAAAATTTCACTGGTCATAATACAAAGACAGCGAAGTCCTCAGTTAAATCTACCTACTGTCTGGTTTCAGTTCTTTGGTGTGTTTTATTCCACAAATGGTATAGAAAAACAATCTGTTCCATTATTTTCCACTTTATCTTGCTATTTTCATGGATACAGTGCATGAAACGCTCTTGGGAAAGTGAAGAATTCTGTTTGAGGGATGGTTTCAGAGAATGTAGGTATGACGAGCAAATTATCACCCTCTGTGATGTGAGAGTGAGAAGTGCTAAATAATGACTTCTAATGGCAGTTGACACAATTGTTTGTGCTGACTAGAAAACATTAAAACAATAAAAGCAGAATTATTTTGAAGTAAAAGACTACTTTTTGTTTTGCTGCCCATTTAATATTGTTTATGTATGTCTGTGTATTGTACTGGTGAATATTTCCAGGTATTCTGTGGTTGATTTTCTTCTTTTTTGTATGACCAAGTGTAATAATTTTTCCATATATTTGAGAGGATAATAACTATTTCCTTTTAGTAATGATGTTTCAATTTCTGATACAGCAGTGAGTCACATCCAAAATATCTGATTTCAAATAAGTTTTTAAAGAGAGCTAAGCAGAGAATCTCAGGTTCTGAGTGTAGAAATGGCAGATAGAGGTGCAATCTCTAATTGTGCCTGGACCTTTGGAAAAAGAAGCTGCCAAAAATATTGCCATTCATTGTTTTTGACTTGGCTGTCCAACCAGATGTTCCTTTGGAGAGTTATAGTAAATCACGGACCTAGGCGTGAGTCAACATTTCCTTCCATGATGCAGATCTTAAAATGTATGACGAATCTGTGATAGGCTATTCTCAGATATGACTTACTTGTGAACGAAGTCTGCTCACAAGTAACAAAGCCACAAGAGGGCATTGGGCCTTTTATACAGGCTGGATGAAGCTGAAAGAAAAGATAATTCAAGCAGTTAAAGTCCTTCAGACAATGGTAGAAGGCAATTTAAGGCAAAACTGTTGGATGAAAGCAGAGTAGTGTGATCCTAAAGAGCTCTGTTCAGGTCTGCAGACTGGTTCACAAATAGAGCTGTTTATTATTTGCCTAGTGTTTTTAAAAAAAGTTGTATGTGTTTTCAGTACACTTCTAAATGGAAGAAGTTTCAGTTCCTGTAAATAGTTCTTACGCTCCTGTGCTAAAGCTTACTATGCTGTTGGCACTTGGCATGTATCTCAATGTAGCCTAATCTTCTACGGGAGTGCTGTGAGGCAATGTGCAATAACCAGAGCCCTTGGGGCTGCTTTCCTTTACCAAGAGAAAGGGGTGGGCAGAGCCTGTGTTCTGTCAGTCAGGAAGAAACAGACTGTCTACAAATGTGCTGTGTAAATATGAAGTGTTCCTAATCCACAGACTGCTGATGGAATCATGACCTGAACAGACTTTTAAAATTTTATGTTGAGATTGTTTTGCAGAAGTCTACAAGCATATCTGTATCTTCAGAGTACACTATATGTGTAAAATAGCTGATTTGTTTCTGAAGTGTAAAATGAATCTGTTTTGAAGATCTTTACATACCAACTGAACTGGAAACCAAGGCTTTCCTATTCAGTCTCCTGATTTTAATTCTGCATTTAATTTATTTAAGAACAGGCAACTAAAACTAAACTAATCATGTAAAAGAAAAGTGCTCTTCAGAGGGTTGGTGTTTATAACTGGCCTAAAACAAAAAAAAAAATTTTGAACTGGAGTGGAATCTGGGCAGAGAGTAGTCCTGATAATCCTGTTCTGTCCTATTGCCCCTTCATAGTGAGTGCTGGTGTAGGACACAATGACTTATTTTGTAACCTGCGCACGTAACGTACCAAAAGACAACTCACCCCTTCCCCCCCTTCATTTAGCAAGCATTATTAGTAGCATGGCCGTGCATTTGTGGTATTGCTGACATGGCTGTAACTGAGCAGCACTGTTGTGGAAGCCTACTCTTCAGATAATCTCTACCATGTTTCAAATCTCATGACAGTTGCTAATTTTGGAAGACTTTCTGCAAAGAACTTACTAACTCAGCTGAACTTTGGTTTGAACTATTAGTAATTACTTCCAGAAGTTAGCTTGAGTGAGAGCAAAACTTCATCTTCTCCTGAGCAGCACAATGGCTATGTGAAAAAAGGACTGCTTACTTGGAGATTATTTAGAAACTGTCTGGACATTTTTTCTGGTCAGCCTGCTTTCAGGGTCCCCGTTGATGTTGGACCAGATGTTCTTCAGACGTCCCTTCCAACCACGAACATATTGTGATTCTGTGACTCTGTTTTAGAGCTCCAAGAGGATACCTTAGCATAGTTGGCATCTGTATAGAAAAGTCACTTGCCTCTTGTATAGGCTGGGGCTCAGAGGTGATGCGCAGGATCTTCAGAGTCAGGGTTCTGCAATGCCTAGTGGAGGTTACTGACTGGGCTAGGGTAGGGGTATGGACTGTTCTGAAGACAAGTTTTGGGTAGCTGAGATGTCCCACTTCATCTCTGCTTGCCTTTGTGATCTCATTTCCTGCTTCACAAATAGTTTTATTTTCTCCTTGTCTAACTGTTCAGAGCAGAGTTGAGGAAACTTATTTCAAAAGCTTTCTCTGCCCTGATAAGCCTGGAAGTTCCCTGGCAATATGACAATGTTTTCAGTTCTTGTTTTTCTGTTACCTACACTTTCTCAAGAGATCCTGTGAACTAACAGCTTGAAGTGGCTTGGAGACTGAGGAGAAAAATACAAACAAACTGCTGGGGCATTCCACTTGCTCCAGCTTCTTGGTGACAGCAATATTGATCAGTCAGCTTTATATGGTGATGTGCAGATTGATCTTTTGAAGCTGGCTTGTTAGCACAGTGAAGTCATTTGCTATGTGAAATAAGTTGTTTTTCAATAAGGGTGGTGAGGCACTGGCACAGGTTGTCCAGAGAGATGATGAGTGCCCTGTTTCTGGAGACACTCAAGGTCAGGCTGGATGGGGCTCTGAGTACCTGATGTAGTTGTAGACATCCCTGTTCATTGCAGGGCTGGATGATCTGTAAGATGATCTGCAAGGGTCCCTTCCAACTCAATTCTATGTAGGCAGATGCAGACCCTGACTTGCTGGTTGGTGCAAAATGAGCGTGCTGAAAAAATGAAGTCAGCTGTAGACCGGAATACACCTTTAAAGAATATATGTATGTGATAGTGACATGAAAAGTGGTTGGGAGGATATTCAGCTTGCTTTGTTCACTAATGTGTAGAAAATTATAAGGAAATGGAAATGTGCGTGGAAGTTTTAGCTACTGAGGTGGAAAGAAATCTTTCTGTAGCTTTTGGTGACCTTGTGAGTCTAGTCTCACTCCATTATAATAAAAAAATAATAATGGTAAGGAAGTGAGCTTTCTTGAGTTTCAGGTTCTTTCTTGAGCTCAGTTTTTTTTGTTTTTTTTTTTTTTTAAAGAGTCAGCACGGCCCACAGCACAGTCAGTCCAATTTGTATTATCATTAAGTGCCCCTAGCCAAGGATTTCAGAAAAGAAACAAACATAAGTTCCCTTCCTCCATCCTTCTGCTGTACCGTTTCTGTTCCTGCAACTTCTGAAGTCTTGACAGGCATTCCTCATGTGCAGAGAGGCACACATGCATGTACACCTTCTCACACACACACCATCTTGCTGTGTGTTAATATGCTGGGGGGAGGTAGAGTCTGCTGCCTGGCCTTGTCAGAACTTGATAGCTCTCTAAATAATGCATCCCTTGTTGCAAGAGAAATAGTATGGGGCACAGTACTGTGGCCTGAGGCCTTGGGAAATGGGAATTTTTCTAAATGACTTTAACCTATATCAGAGCATAATTTTTATGTATAGGAAGGGATATAATTACTGAATACTCACTGCATTTGTGCCTACAGTGACATTCAACACTGTTAGACAATTATTATATGAAGTATTATCTTTTAGCAGAGTACAGCATCTTCTCTGTTCTTTTTTCTTATGTTTTTCTTCATGTAAGCCAAGGGAAATAAAAAGAATCTTAATCAGTTATGGGTGTTCTTACAGAATTAGCTCTAGCTTCATTTAAAAGGTCTTTATGTAGGGCATCCAGTTTACATCTGGAGGAAAGGTAAGGTTGAGGAGAGAATTTGACAGGTCTGTTTTGCAAAGCTACCTTAGTGAGGACATGATGTGGGAAAACAAACAGATAAACATGTTAAACTGAAGTATAAGTGAAATATAAATTTGGAAACAAAACAACATTCTTCTCTGTGAAACTATGTTGCATGGATTGAAATATCTTGCCCCGCAGCAATCTTTTTATTTCAGACTTCAAATGTAGTTCAAAAGAAAATAAATTATATGGAAACTGTCCTGAAAAGAAATCATACATCTTGCTTGCTGAAGCTGAGAACCTAAACCGTGACATTCTGTGTGTGACAAAAAGAATCTTGCCTTTGTGTCTGTCCATTTGGACTGTTTTCTGAATTTGCTTGCCTGTTATTGTCTCTTCATGTGTTGAGAACATCAGCAACTTACCAATACGCTTTTTCTCAGATGGTAGATACACTGCAGTCTCAAGTTTTCCTGAGAGTGGATAGTGCGATACATCACTGCAAGCTGTATGTCCAGCTACAGTTTGGACAGTGGACTTCTAAAATGGTTGACTGAAAATGTCAGTTGCAGTTGTCTCTTCTATACTGGTTGTCTTTTATCAGTTGAAATTGGAAAATATTTTGACTATTTAATAAAGAAAAAGCAACTAGCTTCAGTTCAGTTGAGTAGTAAGGGTCACCGTATGGTTTTCATTCTTCAGAGTATCTTTATTGTTCCTCTAATCTCAATATAGAGTTAAAAAAAAAAAAAAAAAAAAAAAAAAGCATTAGGCATTTTAGTGTTGTTTTCTTTGTGAATGAACCTTGATTTCAGTGAAAACAAGTGATTTCTGATCCAGGTCTGTTCTGTATCAAGGTTTCTACCCTTCGATATGTGGAAGACTTAGCTGGCAGAGACATGAAAGCCTGTAGTAGCACTGTTCTGAAGGAGATGTACTTTAGAAATGCATTGTGAAATTATCCAGTTTAAACTGAAATATGTAGTTTCTGCCCTTTGATTTTCTTAATCAAGAAATCTGAATGGAAGTGGAATTTTTTTCTTCCTCATGTGGTTTTGCTGAAACTTCTTGACTAGAAGTTGTAGCCTACAAGTTGTTACTCATTTCCTAAATGAATGCTAGAGATAATGTAAACAGACTAGTAAGACTTTGCATTAAAAATCAGAAAGGTGTCTTAGAAAGGATGTTGATCCCTAGTTTTGAATGGTCCTTAATAAAGACGTGTATAGCCTTAGGAACCAGTGCTGTGTTCCAGAATGGCTAGCTGAAAATGGATGGTAAAGGCTTACTGCTTATAGCTGTAATAATAGAACTACGTACAATGCTGCCTTGTTTGCAAACTAAAAAATTAAGTTAAATATAAACCTCATAGCCTAAAACTGAAGATAGAACCTTACGTTAAACAAAAGATGTTTTTTTTTTTTCCCTAAGGAGCCTGAAAAGTGAGATCCAGGGGACCTGTTTGCACCTCTAGACTTTGAAAACATCACATTCAACACATATAAAGCCCTGCTGTTAATTACAGTGCTGTACAATCCTGATACTGGTTAACCTTCCAGGACACGATGTAGGCGCCAGGTGGATGGCAATTTTTCATGTGCTTATTGTCCTCTAGGGTAGAATTCAGGGCAGCTAATTCAAGCAGGCTTTATCTCAGTCTTGCCCTGCAGTGGATGCTTGGCAGCCTTGATTTATAGATCAGATCCTACCGGACTGTGACTGTTGGCTTGCAGTATGGGCAAGTGTGTGTTGATGAGCGTAGGTCGAATGGATAACAGTTATGAAGCTGCAGAGGCATTGACTATTACTCCAGGCTTGCTGCCTGAGCAAAAAGCATGACTTTTATAAGCAGCTCTAAAACTTGTATTACTGTGTCTCTGCTGCTATAAATCTAGCATGGATGTATGTGTGGTTTAGTGAGAAGTCATACTTAAATAAATGAAAGATAACACATTTTGTCTTCTCTTTACATCAGATTTTATGGCAGTCCCAAAACAAGTATAAATAAAATCAGGCTCTGTCTTTTTATATTAAAGGAAGTACCATAAACCTTTTATCCCATCTTCATCTGACTCTCAGCTTGCAAATAAAAACATCTACAAATACTAAGTCTATCCAGAGTAACAATATAGCAATTCAAAATAAAACTATACTTTGTTTATCCTTCGCATAGTCTGCATTTCTAAGCACTTTGCAATAGTTAAAAAGCTCCCAACACTACGTGGTCTAAATTTGGAGGAAAAAATAAAAAAGATGGAAAAAAGAAGGTTGCATATATGGGGAAAAAATTAAAAAAAAAAAAAAAAAAATTTTGAAGACCTGTTAGAGATTGCAAGAAAACATGAAAGGTGTAGGTAAGGGTAAAAATCATGTGACTGAAAAATAAATGGAGAATGACTAAGGGAGATGGAATTACAGTGAAAATTTTTGTTTCTGTTAATTTGGCAAAAAATAGCTTGTTATGCGAAGTAATGAGAAAAGAGGAATGATGCACGTGCATGAATTATGAGTGTTAAATGAGTAAGGAAGAACAACTCACAAAGTACGAGGAGAGCTGGATGGGGAACAATTTTTTGTGTGCCTCAGAATTTGTGTGTTGACAGAAATTCCTTCATCTGATAATATGAAAAAGGGAAACTATATATGCACACAGTGGGAGAAGGATAGTGACAGAGATGATATTTGTAACTATCTTGTCATATAACCTGGCCAGATCTGATTTTGATGGCTTCCTATTTCAATTGAAAAGTAATGTTCTTTGCTTACGTTTTGAATCCCAGGGAGAGCAATACAGAAAGCATATGGAATGGTACTTCAAAGCTTTTACTCCTTCTAGCTCTTCTCTCAATCTCATTTGCTCAGTAGGATGATGCATGGAAGGTCAGAGCTATTGCTTGTGAAGCACTTTGAGATTGGGATGCTCCTGAAATGCGGGAACTAGCAGGTACTATAGATTCATAGATTCATAATCTGATACCTTAGGAAAGTCAGAGTCCAGCCTAGCCTATATCTAATTAGATTCTGAAAGTCTTCAAGACAGGGTTTCCACAGCCTTCCTGAGCAACCTGTTCCAGTGCTTGATTATTTTCACTGTGATAATTTCTTTCTGATAATCCAGTTGAACCTCTTCTGTCTGAGTTTACAAGTGTTATCTCTTGTTTTCCTGCCTTGCACAGCTGTAACAAATTTGGCTTTGTTTTCTGAATAACCACCTCTCATTGATAAGCATCTGATAGGTCCCATCAAAGCTTTTAATTTTTTTTTTAGGTTAAATAAACCCTATTCCCTCAGACTGTATTTGTATGTCATGATCCCATCCCCCTGACCATCTTGGTGGACATCTGCTGTGTTTGATCAGGTTTATCAATGTTTTTTAATGCTAGGATTACCAAAACTATATGCAATGTTCCAAGTACAGTCTATTGTGTGCTAAGCAAGTGAATAATAAACTTCTTTTAAAGCTTTTGAGGGTGACATTTTGTTAAGGGTGGTGGATTATAACTTTTTTGATGCTGGTGTGAGGAACCAGTGATTTTTATTGTGTCTGTACCTGACTTCAGACAGCACTGCTTCACTGGAAATAGGCTAATTAGAAATCTGGAGCCTGTGGAATCATTAGGTTGTATTGTCCATTGTCTTGTTAAAAATAAATAAAAATCACAGACTTGAGATTTTTTCTTCTCTTTACTGCAGAATTTGTGAAGAAGTACCATAAAAATTGAGTAAGGACCGATATCCTTATTTTCTCTACAGATTCTACAAATTTCTCTACAGACTCTACAGAGTTCTGGAGCAGGAGGAATGGGAAGGTGTCTTGGCAACCAAATTTTGCAAGAGAAAACCTTTCCATATTACTGAGTTGGTTGCTGGAAAGGTTGAGAGACTTTCCTCGTAGTAGCCTTTGCAGTTGCGCATGAGAACCTGATGAAATAGAAGAAATTAGGGTCAAAGTGTATGACGATCTAAAACCTTTAAGGCTCAGTTAAATTGTGTCACTTTACTTTGGAGTCTACTCTAATGATAATTGATTTGTGATGAATTGCAGAGAAAAATATTGAAGCATTTTAATTTCCAGTCCAAGTGTATAATATGAGAGAATAAGAAATGCTACAAATTTTATAGGGATATCTGTGAATCATAGGATTGCTGTAGTGGATCCAAACAGATTTGGATGTGGCAAATGTTGCTGAACTGTTGTCGATTTCAGCATCCTACTTAATACCTTAATTAGTCAAGTAGAATCTTACTTTCCAGTTTATCAGCTATCCACAATCTCATCTGTAATAACATCTGTTTCTTGTTAAGAGAGGCTTAGCTAAGGAGTTAAAAAGGATTTTTTTTTTTTTTTTTTTTTTTTTTTTTTTGATTCAACATGCAGGTTTGACTGCAAGGAATGGATATATTTTTTTTTTTATTGTGGGCTGATCTCATCACTGTGCAGTGAGGAGGCTTTTTCTTTCACTTCCTCTCATTTTTTAAATGGAGAAAAATCTTGTTTTTCAAAATCAGGAAATTAGTGAGGTCCAGGAAGTTAGCCCTACTAGTAGATTTAGTCCTGACTGTGAAATGTGTTGAGGCATGCAGAAACAAGAGAATTGAGCAGAAACTTCATTTTGGCTGAAAGTTCTCAATGGGCTTCAAGATCTTCAGTCTGTCTAGAAAAGAGGTGTTACTGGTATACCTTTTCCCTAGGGAGCTTTAATAGGGAAAAAATAGACTAAGTTTTTTAGCAAGTTTGCACCTGGGCACTTTACGCATGGTCTGTGCTAACAGGTGTGAAGAGATAGTCCTGCCTCCAGAACAAGCAAGGCAGCAGGAAATCAAATCAGTCAGTAATGAAGATGGCAGGAAGTTACTGGCTTACAATGCATAGTAGTCAGGGGTGAGTGATGGAAGCTCAAGAAGCTGCATTGAAAAGAATGCTATGATCTTTCATACTTCATGATGTATGAAGCAAATCAAAGCCTGTTAGTTTGTGAAAGCATGCTATTATGCTGGTTTGTTTGCTGTTGTGTTCCATGTCCCTCCTCTTTAGAAAAAAGGAATGGCATTTCAGAAGCTGATGTGCCCTATGAATGGCTGCATTGAGCTACAAAGCCCTGACCTTTTCAATGTTCTGTTGTCTAAATGCCAACTGCCTCTTCAGAGCTTCAATAGCTTCTGGAAATTGTGATGCCTTGGAGAAATGTAGACCACTGAAGAGACAGAGTAGCATGATTCATTGTCTTACGCCACAAAATATAAAGGATATTCTGATGCACCTCTCTAGAGAGTGAATGCAATGAGAATGGACTGAGGGTGAGCAGCTCTGTGTCCTTGGCTTTCAGGGACATTCTAGATAGGGAAGAGAGCTCACGTTAGTGCTGAGTCTCAAGTCTGTCCAAATCTTTGTCATCTTATGCTTCCTTGTCTAGCACTGTCTGGTTATTTTAAAACTTGTCAGCAGTCTCTTATCAGTCTTCTGGACCTGCAGAGCCTGTTTGTTAGTACAGTGTATTCATATTCCTTTAACCTGGGGAGAGGCTTTAGGAGCACATGAATAGTTGGTTGGAGTTCTGGGCAGCCTGAATTAGTGGGTGGCAGAGAGTTGGGATTGGATGATCTTTTATGTCCCTTCCAGATGAAGCCATTCTACAGAACTGTGTGTTCATTTAAATGCTCTGTCTGTGATCAATCTCCAATTAGTAGGCCTTTCCAAGCCCTGGATTGTAAACATTTCCTGTTGCGATGCTAGAGTGCCTGGAAAGGCACTGCAGCCCTGCCATAGGACAATTCAGAAAATGTTTTGGCAACAGAATATTTTAGTAGAGTGTCAGTTACCCTGATAGAATTACTGGCTGAGGATTGCTATTGTCATTAGTAGCCAGACTAGAAGACTTCAGATGGACTTCTGCCATCTTAGTGAACACCTTATTCTGTAGCTGGAATAAAGATGGAATTTTGACATTTGTGTGATAAGGAGGACTGGGTGTTTCTTCTGTCTGTCTTGCTCACTCAATTTGTCTCTGACCTGAGATAGCTCATTTCTCCTTTGCATATCAATTTTCCAAAATGTAAAGTGAAGTTAATAATCTATGTCAAACTGCACTTGTTTGTGTTGATATGTGTACACATAGGAAGTAGTGTTATGGTTATATAATTTAGAATTATGTTGAAAAAATGCTAAAAACCAGGAAATAAGTGTTTTCTTTTTAGAAAGAGACTTAAACTGTCCTTCTGAATTCTATATTCTTGCTCTCAAATAGTACTAGAGAAATTCTGAGAACTTTACTATGCAACCAGTTACAGAGTGCCAAAATTGTTAGCCCAGACTTTTTTCCTCTGAATTCCTTTGTTCATGCATCATACAGAACATCAGTGCATATTGAATTCTGTACTATGTTTTTTTTTTTTTTTTTGGTTCCTTCAAAACCTAGGCTGTAACTTACTGTCTATTTTTCAAGCTTTGCTTTGAATACTAACTTGTTAATTTTCTCCTTGTTTGTTTTTCTTCTTCTTCTTTCTTTTTTTTTCTTTTTTTTTCCCCCCACAACACTTATTACTGCAGAAACCATGCTGGAAAGCAGTATTTGAGTTTGGTGGTAGTTTGGAAAGTTGAAAAATGTTTCTGTTCCAAAGCAGTATTTTCTACAGAAGAAAATTTTGAACTTAATTGTTGGGAGAACAAGTGGAGGGGATTAGCGTTTGTGTGTGTAAATACACACACACATACACGTGTGCGTATATAACACTTGTTATTAAAAGTACCTAGCTTTCATGTGTCTGATTTCAATTTGCATTACAAAGCTGAAATGTTTTTCTTTTCAGAAGTCTGTCATAGTCTAATTGTTTAGACTTATTGCATGAATTGCTGATAATTTGATTTGGTAATTAGCATGCTTGTGTTTGGTCCTAAAAAAAAAAAAAAAAAAAAAAAAAAAAAAAGGGGCAGAAATATTTACATGTGTTACATATATTATGCTGTAATGTATGACCCTGACTTTGCTCAGTGAATTTGGGAAAACTACCATGTGTGTAGCCAGAGAGCCTGAGGAATTAAGCAGCTAATAAAAGTAACTCACTTACTTGGTTTTTGCATATTTTATCTTTTAAAAACAAGTCCTTTTGAAGTCCATAGTATTGGCAGTGCAGTCTGTTTGACAATAGTTTTGCAGGTTGGTTTGTGGCCACCCACACAAGCCATCTCTGAGGATGGCCATCTACCTGTTTGACATGTGTTTGATTGCTCTAGGAGTGAAAGCTGTCTTAGTCTTTGCTCCAGTAGCTTTAGTCTGCGTAGTGCAGAGCAGATGGAAAACTGCTTCCATGAAGCAGTGGAAGATACATATTGAGTTAAAGGGAGTTTGTGATATCTGTCACTGCAAAGTGGGAAGGAAAAAGGATGGGAGCAGGAGGAGGCTCTATGGTTTTATGTTATTTATCTCCTATTGGCCCAGACTTAGGTAGCAACTGAGAGAAGATAATGCATAATGGTTTAGAAATCCTGTTTCTCTCCTTAGCTTCTGGAGCATGAAATTCAGTTCTTTGGAGATATTTGTGTTAATCTTGCTGCTTCATGCTGAGGATTGTATATATGTATGTGTCTTTTAAATGTAAGCATGTCTGTAAACAAGGACTCTGGAGACATGAATGGCTTCAATTGCTGGAAATCCCTATATAGTTTATTTTATCTTCAGTCTTCCACTTTTCGCTTTGCCTTAATGCTAAGGCCTTTACATGCCTTTTACCCTTAAACTTATTCGTAAATAGTTTTTACTGGCTGAGGAGGCCAGTTGAGAAGCAACTGTTGGTTTTGAGCATATATCTACACAAGGTGGCTTTTTTTCATGTTATTTCAGTCCTCCTACCTAGTGCCACAAATTACCAAATTCTCTTTCCTAAATCTAAAAGTTTCTTCTAAAATAAGAAGTCCTTTCTTTAAAAGCAACAGCATTTTGAAACAATGTTCTTAGCAGACTGTCACTGCCCATGGGAGTGGAACTTATTTTGACAGCAACTTTTACAGTATTTAATTGGATCATGTGGAATTAGAACATATCTTGGAGTTTCAGAAGTAGAAATGGTTCTTTATGAATGCTATTTGTATATTTAATCTTTTTGGAGAAGTAGGTTCAAGTAGATGTAGTTCTGATTGTATGGAAGAACAAGCTATGTTTCTGAAAGGCAAGCATAATGAAGACCTGCATATTTCATGATATATCACGTGCTACTCAGGTGCAGAGGCAAAAATTCAGTAATTTACAAGCATGTCTGCCCAAACTGGAACAGAGGTAGCTATTTTCCATCCTGCCAAAGTTTGTTTGATCTTGGAAGTTATAGAATATTTGTTTTATGACTATGAGAATGCCAAGAAATTCTTTGAAGCAGTCTGTAACCTCTGAAGCTGAGATGGAATAAGATGAAACAGGAAGGTTACTGGAAGATGACATTGTTTAAAAAAAACAAACAAACAAACAAAAACACACACACACACAAAAAAAAACAACCAAAAAAACAAGGAAAACCGAAACCCAAACACAACTGTCTTTCCCTCCAACTCCTTTTAATACTGTCTTTTTAAATTATATTGCCTGTCGTGAGTCTAATTAATTATGCTGATTGATATGGAGTCTGAAATACCTTTTCCAGCATGTATGTGGCATGATGGATTGGGATTAATTGAACTATAAAGGTCTGAAGTCTGTACCTGGATAGTAAGTCATTTGCTGCATTGTTTTTTGTGAACCTGCTAAAGTAGCTTGGTATGCAGGTATATCTAAAACTGGTAAGCAATAGTACATTAAGTACATAAGTCAGTCTTGGTGGATATGTGTTTTGTCCCTTGATTTTGCTTATTGAGTTCATTCCACTGCGGTCAGACAGCAAATTGTACCTTCCCAGTTTTGTAGCACCATGCTGGAAAGGCTCGGTAGAGGGAGTTGCTTGCTGAACTGAAACCACTTCAGATGTAAACTTGCCCAATGACTCTCCTAGTGCTCAGATCTGGGCCTAAGTCTTTCCTTCTGACCTTCCATCTCAATAAAGTTCTGAGCAACATGAAGAGAAACTTTGAAGAGAAACAGTTGAGCAACTTGCTTAACCGTTCATTCAGGAAATCCTACAGTGAGATTTTATTTATTCATTTATTCATTGTCTTGAAATAATATATAGTGAGAAAAATACTTGCATTTTTTATAGAATATGAAACAATCATTCATAAGTCTTGTAAGTAATAGCTATAGAAGTAAAATATATAGAACTTATAGCTGTTGAAGCCTTGAAACTGCTAGAGGTTTCTGCTGCTTTTGAACTTTTCAGAGGCTGTTTTTGTGACATGCTTAGATGTAGCAAGGGTTATAGATCTCTGTTGTGTATGAAAATATAAGAATATGGAATGATGTTTTCATAAAAAGATCTGTAAAGAAAGTACACACACGTACAGCTTTAATAAAATATATTCTTACTGCCTCTTATTCCTTTTCTATACCTCTACAGGTAGGTAGGTTTAATTTCAGTGCAGCTCTTTTTAAAGAACAGGGCTGATGAAAAGAATTATTATTATATATTATAAAAGAAAGAAGATCATTGGGAAGAGCTTCTAAGAAACTTCAGTAAAAAGAAGTTGCTGTGTTGTTTAAGTTAGTAAACTAATTAATAGCAGTGACTGTAGAGCACAGATGCACTGGAGAGACTTCTCACAAAAGCTTTGAGTGATTATTTTACAAATACACAGTGGCAAAAATGTAATGACCAAAGATACTATAGTGGGAAGGACTGAAGCTAGCTAACCTACCAACACTGAAAATCTTTGGTGATGCAAATGGCAAATAGGGGATATATAATGTTCTCAAATAATGACAGTTTTCCTGCAATCCCTTATTTTGAAAAGTTTTCAGTTAACTTTTTAGGCAAAGGAAGCTAACCAAAACACAGTCATAGCATTCTGAAGAATAATGACAACACAGGGTATTGTAAGTGGTTACATGCTTTAGGGCTGAGAACTGTGTGTTTGATAAAAGGCAAGGCTATTCTTTGGAATGAAACTTTCTTGGAGTTGCTAATGAACACTTTTTTTTTTTTTTTTTGAACCCTAAAGAAAGCAATTGTACTAGGACTTGATAGAAAACCCACGGTACAAAAGTAGTTATATCTGAAAAAAGCATGTACAATTATATTACACTGCGCAGAACAGCCTGTGGAACTGTGCCAGCTCTAATAACCTATGTGTAAGATGATACCTGATGTTTAGAGAATAAATATGAAAGCATCAATGGATCGTACTATGTTGCAAGAATCTGTAGTGTGTGTATGACCTAGAGAAGGTGGTTCATCTTTTGGGGGAATTTTTCTCCACTGACTGTACAGGGACTGTACATTCCTAAGTTAATCTGTAAAGCAGATTGTTGTGTGATTACCTTGTAAATGGCACGATAATGATTGGATACTATTGCACATTTAATTTACATTTTCATGATTCTGGTGAAGATTTTTAAAAGTAGAAATTATAGAATCTTTGGGATTGGAATGGACCTCTGGAGATCATAGAGTCCAATCCCCTGCTAAAGCATGTTCCCTACAGTATGTTGCACAGGTACGCATCCAGGGCAGATTCTGTATATCTCCAGAGAAAGAGACTTCACAACCTCTCAGAGCAGTTTTTTTCCAGTGCTCTGTCACCCTCATAGGAAAGGATTTCTTTCACTTCTGTGTTTCAATTTGTGTCTGTTGCATCCTGTCATTGCTAGGCATCACTGAAAAAAGCCTGGCCCCATCGGCTTGACTTCTGCTCTTCAGATACTTTATAAGCAGGGAAGGTTCACGTTGGATATCAGGAAAAAATTCTTCACTGAGAGGGCAGTTGGGCACTGGAATGATGCTACTGCCTCATCAGTATGTTTATCTGTAAGGTGTTAGTCTCACTAGTGTGTTGCCAAAAGGAATCAACTCAGGAGTTGCAGTTTTACTCTATATTAAAATGTTATGCAAATACCTCATCTCACTCAGGGGATCAGAGTGAAACACAGATGCTGTTTTATTACTCTCAACTAACTTTTGACAAGTTTTACTAGGCTTTGAATGCTCAGCAGGCCCAAATGTAATTAAATGTTTCCTTGTGTTATTTGGAAAATCCCTTCTTAGCAGTTAGCCTCCTTCGAAATTTATGCTGTGCATGCCAAGTTAACCTGCATAGGAGTAAAATGCAAAGATCACTCTTAAACCATAAGTGGGTAAGAATTCTTGTTTCATAGCACTATTTAAAGCCTAACACAAGTTACCCTTACGTACATCTCATCTGTTAGAGGGATTATTCCAAACCTAGTACTCAGTGTTAACCTAGCGTCTTCACTGACTTTGCTAGGAGGAAAGCTACAGTGATCTTCTAAACAGTCATCATTTAGAAAAGGGCAGGGAAGTGTGTGTGTGTGTGTGTTTATGTTTTAATACTAGTAGCCCAAAGCAAAGCAATATGTAGGAACTTCAGCTGGCTTGCTTTTAGGTTTGAGACTATCTTCCGCGTTATGACTCTGGAACATGAAGGTCTACAAATTAAAACTAGACACATTTAAGTCTTCTACATGACGGAAGCATAACTTAAAAGAAAAATCTGTTCATTTAGTAGCAGTAGGTAATCATTGAACAGAGTTTGTTTGTTTCCACCTTGCATTATTTTAAGGTTAGCATGACAAGTGCAATACCCGTGATACTGTCCAACAGAGGTGCTACAATCAAATTGGTTGGGCTTCTTAAGTAGTTGAAATCCTTCATGTGTAAACTGGCCATTCCCTCTCCGGCTGCTGTGCAGTAGATTTGGGGCTGTCTTCTCGTAAAGATATTGTCGTAATTGGTTAAACACTATTCACATGTTTATTTAGTTGTTGACCCTCCTCCCTTTTGTGTCTGTACTGCCTTTGGTCAAGAAGTGGTTGAACGGAAATAGCTAGGTTGAATGGAACAAGCTAGGTAGTTTGTTCAAGACAAGATGCCTGGTTTGAAAATGAAAAACTCGCTGAGATTTCTGATTTGTAATGTATTTCTTCCCCTTGACCTGGTAACGGATCCTGAGATATAGCTGAACAAGAGAAATTTATCAGAAATATTTCCTAAAACTTTGTTCTTCCGGTCAACTGGTTCTGAACCAGAAAAAGAACTGGTTCTTTTTGTGGTGAAACTTATGCAACATCTAAAGAAACTATGTCCACTCACCAAATATTTACAGATAATAAACCTTTTGTCAAATAAATTTATATAGACTAGAACCAAATAACTAGTGTTAAAGAACGCAGTAGTTTTGGAGAGGCTGATTGCTTAGTGTTCTGCATTGGTCAGAGGATTTTCTACAGATTGGTAATTAGCCAACCTGCTCAACGTGTTTGGTAAGACAATTTAGTAGACCTAAATAGGTAGAGCATGAAAAATGTTTAGCTATACTTGATAATCATACTAGTAAACCTGAACAATGATGGGGCAACCAGCAGTGCATGCATGAGGTCAACTTGCTGGAAGCTATAAATGTCTTTAAGAATCTTTGGAACATAGTTACGTTTGTGATTCTCTGGGAGCGTTGCAAATTTTTAAAGCATCGAGATTACTTATCTCCCTTTGCCTCCCAGGCAAGTCATTTCCAAGTTTGGTGCAGTGACTTGAAATTATCTTTCTGAACTTTTCTCATAAGTAAATGTGAAAGTTTCACCATGTGAATACAGAAAGCATGCTATTGCCAAGTAAAGTCTGTATAATTATTGGAATCTTTCTGAGAATTATTGCTGTGAGCTTTAGCTGGAGATTTCCACCAACTTGTGCAGAAAAAATGGTGTTGACCAATACTTCTGTGGCAGGTCTGGATTACATGACATTAATATGATGAAGTTACACCAGAAAGAGTAGCAAGGATGTTTCAGTTTAAATTAGATACAAACTAGATTTGCAGCTAGTTGCATACATTTATCTGGAGTATGGCGAATTACGTTGGATAGATTGTCTTTAATGTGCCAGTGAAAATGCAAAAATTATTTTTCTGTGCAAGTCAACCTGCTTTATAGCAATTACATACTCTGGCTGCAGAATATATTATGAGAACTTTGGAAAAACTGGATAAGTGATGTGTTCCTACTTAAGACAGTTGAATACAGTAAGATATATAAATAGTAAAAACCAGAGTGGAGATGGCAAAAAACCCTAACACATAAACCTCTAATGCAAAACTCTTCTATGACCTTTGGTCTGTAGTGATATTTGTTTCCAACTGTGGAGATTAGTTTGTCAGTACAATAAGGAGATACGGAAATTTTTTGCATTGAACCTTTTGGAAGCAGGCCCTTAAATCCTTTAAGGTTGCTATTAGATAGGCTTCATCTTTGGAATAATTAACTAAGCTTGAATCTTCAATGAAAACTAATAAGTCTTGCTAAGATCAGCATGTTGTTTTCTTTTGGATAAGTTCATGGTCTTATATAACAGGTATCTTGGCTGTCCAGCCTGTTGAGGGTGTGCAGATACCAGCTGAGTGTGATTTTGCTGATTCCAGAATCGTTAAGATACCAACTCTAATAGTACGTATTCTTAAAATATTTTTAGCCAAGGCCTGTAAGGCAGAAACCATTTTTTTTTTGCTTCAGTGCATCAAACAGAGAAATCTGTTTTAATTCTTTTGAAATGTCTGGGTTTGATCCTTGATTGAGTTAAAATGTTATGTGAGGAAACAGGGAAGGTAATTTAGTGTTGTCATCTGTCAAAGTGATAATGATGCACTTTAATTTATTGGCTTTAAAACTCAAAGGCTTCTAAATGTCTGAAGAGAAATAAATAAAGAAGAGCTTATTAAATTAAAATAAGAGTACGAAATGCTATGTTTTATCTCTGTCACGAGGCTAAAGGAAATCATTTTATATTGTTTAGAGACTTGAATTGGTAAAGGAAGTAGAAAACCAGTCAATGCTTACCTGTTTTTCTTCTGCAGTGGCCATTCCCATCCTAGTCAGTGCTTCTATTTGAGAATCAGGGTAGATAATTCTAGAAATGTGATATCGCCACCAGTGGCTATGCAGCCTGCTTCTATTTTACCAAGCCTAGTCAGGAAGATTGCCATTCTTGGCTTTGTAGCTTTGAAGCACAGGAATGCAGTATTTCATGAGTTTGTAAAACCATAAGAATCACAATGTTTGGAAAAGCAATCATTTTCTCAGTGTATTGGAAGGTCGTTAAACTTTCTAAGCCTACAAGTTGTATTGCAAGTTTGTATCTTCTCTGTATTGTATTTAGACAGCATTATGAATATTCTGCAGGCAAAAAAATGGCACTATGTGGCTATGGGCTCTTTGCTCCATCTTATGGCACAAGCCATCTTATGGTTGACCATGTAGTTGAGAATTAAGCTTGAATAGAATCTGTTATGGCATTCCTATCCTTTCGTTTCCTGAAAAAGTCAGCTCTTTGAGATATCCATAGATGAAATGTTCATGTAATGATGTAATGTAAATGAAAATCTAAAATATAAAGGGCTAGCACTGTGTTACTCTTTGACATTAACCTTTTTTTCCTTTTTTCCTTTTATTGCTTATTATAATGATACAGATTTTTTTGTTTTGATTTATTGTTAAATCCTAAAAAATGTTGATGTATGGTGCCAACACCTTTAAATAATAAAGCTCCTATATTTTACTGAAGATTCTCTAATCTGTTGTTAATAAACTTGAAAGAATACTATCTTGTCTAATAAACGCATCAAGCTAATGGATACCAAAGCAGTTCAGAAGAGTATTTGGTGTTTAGATTTCAGTCAAAATTAATCAACAATGAATGGAGCTTGCAGTATTTATTAGCAACACAAATCTCTGTGATTCAATGCCAGTTCCCTTTGACTCATTCCAGTGTATGCTGGCAGGGGTACAGAACTGATAAATACTTACATCCTTGTGACTGTGAAAGAAAGAGGGGGAAAATACAGCCTAGAAAACAGACTTCACGATTGGCATGAATTCCTTGAGAGCCATTTTGAACCTCTTTCTATACAACTAGCTTGTAAATGGGAAGTCATTGATTCAGGAATAGTGGAGGCTTTTCTTTCTTTGTGCAACCTTCAGCTTTGCAGATGACTGGCTGCATAAGCTTGTGTGTTTTTGTTCTCACTTCCCCTCTGGGATATTCTTTCTTCTCATCTTTAATTTTCATTCTCTTTTCCTTTATATTGAATTTCTTAAAGAACCTCAGTTATTGAGAGAAGAAATGCTGTTGCAGAAGTGCTCCTTCATAGGAGCATCTTTAATGGTCTAAGTCATCCCTTGTGAGAGAAATTAAAGAGAAGATATTTGAATTCTTGATGTTTAGCATTGCAATTATATATTAAAGGAAACTAATGGGTCCTTTTGTGGAGAGTAAAAGTAAATTAATGTTTCTTTCAAAATAAGTAGAAGGATTAATTGATTCTCTTTGCACCTTTCACTCGTGAAGCTGGAGATGCAGAGATTTCGCTCATTTTGTGTCTTGGAAAATGGGCAAGACTTCTAACACTTTCTGATCATCTGGAAAGGTAAATTCTGTGTCCAAGGAAAGAAAATGCTCCAATTCTGGACAGACATCCATTGAATTGCTCATAAGAAGCACTTGGTGATAGAATGTATGAGGAAACAAGTTGTAGCACGTTGTTCATGCAATGCTGGAATTTCAGTAATTTTATCTCTGAGACTAGCAGTTACAGTTGATACTGATAAATAAACCAGTCAAGTCACAGCATCTGCAAAATCATCTTTTTGACATGGCACTTGCTGTTTTATTGCTTTGAACTAAATTTTCTTTTTCTGAAGCATAAATGACTGGTGAAAGTTCAGGATACTTACTGTGAAAAGGATAGGAATAGAAGGGCTTTCTGAAAACCTCCTTGAACACAGAGAATTTGGATATTAACAGTGGATGAGACAGTGATGCAGAAAAAATGTACTGGGTGTATATCAGCCCAATCACAGAGACTTTACATATTCACTGTCCCCAGTTTCAGAGCCTGCAGCCATTTTAGGACATAAACAGCAAAATATCTGCCAATTAAACCGGATGCCCCTTCATAAGGAACTCAACTCAATCTTGCAGTCGTGATATGAGCATAAGAAGTTTGTTTGAATAAGGGCAGCCAGGTGAGGAGGCCTGGTAGCTTGCCGCTTCCAAAAAGAGAAAGCTACAAAAACAAGGATCAGCAGGAAGTTTGTGGGCTTAATCTTCAGCTTTTTGTGGTTTTATTACTTCAGGTAAAAGGATCATATGTTCCATAAGGATAATCCAAGTGCCAGTGTCCTTTCAAATGTTGGGGCAGTTCAGAGGGATGGAAATTCTCTGCAGATGGAAGAGAAAGCAAATACTTCGATTTAAGGAAGAGGAAAGATAATTTCTAGAGAAAATGACTCCTGTTTTTTTTTGTTTTTGTTTTTTTGTTTTTTTTTTTTCCCCAGAGGGGAGATCTGGAAGTCTTTTTCACAAATTATCTTGAAATTTGGCTTTTTTAGACTTGGTATGAAAAAAAACCCATATATAAATTGTATTCTCGTAGTTAGAACTAACTTTTTCCTTTTGGGTTGTGTTCTTAAGGTCATAATTATCCTTTGCCATACAAAAGAAAAAACGAGGTTGGTAACAGTCTGTGTACAGAGCCTGCAGAAATATTGATGAACTTCTCCAAGGGCCTTTGTGTGTCGCTCTTTCAGGCTAGTTCTCTGCTGATCACAGGTCTGCACCAGAGGATGCCCTTTTCTTGTGTTACTTCTTTTTTTTTCATTTTTTTTTTCCCCTTTATTCCTTTTTTCTATCTTTTCCTGTAAAAAAGCCTATACAGCTAAGGATAAAAATAAGTTCTTGCCACTTGAGAGCTTCCTCCGACAATAATGGTACTCATATTTTTTGCTTTACTGAAGATAATACTGAAAAAAATGCATTTTCTGCTTATTCGATCTTACTGAGACTGAAGCAAGTTGCAAGATTAACCATTTAATTTCAACAAATAGTAATCAACTCCGTTCTTTGGGGCCATTGGAAAAATAGTAGCAAGTATGGGGAAGTATAGGGAAATGGAGTTATCATATCCTCATAGAATTAATCAGAGAAAAATAACGATTGTTTCAAGTCTCCTTTATTGAGCTAGCAGCACGGCTTCCACTGACACCAGAGCAAAAACAGCTCTATAGCTACATGGGTAGATGCAGACACACTTTCTAATGAGTCACAAAAACTACTGCAGTAGGCCTCTTGATAGACTGCTTGAATTATTGTGTGATTTGTGACTAATGTTAAGCACCAGACTGCTGTCTACTCTCTGATCAGATAACACTCTTCAGTGTGAAGGAACTGAGTTCAGATGATTATACTGTACAAAGTAGGCTCATTGGATGGATCTGAATGTCAATGAGCTTGAGTTTCCTGGAAAAAAATTGGTTTTTAGTTTGACTATGGGAATAAACCACAAGTGTTTAGTGACAAGCTCTCTAATCTGTTCTGTAATACCATGCTTACTTGAGTTCATGCTAAACGGATCAATGTAAGAAAATTTGAGGCTCTCTCCCTGTATTTTGGGTTCTCTTAGTGCCTTTCTATTTAGGATCTCTCCAAAATCCATATGTGAACAGCTTTACCTATTATAGTATCATCTCTTCTTGGGCTTTAGGAAATCCATTCTGCCTGACTGATTCTCCTAAGAGCTGTGTCTTCAGTATAAAAGGATTTTTGGAAAATGAACTATTGAGCCCTTCTTTCTGGAGAGATTAGATCAGTGACTTCAGGGCTAAGTTATAAAGGATGTTTGGGAATAACTGAATGTTTGACCTGTTAAATACATGAGATGAGATCCCTAGCTCTAACAAAAACCTGGTTTTGATCTTACCATGGTAGCACTGTTTTGCAGACATCTTACTTTTGTACTTCTGCATCCTTTACTCCTTTACAATTTGATTTTTGGATAGCTTATTTTTGCCATTCTGGGGGAAAATGGATATACTCTGGAAATATAACTGAGTAATTACTCAACACTATTCCTTATTATGAAGTTTGTTGGTTGTCTTCTCTATTGCTCTGCCTCTTTTTCATTATTCTTTTTATCTACTCTCTTATCTAATTCCAAGGAAGATCTTATCTTTTTGGAAGGGGACCTTGGTAACAACAGAAAGGGGGAGAGAAAACTCTTGTGAACCAGAGCTGTCAAGAGCACTGCATCATTGTAACTATACACTTTTCTCAGTGGCAAGCTTCACCTACCTTTAGAAACTGTGTGTATTGCTGCCATAATTCTTGATACTGTATACTGAAGAAGGAGCTTGCCAAAGTACACCAGTGTTAACTACGCAGGCCTCTCATAGTGGACAGGATTGCTAATGCTAGGTATTAAACTGACTTTTCTATTTTTTTTTTTTAATTATTATTTTTTAATGTGGGCTAGTTTTGCATGGACCTGAGCTATCAACAACCATAGAAGCAAATGATTGAAGAAGCAGGATGAATTTCTGATATAGGATTTCAGGCCCTCATTGATGCGGTGACATAGCATAGGTTAGTGAACTGGAAGCATTTTATTTCTACTCTTCACAGATGATACTGTAATTCATAGGAAATTTTCAAAAGCACATTGTCTGGTCATGAGGAAATGAAATTTAGGTATGGGAATAAGATTTTCCAAACTTTCTTTCTGATAGCATCTCTAAACGATGCTGAGGATTTCTCTTCTCCAAGTAAAAATCAAGGCCATTCAATTCTCTAAAGGACAACAATTTATGCAAGTGTTATCCCTGAACAATGATAAAAAGCTGATTTGTGTAGATGTGAATGGTAGCATTCATTCTTATAGCATTATCTATGAATTATTCTAGATAATAAAAAATACTTGCATGTCACAGAACTCCATATTTTTCCTGTTTGGAGTCAGGAGCTGGCCTTAACGATCTTTGTGGGTCCCTTCAAACTTTAAGGATATTCTGTGATATTATAATTCTGTGTCTAGTCACAAACTTCTTGCACAAGGTCCAAATTAATGTGCCAAAATGATTAAGGTAGGTAAGCTAGGTACTCAGTGTACCTAGCCAAACAGTAGGAAAGTGAGGCATTTTATAAACTCTGTAACTATCTAAGATTAATAATATGAGGTCTAAGATGTGGAGGCATCATTTGGTGGTTAGATCAACAGAGAAAAAATACGTCACCCTGAACACAGATTACCTTTTTCTTTTTTTCTTTTTTTCTTTTTTTTTTTTTTTCCTTCTTCTCCTTCTCTTTGTTGTTTTCTAACCACAAATGAAATGACACCACCTAGTTTGGATGTCTAAGTATTTCTCTTTGGAGGAGGCATAGTAAAATATTCCATGCTAAGGATAGTTTTGCTGCAAATTAGATTTATGGG
Organism: Lagopus leucura; assembly: GCF_019238085.1. Classification (NCBI taxonomy): domain Eukaryota; kingdom Metazoa; phylum Chordata; class Aves; order Galliformes; family Phasianidae; genus Lagopus; species Lagopus leucura. Next base: position 32,950,217 of record NW_024962264.1, on the reverse strand, counting down.
ATCTGTTCCAATTTTTGCCAGTGATGATGCATAACCTTCTGCAACACTCAGAAATTCAGAAAAAAATGTTTTTTAGATTTTGTTTCTGACTTGAGGACACCGACCTATATCCTGTATCGCCTCATTCACGGCTCCTTCACTTTGAAAATACCATTATTTTTTGAGTTCTCCTATTTTATTATTAACATGTGTTACTGATCACTGTTGTAGTTGTGATACTACAAACTGTGGGCCTTTGATTAGAGTTTATAAGGCAGTATACAATTTTTTAACCTTTTGGTTCTCTATTTTGCATTCTTAAGGAGTTACCATTTAGGTCTCCAAAAACTCTTGTTTATTTGCCAGCTGATAGCATAACTGCTTGAGAACCTCTGTCAAGTTTTTTTTTTTTTTTTTTTTTTTTTTTTTTTTTCCAGTTCATACTTGCACAGCCACCCAAATCCTGAGAGCACTGAATTGTTAGGCCTCAGCTAGCATGATTGTCAAAGCAGATATTTTCCCTTCCCACTCATCTTGCCTGACCTGAAGTGTGCCAACTGAGTGTAGCCAAAAATCACTACCCATTGTGTAAAGGGAAAGTAGACTGGAGTGTAATGACACAGTGAAAAAACAGGAACTTGAAGAGGTTGTCAGAGCCTGCATCAATATATGTTGAGATGATGAGGTAATGTTCTGGCTTTTACTTGTGGTGTATGTCTCTTCAGGTTTGCCAATGGGAGCTAAGCCTATTCTCTGCTTTACCTCTGCTTACTTCTTTGGCTAGCAATCAAGCACTGTAAAAGGGCAACTATAAAACCAGACCAGAGTGCCTAACTGCTTAGAGGCAGCAGCAGGGAAGATTCATTTTCGAGTAAACTAGTAAAGTTAGTGTTCCACTTCAGGTATCTTCTAAAGCTGGGCTGTAGAGATCAGATACCAATTAATGTCCTGTGCCACAAGTTTTGTAGGCTGAAATAATGCTTGGGACTGCCTGCACATGTACAGTGCAGTGTAGGGGCATTAGTCTTGGACCATCTCCACTCTTGAGTGAGTGTCCATTATTGGTTGGACTGTTGAATGCATTTTTTATGAGAATGTTCCAGTATAATTTCATTTTCCTTGAATCGATTTTGTACACTGCAGACTAGTTCTAGGTATGTCTTTGTTAGCAGTTGAAGCATTTTTGGTGTGCATTTGTAGCTCAGCTTTTTTGGTTTCACCAAGAAGGGGCTGCCAGGTTGCATACTCTGAGACAGGCTTGCGATATAAACTAAGGTGCAGTTAACTGGGGAAAAATGGACAGATTGATTTCCAAAGCCCACACCTGATCCTGAGGCACTATAAAATATTCTCTTTTCTGACTTAGATGAAAAGACCAAACATATTCAACTTCATCCAGTACAGCAGCAGGAAAATAATGCTTTGTGATCTACTTACAGTTTTCCTTTCAAAGACAGCAGCAGCTGTTGGCACTGTGAAATGTAGATAAGAATATAAAATACGTGCATTGATGAATACAAGAAATGAAGAGAAAAATAAAATCAGAAGCTTACTGGTGGCAAGATATATTTTTCTGTTTACAGTCTGAAACTTATCAATGGGAGAGGTATAGTATGGATAGCAAATGCCTCACTGTTACCTGTCAGATTTGTGAGAAGGACTGCAAATAGTATTAGTCCAGTGCTGGAGGCTGTCCAATTCTTAGTCTTTCTAGTAAAACTGGTTGTGAGATTCCGTTTGTAATGACTAAAGTGGTAATTTTTAGTTGTGTAGACGAGCATTCAAAAGTGATTAAAGTCAATCACTTTGGTTGATTTTGTGGCAATTATTGAAGAGCTGACAAGTGTCCGTAAGTTTTGTTTCTCCTTAAGTTAGTTAGTGTTATACGTAATATGTAGATGTGAAAAAAAAAAACCAAAACCTCAAGCAGAAGCATCATATCTTTAATTTCTTTCTTTTTTTCTTTTTTTTTTTTTTTTTTTTTTTTTTTTTTTTTTTTTTCCTCTGTTCCTGCGTCTGTCATTTTCCTTCAGTGTCTATTTGGGTAACTGCACTCATATTCCCCTCTTTTACCTTCTCTGAAGTACTTCCTTTGGATTTAAAAAAAGCAACAATGACAACAACAACAAAAAAAAAAGAGACAAAGAAGCCTCCACACAGAAGTTCCAATGGCAACTATTTGCAAATGTGTCCTGGCGAAAAGCCAGACTAAGTTTGTTTAAAGTGAAGTTCTTCCCACACCTTTGATTATACTAGAAATGAACATGAAGTGGAAAAATGTAATTTGGCTAGTAACATCTTTTGGAAGGGTCAAACCTGTGATATGTTGGAGGAGAATGGGAAGAGACTCAGTTGTTTAGTGATTAAGTTCCAGGAAGGAAGATTTCACAGTAGCTACGTGAATAGAGAAGAAAAATATCTTCCAGAGGGCCTCCCACTCTCCACTCAAGTCTTATCTGCATTCTTTCCAAATGTCATTCAGTGACCCCACTTCACTAAATACAGTCAGTACAAAACTCCTCATTAAACAAAGTGAGATGCGGTAAGGCACCCAATTTCTAAAGAATGTTTTGATCTTCTTTTCAGCAAGTACAAAAGCTTCCTGTTGTTGTTTTGTATTTCTGAAAGGAAGTCTTTGATTCCAAGCTGATTTAAAAAGCCCTTTTGCGTTTATAAGACTATAATTAACAAAAACCCCCAGTTGCAAACACTAATTCCATCTAATTTCTTTCAGAAGTATACTGCAGATGATTCCTTCTCTGCTACAAAGGATGGGTGGGGAGGAAATCAAGCTATAGCATGGACAGATACTAAGAGAGCCAAACAGCCCATGTTTTGGGTGCCCTCCTATCCTGTGGAATCTGCAGATTTAATCAGGTATCCATGCTTCTTATCAGCCTGAGGCTGGGATCTGGGCAAGGTCCAATCCCAAGGCAAAAACTTGTTGATTAAAAGAAAGTAGTAAGAGATGTTTAGGCAAAATATATGAGAGTTAGAGAGACTAATATCACTGTTAAGGTATTCTTGTGAATGCTGGTATATTTATACAAAATAGAATGAAAATAAGGGAAGAATCAGGTTTTAGAATTGGGCATGCTCTAGAGAACCAGTTTCCGGTCTTGCCTCTTAGGCGGGCAGAAGATGTAGAATCAAACCATACTCACTCTTCATATTTATCTCACAGCGTGGGGAATATAATTTTTCTAGACTATATGGCATTTTGCTGAGAGGAAGCATATTTGCATTTAGCCCTGCAGCTGCTAAAGTTCATGTGAGGATCAGATTGACTGGGAAAGAGAAGGATTCATAAACTTCATGGTAAGAGGGGGAAAAAAATGCCTCTGCTTGTGCCAGGGCTGCCTAATAGTATGTGAAATGGAAGTTTTGTGCTATGTCAGATCTTCCAGTGAAGAAGATAGCACAGCTAGAAAAACAAAACATGATGGGGGAGCTTAGCTGTGTAGGAGGGAGGAACAATATCGATAGCAAGAGAATGATGCAAAGTATGTTGGTAAATGTTGGACAGAACTGCTTTGATAAAGTGAATCTTTGCAATTACTTATGCTTTGTTGTGTGCACCTTCAGATTAGCAGTAGTCAGGAAAGCAAGGTATGAGTCATAAATAAAAATAATGCCTATTTCTATCCACAACTGGAGAAAATATTTTTTTTCTTAACACTGGAAGAATACAACCATGGAGGTAAAAATCTGACTCATGGCAAAGAAGTCATATGCAGTTTGATGGACTGTTGTATTTTCTTTGAGTATTCAATACAGTGTATGAATTGTTCACATTCTTTTCCACGTCTAGAAATGCTCCTGCATGACACGTTCCGGAATATTCTAATTTTAAAGTCAGGCTGTTAAGATAGATACTCTTTGGTCATAAAGGTATAATTGTTTCCAGAATAGTTGTCTTGCAAAAGGTTTTGCTATTTCTGTAAAGAATCTAGTATTTAAGTATCTTTTCTATTTAAATCACACAAGTTCCTGAGCACTTGTGCATTCAGCGAGGCTACAGAAATCATGCTTGCTATTGACAGTACTCATGTATTTCTGAAAATGATTACATTAAATTAAATCTTTCGCAGGCATCAAAACTGGAAGTATGTGTATCTTTCCATTTTAATAAAAGTGTACCCTGATTCATTTTCCCCCATACAGTTCTTGTCTTTCTGCGTTTCACATGTTGGAGCCAAATGACATAGGTAAGATAGGTCTATTTTTCCACTCAAAATGAGTTACTAGAATTTGTGTTCTGGTTGGTCACACCCTTCTGGAAGCTCCTACCTCTGCTCCAAATAAAAGAAAGCAAACGGCGATCTACTTTAATTGTTAAGATGGTGAAAGATATGGAGTTCTAGAATATCACCAAGGCTCAGTGATCTTATATTTGAACTGAGAGCCTGTGATACTACCTGTACACTCTACTAGTAAGTTGACATCAGCTACTTCTGTAGCAAATGTAGATTTTATTTAGGTCCGTTCGTCTGCTGAGACCTTTTGGCTTCTTTTGAATGTGCTTCCTCATTCAAGTTTAATTATGTGTGTCAGTCAGGGTTGCAGGACCAGAAGAATACTGGCTGCTTGAGAACTGGCTAACTGTTGTTGACTGGGTTGTCATTGGTGGTGCAGAATCCGGTTGGAGACTGGAGACTAGCAGTGTTCCTCAGGGGTCGGTGCTGGGTCTTGTCTGTTCAACATCTTCCAGCCCCTATGATTCTGTGATTATAGAGCTGTTTGGAAGGTGAAGGTGTCCTTTTGTCATGTGTGTGATAAGCTCAGCAAACCTGAGGAATGGGGTGCTACCCAGAGAGATCTAGACAGGCTGAGCTGTGAGCTCAGGAGAACCTCATGAGGTTCAACAGATCCTGTTCAACTGAAAGATCTTGCACCTGGGTTATGGCAACCTCTGCCATCAGTATAGGCAGGGGCATGTAAGGATAGAGCACAGCCCTGCTGGGAAGAACATGGGGATACCAGTGGATGGCAAGCTGGACACAAGCCAGCAATGTGTCCTTGCAGCATGGAAAGCCAAATGTATCCTGGGCTGCATCAAAAGAAGGGAGGACAGTAGATTGAGGGAGGTGATCCTGTTCCTCTGTTACATGGTGGGTGCTATGTTTTTTTAGTGTTCTAAATTTAAAAGTATAAATACTGTATATTGTTAAGTAAAACTGAAAGTATCCATGATTAAACCCTCAAATCCTTGGGTTGATTAATTGCTAAAAAGTGTCTCTGTAAGACAATCTTTCTGGAGCAGCAACCAGTCAGGCAAAAATCTCTGTCCGGGAAGAATTCCTGAGTGTGAAAAGCATACATGGTAAAAGGCTACCTCTGCCATATTTAAGAGATCTATGCAAAAACAATTGGCTTGGAAAGCCAATTCTGTGGGTGGTTAGCATAGGAGGTATTCTTTCATATGACATGAGCTGAGTGGTACAATAGAACTTTGTTGTTACAGCAGAACAAAATCAGAACTGCAGGCTGACTTCATTTGAGGCACTACTGCCAGACCTGGTATTATTCCTAATGAACATATGAGTTTTTTCCTTCTCCCACCAGCCTCTGCCTCCCAGTGATCTTGACCACAGATTCTTGTCTTAGAGGAATGGAGAGACCATACGATGGTCTGATGATACATGATAATTCTTCTCGCTTTCCTATTGTATCTTCAGCTAAATCCCCCAGTATTTCCAACTGCAGCTCGTCTTTTGCTTATTTGCTGATAGTCAGTGGTGGTCGCAGGTTTGCACCAACGTTTATTTTTCTAATGGCTGGCAGTGCTTCACTCCATGTTGCAAAACCACTTTTACTGCTTGTGTAGCTGCTGTGCTTTTGACAACTAGAGCATAATACTGTGTGGGGGAAACGCTGGGGTTTCCAACCTGCCATTCTTCTGGGTTTTGTGTGGTTTTTAATTTTTTTTTTAAATTTTTTTTTTTTGTTTTGTTTTCCAGAGAATGTAATGGGATTTCCCCAAAAATTCAGTGGATTTTCTCCTCTTCCTTTCTCAGGGGCCCCATCAGTAGCAAGGTCATTGGGTCCTCAGGAAACCTCAGAGGCTACATGGTGTTTAACTCTTATTTCACCCCGCATTTTCTGTTCTGCATGAAGTTTGTAATGATGTATTTTTTCTTTCTTATTTTGAATAGATTTTTTTGCTGTACTTTCAATATATGAAATATCAGGGCTTGATCTGTGCAGTTTCTTTGCCAGGACTGTCATTAATCAATTTTTTTGCATTTTGAGGTTTTGAAAAAGGTCTGGATACAAAATTCATCATGCACACTAGTACTAAGGAATGATGGCAGGTTTAGGCAAATCAAGACAGGGAGAGAATTTGTTGAGTTTGGAGATGAAATTTTTCATCTGGAAGACAATGCAGACTGTTATATTTGTAAGTAAATTTGCCCCCAATCTGAGTGAACATGTTTATGTTGTTTCATATTGAAGTCATGCTAATGGATAGGCAAATTACTAAAAAGAGCAAGGTTCTAGTTTTTTGATAGCACACTTGAAAACTAGTCATTAAAATGCAAAGATATTGAGTGAGGTTGAAAGCATCATCTCATAAGACTAGCAGTAAATGTGAAATTTAATACATCCAAGACATTTTTAAGCCCAAATTTGTGGAAAGCCACTTGTGCTTCAGAACGTGTTCTCTTGCTACAGAATTTCAGGATGTCTTAAATAAATGGCATTAACTATCATGTTATTATTAACTTTTAACTATAATGTCCTTGTACTAAAAGCATATTTGGTATCTATGCACAATTATTTCCTACTACCATTGTGCACTTTATTTTGGTATGAATGCAGTATGGCAGGAGGGCATGAAGAAGACAATATTAGCTATCCTAATTTTGCAACAATGTAAGGTTTTATACAGAGATAATGTGGAAGGCTTGAGGACCCTTCAATAGAAAGTGTCAGTCCACAAAGACAGACTGCTTGAGTTGAGGAAAGATTTGACTGCTCAGAATTGTCTTGGATGATTTTATGATGCGTCTTTGTGAATGGAGCAGTGACACTGCAGACACTGTCCCAAAAACTATGCAGCCATGTACAAGATAGGTGCCATATCAAATAATTTCTTCATTTTACTTAACAAATAGAAAGCTACAGCAGGCCTCACCTGTCATGAATTAACCTTCTTGATTAGCATGTAAGAAAGCCGTGTAAACTGGAGCCTGACTTCAGTTGGGCTGAGGAATTCTGCATGCTGCAAGTCCCCAGAATCCCGCTGTGGGACTGGGTTTCGATCAGTCAAACATCCTAACAATCAGGAGGACCCCTGCATGGTATGACGTTAACCTTTACAATTCAGACTAGTGTGAGACTCTGCTCTACTCAATCCATCAATCAAGTCTGTTTGCACAGCTCCTCCACAGGGGATACATCAACCTTTATAATGCTGGTCATTGACAAGCTGAGTTGTGATCAGTCAATCAGTCTCCTATCATGCTGCACAGAGGCTGTGGAATAACATAAGCCAGACTACCCCTAATAGGAAAAGAAAAATGAAAAAAATTGGGTAAAATAATGTAAAAAAATCCACATATTCTTTATGTATCAGCCCCAGTGATGTTCTCCTCCTCTTTTCTGTCAAATATTTTGCTGTCTTTATTTTAACTAAAATCTGATGAATGCTTTTAATTATGTTTTTTTTTATTATTATTATTAAGTTTTGCACGTGAGTGTGATTACCTAATTGTTTGGCACAAAGAACTGTATCTGATCAGGCCCAGGCCTAGAATAACAAAAGCACGACAGGTTGGGATGGAAGAAGTGGATTGGCAGTGCAGGCATGTTTACATCATTTCTGGCTGGAGCTCAGTTTATCAGTAGATTTGGCTCCATATATTGCTTCTTTACAGCTAATAGTGAAGTATATCGTATAAAACAAGAATGATTTACAGGATAATAGAATCCTATAGAATAGAATAATTTATAGGATAAATTTGATAGGACTAGGGGGAATGGTTTTAAACTGAGACAGGGGAAGTTTAGATTAGATATTAGGAGGAAGTTTTTCACACAGTGGGTGGTGATGCACTGGAACATGTTGCTCCAAGGAGATTGTGGATGCCCCATCCCTGGAGGCATTTAAGGCCAGGCTGGATGTGGCTCTGGGCAGCCTGGTCTGGTGGTTGGTGACCCTGCACATAGCAGGGGGTTGAAACTAGGTGATCATTGTGGTCTTTATCAACCCAGACCATTCTATGATTGTATGATAATAGTTGTTAGGAAAAGGTAGTATTAAGTGAAACTAAACTGAAAAGATAATATGAACAGTGTGTTTCATATGTGGATGAAGAATGTGATAGCTGGTGGGCATTCAGGAAAAAAAAAAGGGAGTCAAAATTAGTAACTTTTACTTATAAAAGCATTCAAAATTCTGTAATTTATGTGAATCAATTTCAGTTTTTAACAATTCTGAAATGTGGTGTAAAATTATGGGCAGAAAAGTTCTTCTGACTACCCTGGCCCTTGATAGCAATCTGGTAGTCTATTTGATAGTAACTGTGATAACAGCTTGTCTATCATAAGGGGCCATCAGTTTGCCAGTGTTCTAGGAAAGTATGAATTTTGAATTGGCTTTAGAAAACGCAAATAAAATTCAATGTAATAAAATCTTTCTCTCTGCAGTTTAATGATTGTTAGGATTGAGGATGGAACAAGGACTGGGCTTATTTGTGAAAGGACAACACTCAAGTTTTGGTATTTGCACCTGAGGAAAGCAGTTGGAATAGCTTAACTGCTTGGTTCAGATGTATTACTTTCTAGGGCGTGGGGCAGAGTACCATTAGTAGCTGTGCTTTTAAAACCTGCAGGAGCAACGTTAGCAAGATTTTTTTCTCAAAGAGCAATTGGGCATTGGAACAGGCTGCCCATGGAAGTGGTGGAGTTGGTGAAGTTGTTGGAGGTGTTTAAGGAAAAGATAGTTGTAATACTTAGGGACATGCTTTAGTGAGCAATATCAGTGGTAGGAGGATGGTTGAGCTAGATGATCTTAGAGGTCTTTTCCAACCTTAATGATTCCATGATTCTTTAGTTGTTCAGAGTAAAGCCAATATGCTATTTGCTGACTGCAGTTAGTAAAATTAAGTGCCTACAGATTGGGTGAAACAATGAAAGTGATTCAGAAAAGTACCAAGCCTTGCCACTTACCTCTTTATACCTGGAAGAGGGGGTGCTCTGGTGTACTGCTCCCTTATAGTCCAGGTAGGGTTTAAAGCAAGCTGGGATACGTTCCAAGCCTGTCTTGAAAGTTTTCTTTTCTGTTTTCAGTCATTGCATGCTTGATGACCTTGGCTAAGGAACTGCATTTCTCCTGCTACCATTTCTCTTTTGAGATAATGATAACCATCTTGGCTGTGCCTAGCTTTTAGGATTTACACAGGATAGGTGATAGAAAATAAATGGGCAAATTTCATACAAAATGTAGACTTTTTCTGTGGTATGTTTTACAGCACCTGCAGCCTTTGAGCAAGGTGACTAATTGGTTCATTTCTTCTAGAGAGGGAAATGCTTTATCCTACTTCCTTGTAGGAAACACACTGGAAATTTTCATTTTTTGGGAAGAGATGAAAGGGTAGGAAGTAGTTAGTGAGCCCAGCCCTACAAATATTTAAATCCAGGGGAGGAAATTTGCAAATTTATGTATGCGCATCTTGATAGGGGTTGAAATCTCTGAGATCTCTGTGCTGGGGAGGCAAGCAGTGCTTATAGAAGTAGGCAGAAGTATAGGAGGCCTCTCGTCACAACAGAGTATCACTGCTCACATAGGCCATGGGCAGAAGACTAAGTCAGAGAAGAAAAATCTTATCTGCCAAAAGCTCACTGTATAGGACACAGGTCCCTGGATCAGTGTGGGAAAGATTCCAGGAAAAAATTGAGTTGTACTGAATTCACTAGCTCCTTCTCCATATATATTGGAAAAAAAAAAAAAAAAGAAAAAAAGAAAAAAAAAGAAAAAAAGCTATTAATTTTTTTTGTTGTTTTTCATGATACTTGAGCACAGATGTAAAACATCAGTACAGAACTGTAAGATGTGGACCACACAGACATATGCAGTTCCTTTCAAAATAAAATCTGCCTTTAAAATTAAACTAAAGGCAAGGCATTATTCCCTGAAAACTGGCAGGTAGTGAATGTGCTGTGGAGGGAAACAAAACAAAAACAAGCCATTTGAAAAAAAAAAAAAAGGTTGGGAAAGGGAAGCAGATCTCCTGCAGTGGTTGCCATTTTTGTACTGCTGTCTGCTTTGCAGTGCTCTGCAGACACACAATAATAACCCCAGTGGGCCTGGGGATCAAATGACGTGTTGCTGAAGGATTAGGAGCAATTCTATCCCTCTGGCATGGGCTTTGGAATTTTCATTAAAATGACCTTGGGTGTGGTGAGAAAGGAATTTGGGCTGCATGGATGGAGAGCTAAACATCCTACCTGGGGGACAACAAAAGAGCTTCTGCAAAGCTGGTCTCCCTGGGCCCCAAGCAGAGCTGTCATGCTTTTTCTCCTTAGCGTAGTTGTTCATGGAGTAGTTTGGAGATGCATGTGGAGTGTCAGAATAATAAGGCATCTTTCTGAATGATGGAGGGGGAGGAACAGTCAAGAAAACTTGTTTCTCGGAATTGCTTAAAAACAAATACTTAGAAATAAATATGCATTTGGTAGAGAACAAAATTCTGTTTAATTAACAAGGGAGCATTGTGTCTAAGAGCTGCAGCAGGAGAAAACGGAGAGTTTTTCTTAGATTGTGCAACCCCATCTTGTTCATTCACACAAGCATCTCTCCAACAGTTGGGTAACTTCCCAAAGCAAAAGCTTTTAGTCCTGCTCTAGGAGGCCAAGGGTGAACAGCTCCTCTCAGCTTGATTGCATATATTCAGGTGTGCAGTATCTTGTACTTTACACTAGCACCTTTCTATTCATGCTGGCTAAACACAATTGCTTTTGAGGAAGCAATTCACTCAAAACCGGAATGCAGTTACCTCTGAAGTATACAATGACATCTTTAATTGGTAGCAACACTCCAGAAAAAAGGAGTTTATGAGAACAAACATAAAGCCTGAAGTTACTTGCAAGAGCCTTAAAACAAGCAGAATCTAAATAACTGTGCTTAAGATTATAGGGTATGTATTTGAATGATCACATGCTTATGTACTTACTTTTGACAGATTTAATCACTTCCTGGTTAAAAAAACTCTCCTTACCTAGCATTCAAGGAAAAGGAAAATAAATGGTGGGAGTGGATATTGTTCGTTTAGTGCCACTCTATTGCCATTGTCATCAAATTCCATTCAATATCACTCTTGTACTTGAGCATCCTACAGACTTTAGCACTCAAGCTGTTCAGCCTGCTAGCTATGATCTTTAGTGCACAAATGTTGGTATTCCACATAAGAAAACAAGTTAAGCTGACTGCTGTCAAGTATTCTATCCCATGGGATAGACATACGTAGCCAGAGAATAAGTATCATATGATACCTGTGAGTGATCACAATCATACTGTTGAAATAATCTTTTTTCCTTTTCTTCCTTCACCCCACCTGAGAGAAAACTATTGTTAGAAAATCTCAGCCTGTGTAGTTTTATGTGCTGTGAAAATATCAAGGTGTCCTGTTCAGAGTTGGAGTTAGCTACAGGAAGGTATTGGTTCTGGCCTAAAAACTTACTGCAACCAACAGATATAGATGAGTCTTACAAAAATGGCTGGGACTTCTTGGAATAAGGGTAGGGGTGTGAATGCATGTGGTTTGCCAAGACAGTAGAGTGCTTTGAGCCATGAGTGCAACCTTGTTGGCCATAATGGACAGTTAAGAGCCCATTAGTTGTACTTCCTTTGATGGCCTTCTGCAGATCAGTTTGGGCTTGGCCTGTACAACTACTCTTCTCCAGGAGAAACCATAGTGCAGGGATGAACTTTTATGGACCACGGAAAAGACTCAGCCTTTTGCAGAAGAATTGTGTGGTTGACCACCCAGACTTTGCAAGCCAGAAGCTGATTGAGAACAAAGACTGTCATGTCCCTGGAGGGTACCATGGGTTGGATTGCCATGATAGCAACAAAAAATTATCTGTTCCAAGCCTCTCCTCCCTAAGTCTGCAGAAACACAATCCATTTCTTCAGCCTGAAAGAGTTTATTTCAGCTTACGTTACAAGGAGACCCTGGAGTGAATTCATGAACAAGCAGCAGAAACCTGTCACATTTGAGAAATTTTGTGTCAGTATGACTGGCCTGTTCCCCTCAGCGCAGTATCTGGAGGCAGAAGGCAGCATGGATAGTGGGGGAAAGACTGGAAATATTAGTCTAAGCTGTTAGATATTAGTAATTTCCTGCGAAGAATTGTAGGCACTGATACTGAAGACTGTTAACATAGACACCTTATTCTGATACATTGTCTCTAGCTTTGGAAGGGAGGGAGGAATGTATGTGTGACCAGCTCAGGGAGTCACTTTCAAGAAAATACGATTTTCTTCTGCAGAAGACCTGTGTAAACTACCTGTCTTTTCCCTAATCCTTTGGGAGTTGGGCTGCAAGAGCTTGGTGGGATGCAGATTTGTGGAGTGAGGATGGTAGGGCTTGTTTTGGATTATCTTCATCCTGTATCCACATGTTATTTGGTACAAATTAAGTAGTGAAGCTTTCTTGTTTTTCTGTATGTCAGATCTCTTCCTCCTTCCCCTTCCTATGTATGGTATTGAGACTTCTCAGCATCCTTGGAAATATTCTTAGTAATCTTTTTCATAAGAAATCCAATGCCCCCAGTCAACCTGACTATCACAGTAGTCAGTGGAACTGAATCTTTTCCTTCAGAATCAGATCTATGGGAAAGCAAAAAAGAATCAAACTTATTTGTGCCAGGGTTGCTTGTCCTCCTTGCTTCATGAGGTTGAGAGGCAATTAGAAACTCTGAAATATCTGATACTCCCATTGAGTGAGGAAAGCTAAATGTGGTACTGTATGTAGCTGATCTGTCAACAAGCACTATTGCTTAGCTTAAGATTTTCACTTGAGGTAGGCAAGTCTGTACACTTATTTTCCTTTGCAGGAAGAGCGATCTGAAACAGAGGTTAATCTTAGCCAAGTCGTAGTAGCACTGGCTAAAGTGTTAAATAGAGCTTGTTTGCTCACTGCCACTGTGTGTAGCTATGAGCATTGGCATGCATTGCTTCTGCCTGCCTATTATAGGTTATGTTGGGTGTGCTGTCCAACCCACTGATATAAATAAGGTCCAGCGGTGATGCTGCTGTGACTGTGAAGTTGCCAGGGAAGTGGTGTCTAGCTCAACTATGAGTCTTAAGTTTCCAATAGTGCATTGACCTAAGTTTTCCTAAGATGACAATGATGTTTATCATGGTCAGGGAGTACAGTAGATCTGACTGAGCACTTTGGTGAGACATGATTTTTTAGACATACAGAGATTCAATTCCTCTGGCACTATTTTGCTGATTCTAGAGAGACTGGTTTCTTTTGTTTAGTCAAACTAGGTGACTGCTCTACGAGGTGCTAGTTTTGTTCTCAGATCCCTATATTTAGATGTGTTGCTCTCATACCAAACACAAGTGTGTTGTGATCGTGCAGCTGTCTCTCAGAGCAGAAGATGCCCAGAAATTATTTACTGAATGGGAAGCATGAATGTGAGTGAATTGGAGTATTTATTATGAGTGAAGGGGTGTTTGCAGAAGATACAGCTTTGTTTAACAGGATTTTAGTAGTTTTGCCAGGATGATAGTACCCTGAATCTGAACAATGTATCTGCCAACTGTGGGGAGCAGTTGTGTCTAGTGAAACCTATGCATCATTCTTCCACTCTGGTCCAGGCTGTCTGAAGAGAGTACAGAAATCTTTTCCTTCAGGAATTAGAACCTGAACTGGGCAGAGCACTAGAAGTGTCTTGGAAAAGCAAGAACTTGCAAGAGGATATGAAGAATATCAGATCAGATATCTGGGTATCTTTTCCATCTTCAGTTCTGAGTTTTGCATTTACAAAGACTTTTGTATTTTAGTAACATAAGGAATATATATTTGAAATCCTGGTACCAGTATAAGTTGGGAACTGACCTGTTGGAGAGCAGCATAGGGACCAGGGTGTCCAGGTGGAAAGCAGGATGACCATGATTTAGCACTAGCCAAGAAGGCCAGTGGCATCCTGGGTTGTAGTAGAAAGAATGTGGTTAGTAGGTCAAGAGAATTCTTCTCTTCCTCTACTCTGCTCTGATGAGACCACATCTGGAATATTGTGTCCAGTTCTGGCCTCCTCAGTTCAAGAAGGACAGGGAGCTGCTTGAGACAGTGCAGAGCCACAAAGATGATTAAGGAAGTGGCGCATCTCCCTTACAAGGAAAAGCTGAGGGAGCTTGATCTCTTTAGCTTGGAGGAGAGGAGGCTGAGCGGTGACCTCATTAATGTTTATAAATGTGTAAGGGATGAGTGTCATGAGGATGGAGCCAGACTGTTCTCAGTGACATCCAGTGATAAAACAAGGAGCAATGGGTGCAAGCTGGAGTGTAGAAGGTTCCACATAAATGCAAGAAAAAACTTCACAGTAAAGGTAACAGAACACTGGAATGGGCTGCCCAGGGAGGTTGTAAGGTCTCCTCTGGAGACATTCAAAACTCAGTTGGACGCATTCATGTGTAACCTGATGTAGGTGTTCCTGCTCCGGCACAGGGATTGGACTAGGTGATCTCTTGAGGTCCCTTCCAGTTGCTGACACTCTGTGATTCTGTAGTGCAGACTCTGACTCGCATTTATTCCCTTGGAATGTGTGTGATACAGATAACATCTTCAAAAAGTTAAAGAAGGGCTTTATTAAAGCAGCTTGTCCAGAAGTGTTAAAAACAAAACAAAACAAAAAAAAAACATATGAATTGGACCTTCAATTACTGCTTAGGTTTGTTGTCCCTGGAATACCTTTGCAATGTGTGCAGAACAGTCAGTCAAAGTCAGCATGAAAAAATGATTTTTTCCGAGGCTGTTGGACAAATAAGGAGACTCATTCTGAGCAGGGACTACATTGGTTTGGAATATATGCTTGTGCTGTGCAGCCAAAGTACATAATCAGGTTTAGCAAAACAAAGCCTGATACCAAACTTGCCAGGAAAAATTGTTTTATCATCTTGAAATCTGCTCCGTTTTTAAGCAGACCTTCCCAGAACAGAAAACAATGTGTTTCATGTCCCACTTCATCTGCCATTGCAGATGAAGATTTGTAAGGAAGGGGAAAAATATATAATCCCTTTGTTAAGATACTTTAAGTAAAACTGTGCTCATGTTGAACTGCCCTTTCAGCTGGGATTAAGATTTGTTGCCCAAGTCTATATACCATGTAAAACAACGGCTAATCCAGACATTAATCACAGGAAGTATTCTGGGCCTTTTAAAAATAAGCTGTGGCATTCTATAATGAATGCATAACTGAGAATATCCTGGACGGGTTGAAAATTAGCCCACTTGATTGGTTACATAATGATATGCTGGCTGAGCCAAGGGAAAAAAAGAGCACGTTCAATGAACAATGCTGCAACCTTGTGCTATTGTTTGCTTTTTCCTGTCCCTAAGTTCAGCTCAGTGCAGACATTGTCATTCCAAACCAAACGATATTAACAGGAGGTGTCTGTGCCCCACATCAACCCTTTTTTTCCTGCTCTCCTTCTTTCCCAACCAGGGTCTGACATTTCCCCTTACCCCTCTGCTATTTCCAGCTGGTGCTTCCTAGTGTCTGTCTGTTGCCCAGAGCAACTTCTGCAGTGGCTGTGGGGTTATGACTGATCCCTTTCTTCAGGCAATATCTGTCAATGTCCTCCCTCTCTACCAAAGGCCAGTTACTCATGTCAAGGTCAAACTGTGGGCAGTCATTCTGTGTCTGCCCAAGTTAATCCAAACCAAACATACCATGTATAAGTAGCTTATCTCCCAAAATAAATAGATGATAATTAGCGTAAGCCACCACACCCACTTCTTTTCCATTCCTCTCTGAAAAAAAATCCCTTCACCTGGGTAAATCAGGATGCTTTGTCTGGCCCATTCTCATTATGCTGAAAAAGAAAGAAGGCAAGGTCTTGATCAAAGTAGAATCACATTTATTACCTGGCTTTCCCAGACCAAGCCAGTCTCAGTGACGTGGAAAGAGATATGCATGCAAAAATGCTTTTAAAGGAGATGAGGATATTTGAAGAATTACTCAAAAACCGCCATCTATCCCCAATTTTAGTTCAATTGTATCAATTATGTTCCTACTGTAATGCTAGCTAGTACTGAAGCTGACAGGAGAGTGGGAACAGAGAATGTGGAGAGGGCGGAGCAATGAGCAACCAAAGGTAAAGGAAGTGGTCTTCACCACTTGTGAACTTTTACAGGGTCTGCACTGCCTGAAGTGTGAAGAGGTGATTCGTGGTCACTTTTGTGAAATCAGTTGCTGTTGTTCAAAAATCAAAGCAAGAAAAGTCAGACTGTACAAAGTTCTGGCTTCACTCTTAGAGAAGCAAACTGCTTGATGTTGGTTGCTGAAACTCAACCGACAGTGCAGTAGGAAGGTGCGATTCTGCTGTGCTGGCAGATGAGAAATGATTTTTAAATTGCCTCACCTTCTCCTTTGTTTTTAGCAACCATTCAAGAAGAGAGAAATACAGGAAGTAATCCCAGTGTTTTTGTTCAGCATGGTAAAGATAATGTGTATGTGAAACTAATTCTTTTATAGGTTACTAATAATGTGAGCAAATTCTGTTCACAGAACTGGATTCCCTCTCTTGTTTAGGCTCGTGTACCTCTTTTAACCCTTTCAGAACATGTAATTTGTTTGGACAGAGAGTGTCTCTGAGAGAAGGGAGTAAAGTACCTATGCGCCAGCTATGGTTATCATGTCTAGCTTTTGTTTAGATTGTTTCCTCTGTAATCTGAGTTTGTGCCTCTGTCCCTCAGTCTCTACGAAACAAGACTTGAATATCTTGCCTAAAAAGATAAATACTTCAGGCTAAGCATGACCTGTAAGTTCCACACAGAGTTGCTGGATATGTTATTTTGGGATGAACTTAGATGTGAAATCTAGGAGGTAAGACCTGGGCACATGGGCTCTGCCACTGATCCCCAGAACAGGGATTTCCCAAGGGAGAAGTGAGGCACAGAGTAACCACAGACTGTTTGGACCAGGTCCCCAGTGTGTGCAGGAATGCAATCGCTTTGCAGTGTAGGGAGGTTTGAGTTTAGTGATGCTCTTGTGTTTAATGTCACCAAACTTCAGTTTTATGAAACTGCGTAAGTAGCTCTGAAAGTAATTCCTCCTATTTATTTGCATGAAAATTACAAAAGGTATAAAGAGCACAATAATACTGTCTGATAGAGAAAATTCTCAGCTACAAAATACTGTTTTTCAGTAGAATCACCATCATTAACTCTACATTTTCATCAGTGTTGAATAAGAACTTACATGCCACACATAAAAATCTGTGTGGCAGTCTGGAATGTGGCTTCAGACTCTGTTGCTGCTAAAACGCACCACCCACTGCCTCACTGTGCTCACATCCACTGTTTGGTCTCTGTAAATGTTCACAAACATTGATCAGAGTGGTGAGGTGTTGAAACAGGCTGCCCAGAGAGGTTGTGGATGACATGTCCCTGAGGTGTTTAAGGCCAGGTTGGATGGGGCCCTGGGCAGCCTGATCTAGTATTAAATGTGAAGGTTGGCGGCCCTGCCTGTGGCAGGGAGGTTGGAGCTTGATGATGAGGTCTGTTCAGTGACACATCTTCGCACCACATGTGCTTCCATATCACACGCCATTGTGTCAAACTGCCCCTCTGCTGCTACCTGCATCAACAGCATCAACATGTGATGGAGTACTGGTGGGAAGGTTCAGACCTCTGCTGGCATACCATCCACCAACATCCACATCTCACTTTGTGGGCCAATGGAATAAAATAGGAGGCATTGCGTTCAGAGTATTTACAAGTAGAGAAAGGCAAGCATGTTTTGTGAATGCGTTTCTATGCAGCAGCAAAAGTGGCTAAATCTATCACTCTAAAAGCGGCATTCATACAATCAGGGTGGTTATTCTGGATATAGCAGAAGTGACCGGGAGCATAATAGCAGTGAGATGAAATGTCTGGGTAGGTTAGATTTACTTTGTCTAATTTCTGTCAACATCAATACATTCTTTCTCAGCTGCTGAGGCCCAATCCGGGCATGCTCAAATGCTTCTCAAATTTGACAAAATCTTCTGCAAAGCCTATAAGATCTGGGGCTAGGGGAAGTGAGGGTATGGAGGAGGCAGCAGAGAATTTTCACCTGGTTTCAAATTTCAGGACAAACATTTTGCATGAGTAACAGTTTCCAGCTTCACCCAGTGACGACATCTAAAATGTTGGATTTGTGTGCAAGACAGAAGCTGTCAGGCAGAAGAATGGGACTTTAAGGCAGAATTGAAGAATAGGATAATGTACTTATCACTGTACAGGATGTGCTTACTGGAAGACTGTGGGAAACATCTTTTGGTTAATCACCCAGATTTGGCCACCTTTCTCTCTTGTGATAAGGGAGGGGAAGGCAGGCTTCGGAGGCAATAGGGTTGCTGCTGTTTCTACCATTTCTGGAGGAAAAGAGCCATCTGGCACATAGCTGGCAGTCTGGACAGGGGCTGTGTTCTGCCTGCAGCTGGCCACAGCTGTCTGCCTATAGCCTGAGAACTGCCTGCTCCCCTAAGGTGCTGCAGGATATTTTGGCAAGCTGTGC
The DNA here is from genome assembly GCF_019238085.1 of Lagopus leucura. NCBI lineage: Eukaryota > Metazoa > Chordata > Aves > Galliformes > Phasianidae > Lagopus > Lagopus leucura. The sequence goes on along the minus strand of NW_024962264.1, from coordinate 32,931,500 downwards.
TGTGCTGTTTGTGGGCCATCTGCCAACTTCAGCCTTGATGACAGAAGGTTCACCTTGTAAAGGAATTACATTGATCACTGGGGTGTAGCTCAAATACACCCTCAGTTGAAAAGTCATATATTAATTAAGTTGTTGACCTGTTTAGCTTATAACCTGAGTTCAGTCTCAACCTCTCTGTGGTCAAGTAGATTTACCTAATGTAATGAAAGGCCGTACTCTATTTCCTTCTTTCAAAGCCTTTTTATCACAAACTCTTCTGGTAAGGCTGCTTATCAGTGCCAAATGTTTTTCATTTCTAGTAGAGTATGTATTAAAGTGAAATTTTGAAATACTTTTCCAAATGTCATGCAGAGCAAATTGCATATTGACCAGTCATTAATCAATCCATCAATCAGTTGTCTCTGAAGGATACGGTTGGTTATTTTTTTCTTGTTTGTTTCCATGAATCATGCTTATTTGAGATGATACTCCTTATTCTAGGCTGGCTTCTAGAAAGAAAGGAGAGAACTGATCTTATTTTTGTCACAAACATTTTGTCCTGCAACTCTTCGGGAAAATAAAAGGAATAAGGCAATAAATACATGATAAAGTACGCTCATACCATGAAGGCAGCCTCTGATAATAAGCTTTATTTCATATATATTTAATGAATGCTTGTAAACAAAGCATGAATTTAGCTTGTCTGTATGTGTTCAAAATGATCTTATTATTGTTACTGAATTTCTTTTTATATATGGTGACTGTAGCAATGATACAAGGATCTGCCCAGTGGTTGGCATGGCTAAAAGGTCACGTGCTTATGCTTTCTATAATGAGGAGCATGTGTCAAAAAAGAAAGTGAAAAGATGCAGAAATAAGAATTTGAAGATGGTAGGATAAGTAATCTCAGGGAAGTCTTGAAAGAAGAAATATTGCGGAAAGCATTTTGAGGTTGAAGATTGAAAGGTTGTCCTTTTGATGCTGACAGTTCACTTCTCTAAGATATTCAGTTGTATATACCATTTATTTTATGCAGTTAAGGATCTTTGTGATAATCTGATTAGAATCTAATATCAATTTAATAAAAATAATGGAGACCTTACTGAATGCATGTAATCTAATGCACTTCTATTTTCAGGGTTAAAATCTCCAATTATTTTTATTTTAGGCTGTGGCTATAAACATTCACTTGGTTGAAATTGATTTAGTAGAATACCATGAATGTTCATTTATTGAGAATATAGCTATTTTGGAAAGGATTTAACAGAACTGCCAGTTGGGCCCCAGGTCCTTCATAGCCCAATGTGATATTTCTAACTGTTGCCAATAGTGGCTTCTAGGAAAGTCTGCAAAACCAGGACAAGGATTTAGTGATGTACCCCAAAATGAATTCTGTACATTTATGTATAGTAATCTTCAATGAATTTCACTGCATTTTGTAAGATAGCCACACTACCTTAATTTATTATCTCCTTGGCAATTTTTCTAAGACTAGATAGGTATGCCACAAGTCTTAATATAAGCTGCATTCTTCTCAGCTTCCTAACTCTTTGGGTTTTACAATTCTCTAAAATCCAGATGAGTATTTCCTGATTTTTTTAGTTTTCTGTATTCTTGGAAGCTTTGTTAATTTTTTTTTTTGCTTTGAAAGGAGATCAAGGAATTAAACTGATGCCAGAACCAGCATTTGGTGGAAGGATTTTGAAGCAGGTGATGGAGACAACAGACAGCTACAGGGTATGCCAGCTGGAATTTCTCACTGCCTACACAATTGGCAGACTCCCTGCCACATGGGAATTGCAGAGATCACTGCCACCTCATATTGGAGTAAAAGACAAAGCAAACTGTGATGAGACAGATCTCATTCACGTGTTGGTGTCATCTGGCCCTTCACACTTTATGAGAAAAACTTTTCATCACTTTGGTTAGTGCAACCTGTGGCTTTCAGTAAAAAGACGAAGCCAGGGGTAGAAGAAAAGCACATATTATTTTGTTACCATGATAATCCCTATTAGGATGAAACTGAAATTCATGTATTTTTTCTTTTCTAAGGGAAGATTAAGATTTTCTGAGTACTTAATGCTTAGTCTTGTGCAGTATACCAAGGGAGAATTTGGCTCCAAATATTATTCCTTTCATAACAGAGAGAATAGTGTACAGAGAGAATAGAATGCACGAGCCCGTTGTATTTACCATTGCAGTTGCCTGCAGTAAATACTGTGCTGAGTGTTTCCTGATTTGTCTCTACTACTGAAGCACTCCTTGCTGTACAAGTAACTCTTTGCTGGACTCCTCTTTTATTCCATCTCCATTGCTTTGTTGTTGTTGTTGTTGAAATGTACTTCTAAAAAGTTTTGAGAATTCTTTTGTGGAAAAGCCCTGTGACTGAAAAAACGTTTGTTACCTTTTTCTGGAGCACTTGGGTCTGGAATGGCATAAACATGTTGTTGAATTTGGTTTTGCCACCTTGTAGCCATTTCATCTCTCAGATTTGTTTCACATTGGTAATGGGCTGCTGTTTCTAATGCTCAACATGGACAATTACTGTTCTGTTAAAGAATAAGGCATGCCATGGAAGCTGAAACCAGAAACTGGAACCTGAAAAAGTGAAAGAAGCTTAAAGCAGCAGGAAAAGTGGACAGCACATGGCTGGGATGAGTCTGGTGCTCTGGGTGTGGGAGTGTAGGGTGTTCCTCAGTTGTTGCCATTTGCTAGGAGCTAAATAGAAGCAAAAAATAATCTCTTGTTTTGTATGTTGCAACAAGTATTTAAAAATCATTGCTAGTGGAGACAGGGGAGACAGGAAGGAAAATCATCCAGGATCTGATTGCTTTTCAACCCTCCCTGCTCTGTCACACACTGAAAAGCTCTGAAGTGGAATATCTTTCTGTTGTGTTTTTGTCTGCCTTGCAGACGCTCACAGTGAGAACAGGGTAACTTCCAGAAAGACGTCAGGTGAGTAGTTTATGTGGACTACCTGAACTTACATATCAGCACAAGTAACAAAGAAAAAGGTGCTGAGAAGTTCAATGGAACATCTTCAAGCTCTCTAAGGTCCTGAAAGGTGTTTTGTTAAGCAGGAGGAGTTATGCACTCAGTAGGAACAGGAAACAGTAGAAATAAAAGCAAGGAAACCTATTTTCTGGGCAAGTGGGAAAAAGGAGGTGGTAGTTCACATTGTACTGTAACTAGCCATTCAGCCAGTAGAAAATCCATTGATTTTAAAAACAACTTCTGTTCTTTTTAAACAATACATTCAGAAAATATGTTGAGAGTACAGCAGAAGATGCATTCTATTTTGCTTGCGGCAAAATAGACCAAAATTCACCATTATCTGTGAAATTAGTGTACTACTGTGTTTTGTTTAACCAAATGTGATGGTCCCATCACACATGGAGAAAATGGATACCGTGTTAAGTTCCTGTTGTGTTTGTGAGAGAAACTCACATATGCAATAGACAGGAAATTACCCTAAGAGTTTGTAAATTGCTGTGTCTGTCAGCAAGTAGTGATCTCAGAAGGAATTGATCTGGAAAGCAAAAATATTTGTACTGAGGACCTGATGCCTGTGCTGTGGTGATTTTAATTTGGATCTAGGGGCTGAATTCTCTTTAAGTGGAAGGAGTACAATTAGGTATGTTTCTGGACTGTGTTTCACCGTTTACAACACACTCTGTACTTTTGATGTGAATGACAGAGGTGATATAGATGCAATCAGAAGACCTAGATTCAAATGGTATAGATCCCTCCTCTCTCAGTGAAGTTTCATGGTTGAGATGGACTACTGATGAATGTTACTGTAAAAGTCTAGATACGTGATTTACTGTAATGCAAATGCTGTTCTTGTAGCACTGAAAGGAAGAACACAGTCCTACAGTCTTTGGAAAGAAATATTATATCCTTTTCATGAAAGTATTTTGTTAAAACCAGATTTCATGGTTTTTAAACTTGACTGTTCTAAGACTGTTCTTCTGCTGGCCTCTAATGCAATATGAAAATATTGGTAGTGTGCTCTGAAATGCTGAATGTGCTCGTGTACTATTGAAGTATCTAGATCAACATTCCTGCTCTTGAGAATCCAGCTTTAGCATAGCTGTGGGAAGAGCAGCCAGGAATGGATGGTTTCTATCTTACATCTTAATGTAAAATTTATTCGTACTCAAGGAGTCAGGGTTATCACTGAAGGGAGGATATGCTGGAATCTATATGTGCAGCAAAGGTACTTTTTTACTCTTTGTAAAAATCCCATTGTAATTATTTAGCAGGGGTCAGTACCTGAACAGTGAAAGAAAAACAGACTTGTTGACAGTGTGAGATAGTTGCTCATGTAAGATTTATCATCCCAAGGCTGAGTGGTAGCAGATGTTCCTGGTCATGCAAGCTGATTTCCCACTGTATGAGAAATCAGTGATGTGGAGTCTGGGTATGTTCTTAGTTTACTTAAGACTGCATCCACTAGATATGTGACTGGGATGCTCGAAGTGCATACGAGATGTTCTCCCTTATCCTTGTTCTATTTCCTATGCTGCTAGAAAAGCAATGCCAATGCAATGACTCTTTCAAGAATTAATTCTAGTTAGAGATATGACAGCAGAGAACAAACTCCCTTGTTACTTGTGACAGGTCTCTCAGGAAAAACATGAACTTAAACTTGAAAATATTAGCATGTCTTGAAAGATGGAATACTACTTGCCAGCTAAATAACAGATGTAAAGCAACATACAATGGCATCTATTGACTCCCACCATGATGATATTGAAATTGAGGATGTAAATTATGCCACAGAGGATGCAAGCTACAGCATGCAACACATAGGAGTACAGTGCCAAAATAGCTAATGAATTATATATAATTCATCTGTTTTTAATGGAACACTCATTCATTCTTTTTTAATTAGTTCATCTCTTCCGATAATGACACAGTCCAGTTATTCTAATGTAAGCAATAAGTGATTGTCAAAACCAATTTCTGTACCTGCTCTCTCTCTTTCAAAACATAAGAGATTATTAACCTTACCTCATCTTGATAAGATCAGAGAAAAAAACATGTCATCTTTTTAAGGCCTTACCTCTTATAAACACCTAACTTCTGATTTTAATAAATCAGGATAGTTTTTAATGGATAAGAGAATGAATTCAGGAATCTAACGGATCATTTTGCACAAGAAGACTCCCGTCTCAAAGCAGAAGTTCTATTAGTTGCAGTGTAAGTAATGACACCAGAGATTTCTTTTGTTTCATCTGCTGCAAGTATTCTAATTTTTTTTCTCCCTCTCTCTCATGTATTATTGAGGAAAGAAAGTTTATAGTAAAGTTCTTTTAATGGGAAGTATCTAGATTGGAATTTCATCTTTAATAACATCAACTGGAAAAATCCGCTTGTCTTCAGCAGAACCAGAATTTCACTCAAACTTTCATGCAAACTAGCATGTTGTGCTTCTTCCAAAATCCTGCTGCTTTTAGTACTGAAAACCCTCTTTTTCTTTGCTATGAAAGCAGCCTGGGTTATCTTGTGCATGGCAAGTGGATTCTTGACAGTTGCGAGCTGTTGCTTGATTAAGCATAGCAGCATTCAGCTTTTCTGCACTGCCTTGCGGAAAGTTTCATTGTAGGCTGTGTACTGGTGTGCTAGGTGCAATATGTGGGCTGGTTATCCTTCACCCAAGATTTCTGTGTGGAGCAGAGATGGTGAACACGTGCCTCTCTGATGGATCTAAAATAAACCTTTTTTTCCCTTTGAGAATAATTAGTGAGACCTGCAAGGCTCGGAAAATGAGTAGTAGCAGTTTTGAAAATGTCCAATAATATCCAAATGAAGGGCTAAAGTACTCAGAACCTCTGATGTGACAAGGTAGCTTGCAGAATGGACTCCTAAGTGGCGTCACAAGATCAAACAAGCACAGTGTGTACTCAATTAAAAACTTTTCCAGTTATAATGTAGAAAAGTCTGGGACAGATGAGTCTTGCTATTAAAAACAAGAAAACAACACCAGCTTCTTGTTTAGAATATGCTGTTATACTGCAGATAGTACAAAACAACTCTGTTTAAGCTTAGCTCATAATTTCCTTTCTTGTTACAACTTTTAATAATTTTAATTTTCTTTGGCTGTCTCTTCATTTTCTGAAATGATAAACCACACCTGGAAACTCCAATAAGAGTGATAGAATGTGTCAGCTCAACTCACATTCATACTCATAACCGGAATAGCAGTTCTTGAGGAACTGAAACACAGGCACAAGATTATGGACAGAACTGCCTATTTCTGCAGATGATTTGTTTTCTCTGCCTGAGTCCTGAGAGAATCAGAGCCCAACTGGGCCTAGATTTATGTGCTGTAAATACGTGCTTATACAATTTACAATGCAAATGATGCGTAATCTGTTTTCTAGCTCTTCTCAAGTTGTGTAATACTTTTTCTTTTGCTATACTGTTGTATATGTTTTCATACTACTCCTGATTATTCTCTTAACTATTTCCCACAGAAGCCAAAGTATAACCTCACCTTTTTGAGAGGCAGTTGGCAGCATAAGTTACAGTTACAACCAGAGTGTCAGCGGTTTCATAAAACCATGACACAGGGACAGGATATTAGCCTACATAATCTTAATGCGGCAGTCAGGTGATTCCCACCAGAAGATTTGTTTATGATCCTGGACATCAGAAATCCCAGGATATTGGCTGCGTACTGAAGAATTCTCGATCATTTTGCAGTTATAATGATCAACTTTGTCTACCCAGTACATTTTTGTCTTCTGTAAGACAAAAAAATCTTAACATAATAGCATCATTGTATTGATGGGAGCTTTTCCAACATATGGAATAATGTTTCTCTTCTTTGGTGAAGTGAGGGAAAAATAAGTAGGGTCTATCTCTAGACTTCCTTTATAGGCACTTGGACTGATTCATTCACCTAACCTGTGTTACGTCTTACCTTAGGCTGACATAAGCTCTGTTTCTCACAACTGATTATAGGGGAACCCTAAATGCTAATTGATATTCAAGTCTCCTTTAACTTCTTGCTATAAGGTTATCGAAGTAGACTTTCCTTTATGTGAGAAAGTATTACAGAAAAGGCTTCCTGATATTTCAGGAACCTATTGTGCAAAAGTGTGAAAAGAAGCATCAAAATGTTATCTCCTTACTGGTCATCAAAACTGAAAGAAAAATGTCTAACAAAACTGACGCTGTGTTTCAGCAAGAAAACAGGGCTGTACATGTACTTCATAATTAAGTAGGATTGCGTAAAAGACACTTGGCTCCATTGCTGCTTTTGTCTCCTATTGGAAACAGACAACCTCATCCTCATTTTGAATTTTGCCTATCTAAATAAAAAGGGTAACAATATATATGTGAGAGTTTGGTTAATATTTAGGGGGGTCAGTTTTGGCATTCTTTTCTGATATTTCGTGCTTCAGAGAATCTTATGTAATGCTTCCCTATCTGGGTTTTTTGTGCTAAATTTGCATATCATTTTTTTTTTTCCTACAATTTGAAACTACTCAAAGACTTGCTGGTATACAATGGTAAACACCAAAGTTATGCAGGTTTCATCAGTCATCAAGTACCTTGAAAACAAAGGACTAGAAAAAATAATGGAAATTGTATTTCTGTAGATATTCTTCAAACATCAACTAGATTGTTTCCTATAACGCTAGACAAAAAAAATTCTTTTATCCTCACTTTTATAACCTGCTTGAAATGGATGTCTGGAACATTAGTTTTCTATCATTCAAATGGGTAAATTAAGAGTATCCAATAACATGATTCCTTTAGAACAACACTGTTTGTAAGACTAAATTTATGACTTGGAACTTTCTTTAGTATCTTTGGGAAGACATCCAGAAGCAAACTTGGTCATCGTGAAAACTGTTTTTTTTTTTTATTTCTGCTTTCTTGAGTGATTTTTTTTCTTAATTGAAAAAATCTGGTCCATGCTACAAGAAACAAAAACTGGAAAAAAAAAAAACCAAACCCAAATGCAACCCAACAAATGAGTCTTGTGCTAAATTTGTGTTTTGCACAAGCACTCAGAAGATTTTGGTTTTGTTCCTATGAGGGCTAGCATGAGATGATAAAATCTCCCAAGCTTCTGCCAAACTGTAACTCTCGGTCATCTGTAATGAGGCTCATAACCATTGGTCCCCTGGCTCAGGGAAAGACCTGTGTGTTGAATTAACAGCAGCTTTCTCATATTATGTGCTTCCTACTCTAGAGTAGTGTATCCAATTATCATCTGTTACCAAAAGCCAGGAAAACAGCAGGGTAGTGTGGCGAAAAGGCTGTATCCACAAACCATATTGATCCCAGAACAAATTTGTCTACAGTCCTCAAATACACATACACACACGTGCACACACACACACATAGATTCCTGTGGCTTTGCTGCTGCTGCTATTTATGTGGTTTGGTCTGTGCCCTCTCAAAGCTTTCTGCCTTTGCCCAGTGGTGTTTCTGAAACTGCCAGCGCAGGTGTTCCAGGAAATGCCTGCAATACATGAGTGGGGATTAAAAACTGGCTTCCTGATAGCTCTCTTGACAGCTGATGGATGGTTCTTTTATTACCAAATGTTTAAAAACCAAAAGGATATTGCAGCAGGGGTGGGTCAGAATAAAAGAAAGCTGAAGAAAGCTGGAATTAAGTCTATGTGTTGCATCTCAGGTTGAAGTTTCTGCTTCAATCCTTCAGAATGAAAATGGCTCCTTTCACTGAAACACTCTGTTTTATCATTCTCTGGGATCTTTGTATTTTGCTTTCTGTGTTTCATGGAAAAAAAAAAAGTCAGTATATTCATTATAGTGTTTACTGCTGAACTTTGGTAACTCTGAGCAATAGTGAAGTTCCCTGTGTAAAGAGCAGTGTTTTAATAAGAGGGCACATTGTGAAATGTGCTGGTTTTCTGGCAGACAATGGGCAGAAGTGGCCCCAGTTTGGAGTAATTCTGTTTAAGGTTTCAACCTTATTGTTGTAGGTCTTTTGTTAAAATAGCTGAGGTGTTTTCTGCTGGTCTATAGGAATAAAGGGAAAACTGAATGAAGGGTAACTACAGCGTTTCTAGGCCATGGAAATGCTTAAAGGTGTGTAACAAAAAGCAAATAAAAATGGAACTCTCCTAAGAGAGTCTCCTGAATTACTACTTGTTTTTTTGTTTTTTTGTTTTTTGTTTTTTCTCTACTGATTTCTGCAGGCCACATTTAATTAGATGAGATATTTGATTTTGGTGGGATACTTGCAATGACGTCTGTGATGCAAACTTTTTTAGAGAGACTTTCATCCCAGTGAGGAGAAGCCAATTAGATTGGGTAAATGTGAAGGCACAACTTGAGTCACCCTCAAAGTCACCCTTTGTAGTTGGTCTTTAGACAAGACTACATGGTATTGGAATGGTTTTATATGCTTTATGTTGGCTCCCTTTGTGATTCTGTTTCTGGCTGAGGCAAAAAGCAGAAATGCCAAAAGTATTACTGTGTACTTCCCAAGAGCCTTTTCAGTACATTTGGTAAGGTTTGGTAAGAGCAAGCATCCAAACAGCAACTGAGTGTCACATCTTTTGACACCCTTGCACTCTGGCTAGGGACAACTGACCAGGCCTTCAGCAGCTCTGTGGTTTGGCATGTCTCTGCTATTCTTCCACTGTTCACCTTTTCTCATTTCTAGAAGAACAAAAAGTAAGCAGAGAAAATCTGTATGTTTCATTCTCACAGTGCTTATCACCATGTAGTACGTACAAAGCCAGGACTTCTGAGCTGTGCTGGTTTTGGTGTAGTCACAGTGCTTGTGATGGTGTGACCGTGTAATTTAACTTACAGGCAACTGCCTGCAGGACAGTTCGGCTTAAGCAATTTGTGTAGGTGTATCAGTGACATTCTTTGTGTATGGGAGATTCTGCAAAGTCTTCTGGCTTTCTCAGGTTCGGAAGTTAAAATGTGGTACTTTGTCTTACTTGCGTTTTTCTTACTGTTTGCCAGGGACAAGGAGAGCAGACCATTTTGTTCTTCTTTCCTGTAATTTTTTGGTTTAAATTGTTTTCCTAAATCCTACCTTCTCTAGAATAAGCATCCAAAAATCAGACCCACTTTTGGGGTTATATCTTACCTTATATATTCATATATATTATTTTCTGCATAGTCTCATTGCTTTAAATAATCGCTCCTTTATCCACATCTTCTCAATGTTTAATAGGTGAATACATAGAGGCAGTGAGAATGATATTCTGGCAGAAGTCTGACCTATGCGAAGTTGAGTGAAGAAATTGTACATTTATTCAGAAAAACTGCAGAAGTCCAATGAGGTGTCAGCCTATCTATAACTTAACAAATGGGTACATGCAGGAAAGGTTTAGAGTAGATGATGGTTAATAGAGGCTTCTGTATTTTTAACTTGTGTCTTTTTCAATATGAAATTATTTTAAGTTATCATGGGTACCTGAATGGTTAGGTGGGAAGCAGCATTTATCTTCCATGTGTTTCTTCCCTACATCTTGCAGTATGTATTCTCTGTAGACAAGGACAAGTGTGTCCATTCCTGAATATTAAAAACATCTTAATGCAATCCTAAAATTGTATGCACAAATCAGTGAGAGTAGATTCCAAGCTTTTAGGAGTTTTTAGAACTTATATTTGTAAAGTAGCACCCAAAAATGGCTGTAGGCAATTCATAAAATCAAAATCACTCCTGCTTTTCTGTCTTTCCATCTCTAGTTGAAAAAAATCTAATTGTAAATAAGGTTTAGGATTCAAAGTAAGATATTTTGCATACAGCTGTTCAGAGAGAGCAGTCTGAAATGAGTGTATGAAGTCAGGTTTTTCCATCACGTTGCATTTGCACATAACTGTCTGGGCAGAAAAGAGAATCTGAAATCTGAAAAGTTGCCTTCCCTAATCCAATAGCTCTGTGGAATCGTTCAATTTTGTATGATGTCCTTCATAAAGAACCTGGCATTTGGCTGATGTGATGATTAGATCTTGGTGTAATATACTTGGAAAGAGAAAGTGACCTGATGAGAGCTGCTCAGTTCTTCAAGATCTTGCTAACTTTTTTGTTCTCTATTAAAACAACAGCTTTGTTGACACAATAATACTGAAATATGGGGAGCAGGAGGGAAAGAATAATCACTGAGTACAGGACTATTGCATCCAGTCCCTGTTGCAGCACACAGTTTGATTAATGTGCAGTATCAGTTTTGTCAATCTCAGTGGTTTTTGCCTTTAGAAGTTGTTGTGCAATGCATATGTGAAATGTGAGAGTAATACAGTACAAATGTGAAACAAAATGGAACCCTTTAGACTCCACCTATTATGTTTTCTGTAGGTGGGTAAGAATTTGTAACGTATGCTTGTTGTAGTGAATACCCAATAAGAGAAGGACAGAATTAATTTTGCTGACTTATCTAAAACAACATTTAAGGGTAAGAATTACATGCACTTGTAGTCAGTGTGATTAGTGTAGCAGCCTGCTTCTGTGTGCTAACAGCCTGCTGCTTCTCACAGCTGAACTTGTTGCTTCTTTAGTTAGGATGTGGAGCCCTGTGACTGTGGGGTTGAAAGTCCAAGATTTGAACTCTATGTGCAGAGTTTGATGCCCATACATGTAAGCAGATGATCTTTTCTTTACAGACAGCAGAGCTGGGCACTCATATTTGAAGCCAGCTATACTCTCTTGTTCTCTACTATAGTAGTCTATAGCACTTGTTTATTCACTTAAGCTCTTTTACTGGTTGAAATATAGTGGGTTTTTTTGTTGTTTGTTTTGTTTTTTTTTTTTTTTTGTACCTCTGTACACAATCAGAGTTAACTGTGAAGTAGGGGACCAGTGATGAGCAACCCTTCAAAATGCTGGCTACTGTGATGGTGCTTTGGGATCTGTAACAACGTGGCTGTGACAGGAACTGAGCCTGCACGGAGATTTTTGTTTTTAAATTAATGTTTGTCTACAGACTCGTCAAAACAAAAATACCTTATTAACTCCCAAATGCCTGTATGAAAGTGTTGGAAGTCTCTGTAGCTATGAGATCTCTTGCTGCAGGAACTAAAGGATTTTGTAAGGAGAATGCCACTGTTATGTGCCTGTTGTTGCGTTGCAGTTCATATCCTGTTCGGCTGCATGCCAAACCCACAAACTCCCTCTATCCCTGGTAACCGAGAAGATTACTTGCTTATAATGCTGTGAAATAAGTGCTGTACCGTTGTAAGCATGTGTAAGAAAAGCCTTTGGATTTGATACTCTTTATGCAGAGTCTCTGAACCTTCCCACAACTGAGTAAAGACTCTTATTCCCGCTTTAGGATCCATTTTAAAAACCTGATTAAAAGGTTTACAATTTTTGCTACATTTAACAGGTTAGTTTATGTAGCAACTTCTCAAATTCTTTTTGTGGCATGTTGGTTTCATCTCCAGTAAATTTTAAAAGTATAAAGATTAATGCTGAGGAGCGCTAATGCTCAAGGAAATGACAAAAATTGGTACTTCACCAAATGTACAGGTTCAAAATGAAGCATATTTCACTTATTTCATTTGGTAATGACTTCACTGTTTTCCTCAAAATATGATTGGATCAAAAAAAGGAAGGTCAAATAGAGGTGCAGTTCTAGAGATGCAGTGTGCTTGAATTTTCTCATTTCGTTAAGCATGAAAAGTAAACTATATCAACAGACTATGGTGAGCTTGCTCAGGAGAGAATTCCAGCCTGCCTTGCTGTCCCTTGTTGAGTGAATAAATGCTATTGGATTTTCTGATACTTCCTTCTTTAAGAACACGTTGTGCACCGAGACTTTTTCCTGTTTTGCACCAGAGGAGGACCATGAAGGAATTACTCTCCCCACTGAGTAGTGAGTTACCAAGAAGGCTCCTGTAGCTGTGTGAGCAGCACAACTTACCAAGAAGACTCCTGTAGCTGTGTGAGCAGCACAAC
>NW_024962264.1:32764761-32918604 GCF_019238085.1 Lagopus leucura | reverse complement strand
AGCACAACTTACCAAGAAGACTCCTGTAGCTGTGTGAGCAGCACAACAAAGTGTTCCAGTGCTTGTGAACAGGCCGAGATGTCTAGGGATCAGCTTCTGGAAAAGCTACTGATGCAGCTGAAATATGTGATCAAGTGTCTGGTGTTTATTGCCTCTCTTTTTGCAGTAATAGCATCTGAGAGTGTAAGAAATATCTATCCTCACCAGTGTCTTCTGACATAAAACCTTCTTAGATATAGCAGTGTTTAGATAAGAATACTTTGAATCTTTTCAGGCTTTGTGGGATGGTTTGCTTTTCTGAAAGGGTGTGGGGCAAGTATAGATGAGGATGCTGCTCTCAAGGAACAGATGTTGTTGAAGTCCTTTACAATATGAAGACGCGATGCTAGGGTGTTAAAGTCTAGTAGCCTCAGACCAAATACAGCTGAGTTTAATGAAGTCTGATCATAGTTCTTCATGTCATTTCTGTCATTAAGGAGAATTAAATTATTTTACCTGTTACAAGACTGCATGAATAACAGGAGCTAATCTCTTTCTTTTGACAGTATGGATTTTAGGAAGCACCATAAGCAGAATGAGGTCAGCTAAGTTTCTCATGCTTTTGTGTCTGTGATTTCACAGTGGTATTGAAAATCCAGCATGCCACGGGAGAGGGGAAGAAGAGCTGAAACTGAATTTCAGTTGAACTGTTATATTCCTTCAAGAGAAAGAGAAGATACATATATACTTATGGTTTTCTTTTATTAAATGAAAAATATGAAAATTCACAGAATCTGATTCTAGTAGGATTGTTTTCTCCTATTCTACAAAACTCTTTAGTTCCTAGAGAACAAGTTCAAAGATCTTTATTGGTTCCCACCTTAAGGCCAACTAGAGCAAACCATCTGACAATGTAGACATGATGTCTTATGGAGACTTGCATTATGGGCTCAAAATGTCGGCTCTTGGGACAGTTTGCATGGCAATATAATAGAAAGCATTAATAGCAAACATTAGTGCTGTGTTTACAGAATCATTCTGGTGAGAAGACAAGCTTTAAGTTGCTTTTGGTGGGGTGTGGACTTGTAGCAATTCACTCAAGACCTTGATTTTTCACTTGACTTTGCCTTGTTAAAGCTTCTGTGGACTATTGCTTCATAATGCCTGGTAAAATATCAATTACTGTACGTCAGAACTTTTCTTATTTGTGTCCACTGCAAATGTAGGAGGCCCAAAAAATGCAATCCAATTGAAAACAGCGCATGTGCAGCTTGCAGCCTGCCAGCTAGTCAGTTAGGCTTGGTACACAAACTGATTTTTCTGATATAGATTTGTTGGAAATATAATATTTCTTTCTGAGACAGGAATGATTATAAATACAGATCTCAAGAGAGCAGCTTACTGGAAATGTAGGCTATGCTGAATAGTAAGTGCTTTTACCATCGGAAGTTCACCTTTATCAAATTGCCTGCAATTCACAAACTCCTATGTTTATTTTGGGAATGCTGTCGATATTCTATTGTTCCTGTTCTGGATTTTTATATTTTCTAGGCCACATCTTTAAAATATTACATTATAAGCTTCCAATAGCAAATGTCCTAGGATACTGTGTTTCTTCACAGGGGTGAATTCAATACACTGTCATGAATATTTCACTTATTTTATGCATCACCTTCTACTGAAAAAGAATTTGTAGGTAACATAAACAAATCTGTCTGGAGTCAAACATTCAACTAGACCAGTACAGACAAGGGTGTATATATGCTACCGGTAATCTTGCCTAGTTTAAAACAAGCTGATTCAGTGAGAAAACTGTTAGATATATAAAAACAGTTACTGGAATTTACCTCAGTTTTCACTCAAAATTTTATGAGTCAAAGCAAGAGCAGGTGACAATTTTGCCTTGGTAAATCCTTGCCAACAGAAGCTGTGTGAGGAGGTCCTGCTAAGCACTGACCTCTCAGCCCGTTGTTTCATCAAAAGTAGTCTTGCTATTTGTGTCGCATCATGTGTAAGCTGAGAGATGATGGTGATAGAGTTGACTTCATTCAGTGTAGACTTCCTTGGTGTAGGCAAATGAAGGTGTTCAGCAGAGGATAGAATTTTTGGGCTGGTGGTAATAAGGAAAGGGAAGTGGGGCTGCCTGTGCTGGGGAAGATGCTTGCAGGGCAGTTCTCAGGTATGTAAACACATCCTAGGACCTGTCAGAACAAGATAAACTGATATAAAGTGGTATCTCTTGTGCTGTAAGCAGTCCTTGAAAATTTAAATGTTAGTTTTCCATGTACTTTTTCTACCCACTTGCTGTTTTGCTTACATATCATATGGCAATATCACTTTTAGATACCAAATGAAAAGCATGTGTAATAGAAAACAGAAACGTTCTTCCACTCTGTAACCAAGGGTAACATCCAATATAAAAAATGGATTTTCCTGAAGTATAACATGCTACTTTAATTATTGCAAGCAGTTTGGAAATTTGACTATTTATTCAATTAGAAGTTTGGAAAGGCTGCCACAGTTTCTTTCAACTTATGCTTTAAGGAGAAATTGTACCTAAACACAGACTAGAAAATGAATATCAGAAAACCTGGGAAGTCATCATGACTGAAGAAATATCCTGAATAGTGCATGACATTCAGTAAATATTTCCTAGCTGAGGATTCTATAGTCTCTTTATCTTATTAACCTGTACAGTACTGGAAAATAATCTTAGGGGGAAAGGCTGCCATGGTCAAATAAATTTGCAGCTTTTCTAGTATTAAGGTTGAATCTGTATTTCCATGTTGGCATTATACAATTTCAATTTGATAGCTATTTACAGCTTTTTTAAAAAAAATTATGTAAGTGTTCAAGTTGAAGTCTGCTCTGCATTTTTTTGAAGAAATGTACATTAGCAGGATTTATTATTTGACATGTTCTGACAGTAGATGCTGTGAAATAATGTTATCACATTGCAGATGCATCATTGAAATGATGTAATCTAAACAGTTGGTGATGTTCTGATTTTATTTTAAGTGGTATAAATCTAGGTGAATTCCCCTGAGACAAAATTAAATGTGTGGATTTATTCTACATTTTTACTGTTGATTTAGAGTGCTGAATCTGACCAAGTGACATAATTGAAAGAACCACTGATCACACAAGAAATCTCCTGCTATTCGATAAGGTTCTAGAAAGAAAGTTTATCCTTGTGAATTTCATGTATTTTTTTTAATGCAATTTCTCTTTTCTGAGTTTATTAAGCTCTGTTGAAAATTCTTGAATGTAAAAGCAAATCAACTGTGACTGTGGGAGGGATTGGCTGATAATATAGTCAGGAAAAAAATTAGCATGCCTGTAGACTTGTGAAAAGAAGGTTTCCAGTAGCTGTAATTTTAGAAATAGATTGCTTTGAATTTTGAGTGTTTTCAAATTAGAGCTCTTCCTCTTCATTGGATACTTTTTGCTCTTTACCAAAAGTCAGAAAGTTTGCATGAAAGCAGGGACAGTAGGTAAAATTCCTTTGAAATCAAGAGTAAAACTCTCAGTTGAGCAGAGATGGGATTACAAATGATGTCTAATGCACTAGACAGACCAATATTATCTGTGGAGAATTTTTCTATGCTAAAAAGTGAATTGCACTTGATTTAGTATACTAAATCATCCCCGTTTCTTGAAAGCAATCTGGTATGATAATCTGTGTTAATTACACCAACAATTACAGCAGTATTAAGGTACGGTTATGGTTCATTTCTTAGACTGTTGCAATATTTTATATGAGTTGTATATAAACGACTCTGCCTTGGTAGGGCAGAAGCTATCTGCTGATATTTGTTCCCAGGGAAACTGGGAAAAGCGAATGGAAGTTCAAAAGGCAGATTTTCTACCAGTTCTTTACACATGTCATTTTCTTTCTCCTGTGCTAATGATTGGAGTGCTTCTGTATCTGTGGGCATGACAAATGAAAAATTGGTCTTAGTTTTTTAAGATTGTATCAGCTCTGAAGTATTGCTGCTTCAGAGAACTAGAGCAGTGTGGCTGATTCATGTTGACTATTGCAATTGCAAATTGTATTTTATTGCTGACGTTCCCTTGGCTGATATTCATTAGACCTATTGATCACTGAAAGAAGGGAGTTCTTTTATTCATTGATCTATGATCATTTAAAAAATCTTTTGGATGAGTTCAGAACCATCCATTTCTCTTTCTTTCCAGAGAAAATTCCATCCAGTTGAGTGATAAGGACTTTCCAGCTTGATGATATGATCAGTTTTCTGTGCACAGTTAAGAGAAGTAAATCTAGGAATGGGTTAAGAAATACTATGTGTCTGTGTCTCCCCTGATTAGGGGTTTGCTAGCAAAATCAGCATATAAGCAATTTATATATGAAATCATATCACTTTACAGAACTCATGCGAAAGAGGAGAAACTAACAAAATCTGTAAAGAGACTGGACAACTTGTCTTTGTCCTCCTTCTGAACCAACCAGATGTACTGGAAAGAGAAGAGAGTGGTAGTGGGGTCACTGAGCAAAGTTTCGTACCAATGTATGTAATACCGCCTTTCCTGATATGCTGTATTTCCATTTGCCTTCCTGTCATTGATTTTACTGAGTGTTTTGAACTACCTGGTGTGCAAATAGTCCTTCACAAATGAGTTTACATTTGGTTAGGGTTCCCAGCTTTAGGAACTCCAAAGTATATCGATAAGTACAAAACATGAGAGTGTGTCTTAAGCACTGTAAAGCCACGTACAATTTGTAATGATGTCCTTGTGTTTAATATTGTGGTACTGTGTTATTTTTTGTATGCTTGGATAAAACCACTGTGTCAGTATTTTTCAATGTGATAGTATCCTTTACAAAGACTGAATCAAAACTAGAACATATTACATCATGAATGGCCTTGGTTGGCAGGGACCTTAAAGGTCATCTCATTCCAACCACCTGCCATGGCTGATTTGCCACACACCAGATCAGGCTGCCTGGGGACCCATCCAACCTGGCCTTAAATACCTCCAGGGATGGAACATCCACAACCAGTCTGGGCAGTCTGTACCAATGCCTCACTACCCTCTGAGTAAAAAATTTCTTCTGAACTTGTAACCTGAATCTCTCCCCTTTTTAGTTTAAAGCTATTCGCTCTTGTCCTATCACTCTCAGGCCATGTAAAAAGTTGTTCCCTCATCTTCTTGTAAGCTCCTTTCAGTTACTGGCAGGTTGCAATGATGTCCCCATGGAACCTTCTCTTCTCCAAGCTTTATTTTCCTTACATCTTTTTTTTTAAGCTGGTACTTTCAGCTGCCTTAATAAATAAATAAATAAATAAATAAATGAAATTGTTTTTCTTCCTACTCCAATGAAAATCTGGGACAAATGACAACTTTTCTAGCTCTCTTCCCTTTGAAAAGGAAAATGTTTTCAGTATATTTAGACTTTACCAGAGACTGCAGATACTGTTACCTCTTGTTACTAGTCTTTGGCTGATAAATTTGGCCTTGCTGTCCTTAGTAGTTACTTGCCAGAAGCCACAAGAATGCTGATGTGAGCCTTTTTAATTAATGTTCTTCCAATAACCTAATTCCTCTTCTGTTTTTGCTCCATCTCAGGTATGAATGTCCCACACATATATATTGAGATCTGCTTTCAAGTCCTCTACCCTATTCTTTACATCTTTTGAAAACAAAAGATTCCTTTTGGAATCAGGGGAAAACGCTTGCTCCAAGTGCACTGTATCCAAATGTCGTTGAATCCATAATTTATACTACTACTACTAACAATTTGTAGTGACTATTATTGTTCATGAAACAGGATTTGCAAATTTCAGTGTAGAAGATAGATGTACTGTATAGGCAGGTGGCTTCATGGTAGAATGCAATATAATAAAATTCATGAAACACTGTGAGGAATGCTAACTATAATTGAAGAAGCCCCATGTGCTAGGAGATTTCTCACACTGTGAAGGTTTGAAAACAGTCAAAGATCTGTGTTAATCTGGACTGTTAACTAAAATGGAAAAGCTATATATAGGGGAAGTAGCTCTCTATGGCAATTGTTTTGATCCTTCCTTGGCTGGTGTCTTAGTAATGTATATACGTAAAAAGTGGGACTTGCCAACATGCTGATGATCAAATTAGAGAAGCTGAAACTATGATGTCCTTGGAAAACACAAGACTGCAAATGGAATAAATATTCTGGCTGCTGCTTAGTTACGTGAAAACAAATGTGTAAGAGACCCTACTCTTTTGCTTCAAAATAAGGTTGAGGAGGCCTGTGATCTTTAGCATGATGTAGTCTCTTATCTGGGCACTGGAGAGCAAGTAACAAGTGAATTCATGTGGGATTCCTTCTCATCCTGGTCATTTTGACACAGTAAGTAATAGCATAATGCTAAGCTACTTACTTTGCTGTCTACCATTTTATGAAAAATGGATGAGCTATTCAATTTCCTTTGCTCAAATCTTTAGGGAAATCTGTTTTCTTTTGCGTGTGTGTAGGTATATGCACGTGCACATCTGTGTTTTTCTGTGCTGTTACCTGTTAGACTGTGTCATACAGAATGCATGACAGCCATGACCATAGAGATGTGTTACAGCTATGTTATTTGAAATGCGTCTGGGAAGAGAGAGCGGGAAAGAGACCGATGGTGCACATCGAATGTAGAGTCATTCCCTCCTTCCCTTATCTGAATGGCTTCCAAATCTCATATATTCACAGGCAGACCCCGGCCAAAGCCTGCAGCTGTCATGCATTTTCAACAGATTCCACAGGGCCTAGATGAGGTTTGAAGACATTCCTTTGCTCTTACACATTAGCTGAAAGGAATTACCGTAACATCTGATATTGTGGAAGTGGGAAATTTGCCATCCTGACCTTGCCCAAAGCATTCCGGAACTGGGGGTCTGAGGATTTATTATCTCAGATGGCCTCCGAAGGTCGTTAAGGGCTGTCTACTGGAGCTTCAGCACAGCCGAGACAACCACTGTGCTATTCATTTGGAGGGATTGCAACATTTCTTTCTCCCCCTCTTCTTTTTTTTCATATGGCTGAAATAATGGGCAGACACATGTTACTGCTGCTCTCTGGATCTTTGTCATAGGAAAAGCATGTTCCATTGGAGTGACTCCCAGCTGTCAGTAATGTGCTGAAACACCACAGCCAATCATCAGAGAACAGGCCAAATAAACAGGATGTTCACAATATGTATGATTGCATGAGTGTGTAACAAACTTTCTGCACATTTCACAGTCTCATAATGAGATTGACATGCATTGCTTAATCTGCATCTGCCTGTTTAGGGAAGAAACACATAAACACCATGGAGACCATGTGCAAGAGAGCTCGGTTTCTTGGCTGCGTGGCTGTTGATATGATAGGATAAAATCTGGTATTGAGTTGGAAATGAGCAGTACTTTAGAACTATTCGTTTATCTGCTGGGAAGTGCCCTGTAGCCAGCCAAGCACAGTTTGGTGAGTCTTCATGTAACCAAAGTGGCTATTATAGCAACAGATGACAAAAGTGCCTGAGGATGATGCACAGAGCTATTTTTAAGAGAACATTTGAGACGCCATTTGTTTTCTCTTTGTTTTGATTTCAGAAGTTATTTTGATTGTTTTATGTATTTACACAATAATGTGTGTACAGAGCAAACCACCGAAGGAAAGAATGTTTAGAGAAATCTATAATTACATAGTGAAATAGCAAAAGCTAGTATGTCTTTAATTTGAAATCAAATCAGAACATTGTAATTACAATAGCAAATATAAAAAGGAAGATATGTCCTCACTCTCCAAAGCGTGCATTTTTCCAACAGTCAATGTCATTGTCCTAAAAAACACGCATTCTTCGAGCAGAGTGGATGTTACTGAATATTAATTATCTGGCTGTGCAGCCTTTGAGATGGAAGACGCATTTTATTCCACTGTTGGACAATGCCAGCTTCTTCCTCAATTTCTATTTCTTCCTGCTGGTAGACCTTATGGTTATGACTATTGTTGAAATCTAAGTGCTCTAGAAAGAAAATCAGGCAATATGAGTGAAGAAGGAGCATGAGGAAGATCAGAAAAAATCCCATAGTGCCAGGAGGCAAAAAAAGAATGTATCAGTCAGGACAAACATCTAGCTGCCTGGCCCTAGACATGTCCCTGGATGTCCTTTTTACAAACTGATTTGTTGGTATTATTTCTAAATCTTATAACCTAGTCATATCTTTCATGCTCAGAGTGCTATCCCAGCTCACTGACGCTAAGAATTTATCTTCTCTTTTATATATTAATCCATTGCATCCAACTCTGTTAGCATTTTATCTATGTGTTAAGCTCAAGTTTCTATTAAGTGAAAATAGTTGTAATTGTCTTTTTAGATTTGGAATTAGCAGGGTAGAGGCAGGAGGGAGGGTATGAATGTCATCATTCAAAAAGATGAAAAGAGCATCTTGTCATAGCAACTCCGTATTCCTAGAAATCATTCAAAAGTACACACTCTGCAGCTATCTTCATGCTGAACACACACATGCGTGTATCTCTGAGCTTGCTGACTATTCTGATAGCTTCTCTCCACTGTATTATTCTCATCACAAGAAATCAGGCAACTTCCTTTTCCCACCCTTAATTACATGGATTACTTTCTGATTTCCTACCGACTGAGGGAAGACCACTGCAGCTATTACAGATCTGTTAAACAGATCTGTTTAAGTACCCTGAATAAGGCAGTATTTGGAATGTGTGGCCAAACATGATCTTGAGCTGTGTAGCTATAACTAGTATGGCATACATGGATTTGTTTTCCTAACTTGATTGATCTATGAGATGTTAAGTGGTTGGCTGTTGGTGCAGGCATAAATAAGTCTATTGCACTGCTCTAAACTTATATGTAGATTATAAAATTGAACTCCTACAATGCTGTCTCCTTGATTTATTTAATTTGACCTGAGATTTTTATTAGGCAAGACACTGTGAATCTTTTAGAATACTGCACTCATGAGACTTAAATGTTTCCAGTAAGTTGAAATTCAATATTGACATTCTTTGCTAGATCTAGAATGATCACAGCTAACATTTCCATTGGAAAAAAACACCCTTCTTTTGCTAAGTATTTTTCTCTTCACGTTCCTCCTCTTTAGCTTCTGAAACTCTATTCAACTGTATTTCCCAAGAGCTTGTTGAGTAATGCCAACACTTCTATTTACTTATCAGTATCTAAAAGAGGAGTCTCAAGTGGATGAGACCAGCATCTTTTTGGTGGTACCCAGTGGCAGCACAAGGGACAAGGGGTGCAAACTGGAGTACAGAAAGTTCCATTTGAACATGAGAAATAAATTACTCACTTTGAGGTTGACAGAGCACTGGAACAGGCTGTCCAGAGAGTTTGTAGAGTCTCCTTCTCTGGAAATATTCAAGACCAGTCCAGCTGCCTATCTGTGTGACCTGCTTGAGGGAACTGGCTCTATGAGGAGGTTGGACTCAGTGATCTCCAGGGGTCCCTTCCAAACCTTACAATTCTGTGAACACGTTATAGAATCAGTGGGGAACAGGAAGAAGACAAGCAGGAAACTGCAAGTGTCCATACAAATGTATTTTTATGACTTTCTAATGGCTTGAGCAGATGTATTTTTTGTATCTTCATCTAAGTGTATCTGGCTATTAATATTTTAAGACACTTCCAGGCCATAGTTGCTGTATCTGTTGCTTTATTTATTTCACAGTATATCTTCAAAATGAATAATGACTCTCATAAATACAACAAACAGTGTTTCTCTTTGAAAATGAGCTATCTCTTAGGAAAGATGCCTCTTATCCTTTTGCTTGATACCCATGAGTATCTTGTTTGCTGCCCATAAAATTTTTTTTGATTCAATACTTTCCATTGAATTAGTTTTAGACCTAAATAGAAACAATGAATTTGAGATCTAAAAATTATTACTATTATTATTACTTATTGAAAATTGGAGCAGAAAGAAATCTGGTTTTTTGGTAGGGAGATGAAAAGTAGAGAAGAATTCCTGAGAAGGCAAGTACAGTTGGGGTGGCTTATTGCCATTCTGCTGCTTTAGCAGCATCAGAAAATCTCCTTGATTTAAGAACCATAGTACAGTTTTTAGCTTCCAGACACCTTGATATTAATTCTGAAGTGAATTTCAATGACAGGAAGTAACACCAGGTCTGACTGTAGAAGTCATCAGTAGATGAATTAACGATGTTTTCTGCACTTAAGGACCTATGACTTTACCAATGTCATAATCATCATCAAAATTAGAAGTAC
Source organism: Lagopus leucura (assembly GCF_019238085.1). Taxonomy (NCBI): domain Eukaryota; kingdom Metazoa; phylum Chordata; class Aves; order Galliformes; family Phasianidae; genus Lagopus; species Lagopus leucura. The sequence goes on along the minus strand of NW_024962264.1, from coordinate 32,908,384 downwards.
TTATCTGTGTAAATGTGATGTGGTGTGTCCTTTATTTCCATTTTATTAATGATTCTACAGAGCTTATTCCTGACTTCAATTCCCAAATGCACGTACTAAGCTTTTGTAAAAGACCTTAAATGGGGATTACGATAACACAACCAGTGATTTTGGTACAAGTAACATCAAGTAATCATGAGCAATGTGGGAGAGGTGAGGAGGGCTTAAAATTAATTTTTAAGTTATTTTTTAATATGTACATTTAAGAATTAATTTTTTCCATAGCAACTCATATGAGGCTGTTTTGGATTTGTGACCAGAACTGTTAGTAACACACTGATATTTTAGCAGTTGCTGAACAGTACTTATACAGAATCAGAGCTTTTTCTGTTTCTCACTCTGCCCTCACTTTCACTGAGCATGTTGAGAGTAGACAAGAACATAGACGGGAGGGCAGCAGGGACAGCTGACCCCAGCTGACCAAAGGGATATCCCATGCTGTGTAACACTGCACTCAGCAATAAAACTGGGATGCAATTTGCCAGGGGTTGCTGTTGTTTGGGAATTGGCTGGGCAATGACTCTTTGGTAGTGTACTTCTTGCATCACTTGTTTACATTGTTCTGTCTTTTTTTCTCTTTTACTTACTAAATTGTCTTTATCTCAAACCATGTGTTTTCTCACTTTTGTTCTTCCGGTTCTCTTCCTTATCCCACTGGGTGGGGAGTTAGTGAGCAGCTCTGTTCAGCTGCTAGCAGGATTAACCCACCACAGTCAAAGGGACAGACTTTCACTTTGTTTTGCACATTGAGAGGAAATAAAACAGTAGTGGACTTGACAGGAAATTTAGAAAAGAAGATAGAATAAAAATACTGGAAAAAGGAAAGAGAAGCTTGCCTGTGCTGGTTACAGAATTGAAGATAAGGGTAAGAAGGAAGACAAAAAACAATCTCTAGATTGTTGAACAGTAGATGTTATTTAGATTTTATTTGTATTTGTACAACATACAGAGGTGTAGAGTAAGATCAGTAAAGTGAGGGGAAAAAAATAAATGAGCAAATTTCCTATGTCATAGTTGGTGAGAAAAACAAAAATTCCCCATTCAGTAGGCACCTGTCTCCTTATTCCTCATCTCTGTTTTCCATTTAGAAGTTACTGCTGGATAGAGATGAGAATTTAGTCTCTTGTACATGTATGTTTGTAAGGGCATGTGAACAGTTGAGCTAGGCCAACTTCGGAGAAATTTCAGGTAGTAGTTTTTGGTGAAGACTTTCTTCAGTTATGAAAACCTTTAAGTAAAGTAAAGTTCACCCTGCTAATGCAGAGATTGGAAGAAAGAATGGATCAAATTTAAAAACAAAACAAAGAAACAACCTGAGAAAATATTCAGGTTTTGAATTTATTTTTTTTAAAGGTGGAAAGACTCTTGGATGATCATATGGTGCAGCCTTACAAATTGAAGATATTTCGCTAGCATTAATTTTTAATTTATATATATATATATTTTCTGTTTACTTACTTGATTATAAAAAAAAAAAATTGCAAAAACAGTTATTCAAAATGCAAATGATCTTCTGTACTTATTTTTTTAGGTAGTTAACAAACTCTATGAATAGAATAACCAGACAAACCACTGTAAATTTTCTATTCCATTACAATGAGAAATTTTCCCCTTTGTCTTCCCTCTCTTAACCACAGCTACACATATATCTGCTATTTTGAGGAATGCCAACATTGTTCTTGATTGCATTTTCCTTGCAGTTTTTGTGGTTGTAAATGGAATTCTTAATCCTCTGCTCTGGTTTATGTTTTTCAGTCTAAATGGGATGCATATGTCAATATCCAGTTGACTAATACATAAAATATTGAATGTGTACCAAGCTAAAGCCAATGGAAATGTCTATCAGTGGCATTAGCAGAATTATGAAAGGGAGGAAACATGAGCTAACTTAACTCACTTTGAAAATAAAGTAACGTTCTCAATCTAAAAATAATAACTGCCAATATACAAAATGTGCTATTTCTTGATGAGATGTTGTTAGATAATGAGAAACAGATCTAAACCTGCTAGTAATCACTAGATGCTATAGCTCCATTGAAACTTATACAGTTCCTCCGCTCCCCAATAATTAAACATCTGTCCCCAAATCTAATGATGAGTAATTTTTGCATCATGAGTTAACCATTTTTTTAAAAATCCTCGTTTGTATTTGTTCCCACAGATTCTCTTTTTGCATGTCCCTGAGTGTTGAGCCTACGTTTGCTTCCCAAAACCAAATAGAACACTTTCCAATGAACAGGAAGTGCATCTGATGAGCTTTTGCTTAGCTTGATTGCATTTCTTCCTTTTTTTCTATTTCTTTACTGGCTCTTCAACTGTTATGGAATCAGCCTTGCACAGCTTGCCACCACTTTCACAGCTCTCTGTGTAAGAACAGCTTGCCCTCCTTAGCTGTCCTCCCACATCAGACTTCCTGTTCTCAATCCTCCCCATCTGCTCCTCCAGTATTGCCAAATCCATCTGCTTCTCATATTATCACCATCTTTTTTTCATGCCATCCCTGCTGAACAGAAGAGCAGGCCTGAGTTGGTTTGTAAGAGTTTTGCCTTATATGTTTATGCTCCAGACTTTTTAAGGTTCCTGTTTTATTGGTGACTTGCACTTTAAAAGACCTCTTTGTGTTATTCTGTTTTGTTCATCTCCTCTGAAATGCATAGGCCCGTAAGGCAGGAACAATCCCTTCCTGAACATCTGCTACCCAATGATGAGAAACAAAAAATCTTTATAGTGGTAGGAAGAAAATGCTGAGAACGTCCTCTTAAATGCACTGAGAGATGGTACTAAAAAAGTCTTGTGATTTTTTTAAATTAAAAGCGCCTATCTTCGGTCCTTGTTTCTTCCTTGTAGGCAAGAGGTTACGCAAAAGTACTCCATTTATGGAGGCAGTGTTTGGATAGTCTTACGGAACTGACTGTTTAGCAGTGTGTCCTGAAGGTCCTTATGGGAAGTGGAATAATCTATAGTAGGACCTTAACAGAAGGAAACATAGAAGTGTCTTAAAATGATCTTGTTAAGAAAAGTGGGCAATAGCCTCATCAGAAACTATGAGCCCCTATTTACAAGCCCAATTTGTTTGAACAGGTTGGCTTTAGTGGACCTAGTGCCTGCCCAGTGCAAGTTAAAGAAAAGTTGAATCTGAACATTACACAGAATTAAGTTCTGACGTAGCAGAACATGATATAGTGTATGAATAAGAAAGGAAAAAAAATTGAGATGAGCTCCAAAGTCTCTGAGTGACATACCAATAAGCCATCTTTCTGTGATTCAGATCTACTATTTAAGTTTTTTATATATTTTCCCTGGAAGTTTTCTAACTGACTTGGAAACATTGTTTTGTTTCAACCACAGGCTTATGTAGCCTAAAATAAGAAAGACCAGGAGACTACCTGTCACTAACTTCTGATAGTTGATTCTGTAGTGAACCCTATTAATTATATTTGACTAAAGTGTGTCTTCTGGAAAAGACCAATTCTGATTTGAAGATACATAGAGTTGGAGAATCTATGACCTCTCACCCTCTACCCACACCTTCACCCTCTTATATTTTCCAGGCAGGAGTAAATAATTACTTTAATGTACTTTATTTCAATTTAAATGTCCAGCTTCATCTCCCAGTCATGGGATCTTGAATCTTTATCTTATTGAATCTAAGAGAATTTAGTGTTTGGTATCTTTTCTGCATGAAGGTATTTACACATCATTATTCTCCTCATGTTCTATCAGCTGAAATGAATGAAATGAGATTTTTAAGTCAATCAAATTTCAGTGTAAGGAATTTTTTCCAACCTTCATTCTTGTAATTTTTCCCCTTTAATTGTTTCAGTTCTTTAGTCTTCTTTTTAGAAAATGAACATCAAAACAATGGGCCGATATTCCTTAGTAGTTTAATCAGCTCCAGTCTGGAGGTTAAAAAACACTTCTACCCATGCTTCCATACTTAAAGAATCTTTCTTTAAATTTGCCAAGGCATCATGCTCAATTTAAATTAATTTCTCATTCTGAAACCTAACTACCTCTCTATCCTGCCTTTAAAGATCTAATCTCCCACTGTAAAAATTCTTTTGAGACCTGTATATGTATCTCTGTGAAAGTCCCCCTACATAGATCAGTAGTAATTAGTGTTTATAGATCATCTATGAGAATGTTGAATTGCACTGTTACTAATACCAATTTGTCAGAACTCTTCCAGGAAATTTAGTGATTATTCCCCACTGAGAAATAACCCACTGATATGTCTCATGGATGGTGCTAAAGAAATCAGAACTGCATGTCTTGCAGAAGTCCAAGATTACTGCGTCTGCATAGCTTACATCCATTAATGAAATGTATAATCTCCTCAAAAGATTGATTGGGATAAGATATATTTGACAAGATCTACTTTCCACTAAAACATGTTGACTGGCAGCAATTAAGTTCTGATCTAAGTTCTTTATCAATTCAATTCCCTATTGGTTTTCTAATATTTTGCCTAAAATAGATGTTGCACTAACCAGCCTGTAATTACCTGGGTCATCCAGCTTGCCCTTTGTGGGTACTTGCAAATCATTAGCATTCTTTCTGTCTTCTTGAATTTCCACATTATTGAAGGATTTATTAAAATTTACTTCATCAGACCTGATGTATATTCAGTGAACTTAGAGTCAATTGCTTTTAGCATGTTTATAGATAGCAGGTACCACTTAGCATCTTCCTTGACCATAAAGTTCATCCAGTGATGTCTTCCTCCAACCCCTTTTTCTCCAGCTTTGAGGATTCTGTTTCTGGCTTGACATTAACATTTGCTAACTTGGTGGACTCCAGTACTAAGATTTTTTTATTGTTGTTTCTGATTTATTCAAAAACACTTGCTGTCCTTAACCCTGCCATTATTCATTTTTAAGCTTTCTTCAAAAGTTTTCTGCACTGTGCCTAACTTCCAATTTTTATGGATTTCTGTTTACTTTTTTTCCATGCTTTATGTACAGTGTATGTTCTCTATTGCTGACTGAATTTTGATCCGACTGGTGGTTTAATCAAGTTACTTTCTTTGGTTATGATTTCACGGCCTTTTTGTTGTATGATATGATGGAGTATCCAAACCACTGCAATGGTCATAGTTCTTGTTGAAAAGAAATTATTTTTTAAACAGTTTAAGTCAATTATAAGCTGTGGCTGGTGAAGGCAAAGATATTGCTTCTAAAGGTGCAATAGAAGGATGAAGATGTTTTCAAAGACTGAGTCTTAAAGTGGCAATGTAGTACCAATAGTGTAGCATTTCTCATAAATTCCAGAGAGCAGGAAACCCAGTTTTCAAAAGTGCTATGTGCAATAGCACACACTTCATATCTGAATTATTTTAATGGAGTTGCTTTCAGAGATGAATGCCAATCATGGCACTGAGTTTTTAAATTAATAACTCTTGTTTGCAGTGCCACTGCACATGTGTGACAGTAAATCCTGTCTTCACCTGCTTTCAATGTTAATATGAGATACAAATGAGTATTTGTTTGTAATAGAAATAAATAACGCATTAGATAGTTTCCAGAGGATGTACAGCTCTTTTGGTTAAAGAAATAGAATTGACAAAGGAAAGCCCAGAAAAAAGATTTATTGTTAGAGAAATCTTGGGTGCATTTTGTACATCCTTGGAACAACACAACTTTAGACATTAGCTTTAAATAGGTTTACAGAAGTCAAAGGTCATAGTTCTTGAAAACAGAGGAAACTGTGCATAGAGATCATGTTTATTTTCAGACTCTTAAAAAAATCAAATGAAACCATTCAGTGTATAAGGCAGAAGCACTTTGTTATGAGTAGCAGAACCAAGGGCCCATGGATATTTTTATCTCCATGGTTACCGTGCAAAACAAAACAGATGTAGAAAAACTTGTGGTTTTTTTTCTCATCATTACTTGCCTTTGCAGATTTTTTTTTTTTTAATTATAATTTGTTTAAAGAAATACAGCAGTTCTCTTGGCGCATCTACCCATAGGGTATGCACCAGGAAAAAATCCACAGCAGAAGAGAAGGCAAGATGTGGTGGCCTCTGAGGAGGAAGTCTGGTAATGGATCAATATCACCTTCCTAAATGAGTGACAGTTGAATTACATGGTTTTATTGCAGGATAGATGAAGATAGATTTACAGGATGGATGAAAACCCAGCACTGAGACATTTTTCCACAGATCAGATGCCAACAATTTGATTTCAAATAACCTGTTCTTCATTTAAAACTGTTTACTATTTAAAATTATTTTCCTCAATTTTTGAATACCAGATGTCATAGTTATTTAAACTAACACAATGATTCAAGTTCCCTTTCTGACCTGACTGGGCACTAACCTCCTTTGGACAGGCCGCATGCTGGACGCTGGGTCATTCTTACTTAGCCTGTGATTTCAGTATTTTTCTATGGAGAACTATCCAGGATCATATTTATACTTTCCACCCATTTAATGTAAATCTTGATCTCTACACTAAGTACCATTTGTCAGGTCTTTTTCCTAGCTTTATTTATTTATTTATTTTTAGTTTAATTTGTTCGTGGTCTTTAATTTATTACTGAGAAAAAAATTACCCGGTGCCTCTTACAAATTTGCCATTTATAATGAATAATGAAGCTTTCCATAATGCTTATGAATCAAACCTAGCAATTCTTCTTTATTTTCTGCTGCAGAAGATTTTCTGATCAGGCCAGTTACCAAAAAGTTGTTTGTGAACTTCCATCTCAGCTTTCTCACAAGGTTTTCAACAGTATAACTTTTATCTGACCAAGAAAGAAATTGGATCATTTAGACTACATTTGAAAGTAAATTACTGTGTCTGTGATTCATCAACTGGGAAAGGAATGAATTTCTCCCACTGAACTGTGTTTTTGAAGCGTGTTGGTGCATAACCTAACATACTAATGTATTTATTTATTTGCGAAGCTCTTATCAGAATAGGAGATAGGTGTTTATTTACAAAATAAAGCTAAATTGCACTGAATCAATAGCAATGGCATTGCTGTAACTGTTCAACTCTTTTCTGAATACATTGTGAATGAAAGTGATTTTGGAGGAAGCATATCTTTGAATGCACTGGATGTGACGGACATAAGGGAGGCTGAAATACCTCGAAATTGTAATAGCCAGGGGAGAAAAAACAAGTGAAAGGAGTGTGAATAGAAAAGGAAAAGGAGTGAGTTTATACGCCTGAGAAGTCTTATGTATACGCTTAGTGCTTCTGCTGCTTATGTGTTACGAAACATGGTACATTTTCTGTTGTTGACATAGATATAAGAGAAGTCCTGCCAAATCAATACTGCTTATCACAGCTTCAAAGGCAGTATTAGCAGGTTATTTTTATGGCCTAATTCTCAGCATGTAAGTCGGATGCTGGTTGAGAAACTCTTCCTCAAGCTTCCATGTATATTTAGTGCAAGAAAAAGGTGGACATTGATAGTAAAAGTATTCTAAACTTTCCTACACTCCTATTTTTCAATCTTTTGGCTAGAGTTTGCTAGAGTATCTCCTTCCAGCTTCAGTTTGGGCAGTTGTAATTGAGTGATATATCAAATATATAATGAACAATTGATGTTTAGGATCAAATACTTTCAGTGCAATTAGGCTTCTGAAAGGATGTGTTTTGAAGTACTTTATCCTGAATTTCCCTTTCTTTTTATTCTCTTTCACACTTTCTGAAGTCACTTATGTGTAATCTGTCCCCAAAAGCTGGCTGGAGATTCCATTTGAACACAGGGCTTCCTTAGAGGAACCAGTCAGTCTTGTTTGTGTACTGGCCAACAATTTCATACTGGTATCTAAGCTTTTACTATTATTATGGCTGTCTGGCAATGTTTGTCTCTGGATCATTTACTGGCCCACATTGCTTTATGTATGCAGTAGGTCTCATAGAAACTAGTCATGAAATAAACTCTTTGCATTTTTAATATATTCATCAGATTCCAGCTCACACCAATGGAAAGAACTGGTGTCTGTCTCTTCATGATAGAGCAGAAGGAGGGAGTGAGGTAGACATTGGGCATTGTGGAGAGCGTTTAAAGCACTGTAGAAAGAAAGATTTAACTGCTTTCAGTCAGGTTCAGCTGAGCCTATAGGGATACCCAGGGCATATTCATAGAGAACAAAAGGCTAAAGTGTCAAAGACTCAGAATAATCAGAAAGAAAAAAAAAAAAAAAGAAAAAAGAAAAAAAAACCCAGCTCTTTTTCTTTCCTTCACTTGGGAATTGGATATTTGTACACCAAACTTCAGACATAGTTAAAGCAGGAGCCTTATTTACAGCAGGTACAGCAGAATACCTTCTTTCATAGCCTCTGGACTGCAATAATACTATTTCTCATGCATCAGAATGATTGTTTTGATAAAATACTTCTTTGTGGCATAGCTCTTCCTATGCTTAAAGAAACCCATATTTCCAGTCCAGGTCATCTTTCTCTTCCTTTATTTCAGGCTTTGCTTTTTTAATAGGGCAGGGGAAAACCTCTCCTAATCGACAAGTGCTGGAAATCAATGATTCCACAGTCACAGCTATTGGCCAAGTAAATAGTAATGCTGTAGAGGACTGAGATAATCTACTGTTCTGCTTTTGGAATGCAGTGAAAATCTGTTAGGTAGAGAGGGTTGATATCTGCATGGAGTGTTCAAATGTGTCTTTTAACAAAGTAATGAAGATGTGAGAAGTTGCTCCTCTGCAGACAGATGTAATGAGTTCCTGGATATAGTGAAGCTATTGGGTGTATTTCCATTTGAGCATGTTTTGCAGGAGACCTCCAAATACAACAAAGTTATGAAATAAGTAAAATACATGAATGAATAACATATAATAATCAGCCACCCTAAGTGATTTTGTCTTTAAGACTGTAAGTCAGACAGAAAGGTCAGTCTGTGAGGATAGCTTGTAACTATATTTTGTGCAAAGACCTTGTGTCCATTTCGATCAAAAAAAAAAAAAATCCCTGCTCTTCAGTGCTTCAATTTTTGTGAATATCTCTACTAATGTTTAAATTTACTCTGAACTGGTTCAGTTGAGTATAGTGGACCTAAGTATACTTGTCTGTTTATAAATCCAGCTGGTTTCCAAGTGTTCTGGGGTCTAGTCTAGCCTTCTAATATAATTATGAAAAAAAGGTCAGACTAAATGTCAAGTGTTGACAAAGTACTGATTGTTTCCACTTTGCAGGCTTCATAAATGTCAAGAGAAAAGAACTGGCCTGTCTTGCCTTATTAGAAAAGAATTCAGTGAATGTAATGCGTCTGAAGAGTATTAGTGTGGCAGCACAACAAACAGTCCCAGTCTCCGTCTGTACCAGGTAGCTTGTTGTGGTTAGATGGATATGCAGGGTTTTCTACTTTGACTTTATGCTATATATTCAAGCTTACTCAGAGAAGTTAGGTGAATGTATCAAAATCTCCTTTCTTTTCTATTCCATATTTTGATTTTTCTGCAGAGGTTTTCTTCTTCTCCCATCATTATATGCTTTTCATTTAATTTGCTTGAATGAAAATATTACTTACCAATGTGCTTATAATCACCATCACCCTGCACTAAACTTTTTCTGTCTGCTCTACTTGTTCATACCTTGTTCATAACATGATGCTAGTTTCCAGGAAGTAGTTTTCCTTCAGCACTGTTCAGGACTCTTGAGCATCTCATGGTCCTAGCACACAGTAAGAGGAACTTTGAATGAAGTACAGCAATTACTCTGTTGAATTGCAAGATGCTGACATAGCATTTCACTTTTTATATATATATATATATAACTGATTTGGAGCATTACTGAATAATTCAAAGCCTGTGAGAGGGATAAGAGCATTTCTTTAGAGCAATGGTCCAGAATTCTAGGTGAGCCCCAGCAAGCTACAACACTGTCATTGCAACCAAGTTGGTCTGTGCTCTCCTCATATAATCACTCTCTGAAAATGAGCTGTGAGGGTATCTCTGAGGTATAACTGCCTATATATCTCTATCTGCTTGTCCAGGCATTTATGTATGTGCACACATCCACAGGTACTTCACTCGTTTGAAATGTATTTTGATGAATATTCGTTAAACTAGATACTCCTTTGTCTAGTTGTATCCAAGTGTTTCATTCCTTGGGTGCTCCTTGGCAAGTGTGAGAATTAAACAAAATAACTGCTGTTACCCTGAAAATACTCCCCACAAATGTAAATTTATATTAACCTCCCTCCAGTATTCTGTCCTGTAGCTTCATCTCCCTGTGATGCTGTGCATCTGTAACAAAGTTGGACAGAATGCAAATCAAATTTTTCTTTCCTTTGTGAGGTTTTCTAAACCTTTGAAATATATTCTTATTTACATTTTTCTTGGGAAAAAAATGAAATGTGTGACTAGTTCTGTGCTTGCAGTTCTAAGCAGAGAGGAAACTTCACTTTCTTAATGAATATATATATTCTTTTGGATTCAAGTTTGGTTTGTTTTGCTTTAGCAGAATATAGAGTAAGACCAACAACAGGATCTTAGTGTGCAGTGACATTCTGCTGTGTTGGTGAGGTTCTTGCTGTGGGCTGCAGTACAATTATTACATTGTATAATAGAAAAAAAATATAGTAGTGTCTGTATTTTATGCTCTTAAAACCAGAGAAGAAGGTTTGTCATTGGATTAATGATAGTATATTTCAAGTTGAATATGTTGTTCTAGCTTAGTCCTGTGTACAGTAGTAGTAGTAGTAGTAGTACAGTACACATGTACTACTGTGGTACAGTAGTTTGCTGAGCTCCTAAACATAGGGTAAACAGTATTGTGTAATGGCTTAGACCTCTACATAGAGGTCTATGGAGAAGTCATGGCCTTTCCGATCAAGCTTGAAGAGCTTTGGAAATTGAGGTAAATCCCAAGAATATATTTGTGAATATAAGTAAAATTCTATTTTTGACATATGATATCAACACACAAAGGCTGGGCTGTGTCTTCATATCAGTGGAGGCTATTAGGTGACAAAGAATATTTGCACACATTTCTCAGATTATTCCAAAAGTCATGCAAGAGAATTTTTAAAAGTTTATTTAAAAATAAAATTGCATTTATACTTAACTAATAAAAACTCCATATATCCAAGCAGGCATGAGGAGATATCTTCTCTGTTATTTCACTATGAAGCAATTTGGAATATATTTTTGTTTAAATCTCAGACAGAGGAAAAGTAGGGAAAATGTGTTGGCAGGAAGCTGCCTCTGCATCTTAGATACATACATTTAAGGTAGCTATCACTGTTTGCTCCTTCTATGTCTGTAGTAGTGTGCTTACTCTTTGTGTGACATCTTTGTCTATTACTGTGAAGTGTGGCTTAAAAAGGGTATGTGAGAAGCAGAAATGGGTAGCATAGATTGCTCTTGATCTGGGAAATTGGTGGCTGCCTAGAACACAAAGAGGAATTTTTTTTTACCATGCCACTTGAGGGACTGCAAAAGACATTCATTTTAAAAGTAGACCAAAGTAATTACCACTACATTTATGTTAGAGGTTAACATTAGCGTTATTTCCTCTATTGCTCAGTTTTACAGAATGTTATGCCCCACTGCTTTTATTAGATCCCAGCAATGGATGAAATAAGTGTTATTAACCTCTAACACTTGAAAAAATTAGTGTTAAGAAAAACAGAAACAAAGTTGGGCAGTTACTTTCTCTGCTAGTTGGGAAACGTGCAGTAAAATTTTGCAAATTTAATAGTTATTTCAAAATGTATCCAAACTAAAAAAACCAAACCAAACAAACAAAAAAACAAATCAAATGAAACAAAGTAAGAACAGAAGTCAGTAAAATGCTTGAAGTTTTTTTTTTTAAGTCACCAAAATTTTACATTAAATTGAACAATAGAATAATTTTACTGAGTGGAAGATGATTACAATTAAAGCAAATCGACTCCAAGTCTTAATTTAAAATGTCAATCAACTATATTTCTTTGACATCATATTTGAGAGTCAGAAACATTTTAAATGCTTTATTTTGTGGTTGCATTTGGGAGCTCAAAGAATGCTAGTTAAAACAACTCTAAGATCCAAGTGCTTAGCATAAGACAAGGAGTGGTTACAGCACTGTCATAAATAAGACATAAAGCGGTCTTATCCTCAGCACAGAATGAGTAAAAGTGCATGTCCTATCATCGTAAGAGAAATCTGAGGAGATGAAATCACAAGAAATATGTTTTGATATACTGGGATGTGAATTCCCAAGGTTGTGTCCTAGGCAGGTCACAAACCTCTTGTATTTATGACCATGGATGCACAGCTCTCTTTATACTCCTCATCTACTGAACATGAATGGTAGTGTTACCATGCTGTTCTGAAGTGAACTGAATTTATAAGAAAGTAGAGAAATTGAAGATTAACATTGTTTGAGTTCAAATGTCTGGTTAAACTCTGCTTTCGTCCATCTGAGTTGAATCTGTACTTAAGTGCTCTTTGAAATACCATTTCTTTCATTATGTTTTTTCATTTCTTAATACAAATATTTGACACAGTGGCATGAGTAACAATGATGAGGAATGAAAATGATTTTGAGGAAAGATAAAGGTATTCTAAGGCAACAAGCTTTGTCAGAAAGAAATACAAGAGAACAGGCGTACCAGAGAATTTTAATTTATTAAACACGTACATGCACACCAAACAACTTCTAATTACTGATGTTTTTGTAAAAGCTGATATATCTGCCGTCACAGCACTCAACAGTTTTGGGAAATTGAAGCAATGATCTCATTGGTCCTTCCTGTTTCTAACTGTACCAAGATAAATATTTTATTCCATATCGGATGTTTTTAAAAGGATTGTAACTAATTGCTAGTGATAAGGATATGTGTTATTACTTGAAACAAAACATCTACAGTAGGAGAAAAAAGAAATGCTTTTAAAGGTGAATTTAAAGGATTCTGTAAGACTCTTGCAGTACAGTTTCCATAGGGAGCTATTATAGTAAAGAGCACTCCCTTGAGATGTGATTTCTATAAACAAATATTACTACCTTTCTTTACTGTTGCTGAAGTTCTGAGTGTAAATATTCCTGCTTTCTAAGCACCTAGAATATTCAGTGACCATACTAATTTACTTTAAGGACATTCTGTTTTTGCTTACTTTGCTAACTATCTCCTCAATTGCTTAATGGAATATTTTAAGCTAATAAATTACCCTTCAACATTTCTGTCTGGAAGCTCAGTCAGTATCCAAAACAAGCTAGTCATTAATGAACACTTCCTTGAACAAAAGAAAGGAAGGCAGCAGATCTGAATTGTAGCCCTTGTTTGGTTCTCTTATTCTAAACACATTAGTACACTGTATTTCCCCACTTATATAGGCTTTTGTATGGTGAGCATGTGACTGTTTAAATGTCCCAGCAGGGCACCAAGGGACTGCAAAGAGGAAAAAAAAAAAAAGAAAAACAAAAAAGAAAAAAGAGAAGAAAGAAAAAGAAAATAAAATTGTTTGGAACAATTTGCATTAGTTCAAGGGCAATGTTAAGCATTTTACAGCTGGTTTATTGCTATTCTTGTGCTGTTTAAGCTGTCTTTCATGTCAAAAGTCCTTTCCTGCTTACAAATCATCAGGAAGAATTGCGGCCACCACGCTGTTCGCCTAAGCTCCTCCAGGGGTTCTGGCCCTTTGATCACAGATATCGTTTGCAATCGAGTTAAAAATAGGGGGCTGCTGAGATAAGCCGAGACTCTGACAGGAGACCAGCTTTCCCTTTTCTTTTGGACTTTGTTCGCCCCTTCCCTAGTATGGGAACACGTAATCTTGGCACAGAAGGAGTAGTATTATGGCTTTGGGAGATATTTGAAGGAGCTAGGGAGGTCGGTAAAGAGCTCAGCCCCTTAACTGTGCAGCCCAGCTTTGCAAGGTTCCTGGGTTCAAAGGCAGGCTTGTAAGCCAGAGCCTCAGTACATAAAATTAACGAATGTAGGCTTGCATCCATCTTTGAGGCAGATTCAACTCAGTGCCAAAACATTAGCTTTTCCCAGCTCTCTTTACTAAGGAGTCTTTCTAAGCCTGAAAATCTCTTCCCCAATAATTCCATTAAAATTGTCAGAGAATTTCATGTGTGTTAAAGCTGATAGAGAATTCTGATTGACACTGGTGGGCATTAGGTGAAGTCTGAAGTAAACGCCTCCGTTGTTGGGGGAAATCTCCAGAACGATGCATATACTTTTCTGCTGTTAGTGGAGAGACAATAAGTTTTGTTTGCTGGTGTCTATGTGCAGTCTGAAGAAGAAAGAAGTGTGCTACAAGTGAGGTTAATAATGTGCCCAAAATATAAATTAACTGCATTTTCATGTCATTGTCATTTGTGATTACACAAACACCTTCTTCTGCAAAAAAATCCAGTTTTGTGATGCAGAGGGAAGACTTCATTTCAAACTGAAAAATTTTGTCCTTAGAAAAATAAAAATCCAAGTAACACAAGATGCAGTCCGTGCAGAGATTGCCCAGGCACCATACAGGCTACCTTTATTAGTATTATTTGTTTAATGGTATCACTTAGGAACCCGGGTCATGAACCAGAGGCCTGTTGGATTAGATGCGAAACCAGTAAAACGAATAATGAAAAACCGGTTTCTGCAGGCCTTTTGTAAGCAGCAGCAGAAGTACAGGGAGAGGCAGACCAGCTGTCACAGCACATCAGCAGCTTATGTTTTTAGCAGTCCCTCATGGTTGGTTCAGAGGGGATTTGAATGTGGATGCAGGGGTAGCTTTACAACCAGTTTTTGCGAGACATGCAGCTCGTATTTCATTTGATAGAGAAGGGGGAGCCAGAAGATACATAGAAAATTGTAACGTTGTTATAGCTAGGATGTTTAAAGGATATCAGAGAGGAAAGATTAGAAGGGAGAAGCAGATTTTATTAGTAGGATAGACTTATTTGGGGGGAAAAACCTCACAAGATCTTAAAAAGCACTTCTGTGCCTTAAAGATTTCTTTTCCTAACATAGCATACCATAAGAGAAAATATAACTACCCATAAAGCTTTTCTTGTTTATAGAGAGAACTTGCATAGCCTATGTGATCATGCTCAACTTTGGCTTCACTTATGCACTGATGAGTGATGTAAGATAGCTTCTTGTTGTCTAGAAAATCACTGGATGTTCTTGCCCCTCCTAATAAATATGGATGGCGGTCATTAACTCTGTGTTTTGTGCTAAGCACAGTCCTGTACTGATCTGACGCTAATGCCATAAGTACAAAATATTTTATGAAATCAGGAAAAGGTGAAGTTGGAGAGGAAATAAATCAGACTTGAATTTTATGTGGAGATTAACTGTTACAGAGCTGTCTTAGTGTCTGCAAGATTAACAGGTCAGAACTTCTAGCACTGAGTTTTACATTTGCGAGCATTTTAGACATATAAATAATACTGGCAGTAAAAAAAATCACTGGAAACTTTGTGAGCAAAAGTTGCTTTTAGTCTTTTCCTTTTTTTAGTAACATTTTTCTTCAGTAACATAAGTTTTTTTATTTTTTTTTTCTGGATACTTTTACTGGTATACGTCTTGAAAGAAAAAGAATCAAATGGCTCATTTTTCTCTGAAAAAGCATATACCTTTTCTCCAAGGTCTTTCAAGTGTTCACTGAAATATAACTATCTATACAATAAAATCAGAACCTTTCTAATATTTTTTCTGAATATCACTGATAACAAGAAATATTGCTGTTATTATCTCGGATTCACTAGTTACTTTGGCCCAGCACATAAGCTCTGCTGTATTTTGTGCGCTCTCTGTCACACTGTAGACTGTTGAAATGTTCCATATCCTCTATAAAGCTCATTTTCTCTACCACTTTTCTTCTTTTAAGTAGATTGACTAATACTGACCACAAAGCCCACCCCATGGTCTCATCAGCATGTGTTGTGAAAAAAAAAATGGAAATCCATAATAATAGCTACTACAAATTGACAGGAGAAAGAAATTCTGTGTTTCCCAACAAAATTCCTGAATGAAAAGGACCAAACGTGCTCTGACATACATACAGACATCTCACTCGGGAAAGGAAATTAATCAGAGTCCTAAGAGCAGAACCAGTGCAACTATCACAAAGGTGAAATAGCAACATTAGGAGGATTAAGATAACTGTTTTTCATAAGCGAAGTACAGTCATGGCCGAAAAAGATATGGCATGGTGAAGTAGGAATCCAGGAGAGGGGTGGCCTGGTTGGCCGTGCGTTTAGCTGAAAAGGAAAAGAAGCAACATGACCATGTGTACATCTCTAAATCTTTGAACTTATACTCTGCTGCTTTCAGAGACAACGGAGAAATGTGGGAACTTCGACTATAGGACAGGGTAGTTGGTGATAAAGTGAATGTGTTGACCTGTTTTCAAGGTCAAGTGAACCACATTTTAAAAATTCCCATCTCTCTTCTTTTATAGCTTTTACAACTTGGCTGTAGATATGGCAATATAGTATCTAGCACTACATGCCCTGAACTTCAGTAACCTACACTAGAGGATTGAGGTCTCACCTCCTTCTGTAGCCGTAACACAAGAAATAGGCTTATGTATAGTTTCCTTCCAGTGGAAAACTAAGGCATCTCCATTTTTTTTCTCTGGTTGTTTCTTCTGAGGAATGGAGAGCCTATTCTTGGCCCAAGGAAAAAGGCAGGCCAGAAGGCTGCCAACTGCCAAGAAATTCTTGCCTCATTGACTGACCCTTTATGGATTGGTATGTGATGTGCAGCACAGCAGCTTGCTTGGAGTCACCATCTCTGGAGGTGTTCAAGAAAAGGGTAGATATCATGCTGAGCGACTTGGTCTAGAGCGGTCACAGGCATAGGTACACGGCTGGACTATGTGATTTTAATGGTCTTTCTAACCTAGATGATTTTGTGGTTGATTCTATGATTACTTAGGAGTGCATTGGCTGACTGAGCAATGGGGACAGGGAACACAGAAAAGGCATGGGAAAGCTTACTTCTGCAAAGCAACAAATATCCTTCTCTTGGGCAGCATTGTGCACTCTGAGCTTGCTTCTGGTATGCCTAGTTTCTGAACAGATTGTTTTTTATTTGGCATAAAACTGAAAGAAAAGTACAGGACTTATTAATATTTCTCCCATGCGGAAAAAGCAAAGCATTTGTTTAACACCATATGTAAAATGTATAATTAATATTCAGAGAAAAAATACTTATTTCTCTTTAATGCAAAACCTAATACAGTAAGTGCTAATAGCTAATATAGTCTATACTGATGATGACAGAATACTTATCAGATTCAATTCTTACATGGTTCATGCTAATTATACTACTTATTTGCTAGTTAGAGATGAGACCTTTCTGCAACTTCTCATAGTGTGTCTATTGCAGTTTGTATTAGGAAGCTACTTAACTGTATGATGTTAAATTGTCATGGTTGCTTATTTTTGAGCCAAATGCTTGCAAAATTACTATGCTTCTGAGACAATATTTGGGAATCTGTTATACCTGCTTCTATACCTACCTTCTGGAGTCCAATATGGGAGACTCTTCATCAGTCAGAAAGCTTAAATACGCCTAGAAAATAAGCTATGTACTGTGTGTGTATTTGGAAGAGTTGATATTTCACATGGCCTTGAATTTAAGACATTCATAATTTTAAACAGAATTATGTGGCTAAGGAAAGTGTAATTTCCAGTGTGGTCCTGTAATTGCTAATGTGTAGGCTTGACCTGCCACATATGTAGACTTTTGAGATCGTAAAAGTAATGTGAGATTTTATGTAGGAAGCCCTCTTTGAGAAGAGATATAAACTCTGTGCTTGAGCCTCAGCATTTAGAACAACAGTGAAAAAAAACACGAGCAGCTTTTTGATAAGACAAGCTTCCCTCCTTCCCTGCTTTTAGAAAGCATTGCTTGAAGTTGTTCTTGCTTGTAACTTAGTGGTTAGAAGCAGTACCTTCCATAAAATGGCTTCTCTAACACAACTGAAAACGCCAATTCCTGAAGTATTGCCTTTTGTATATGCATTTCTTCCCTGTTTTTACTTACTGAGTTTCTAACTTACTGGAAAGTTGCATGTAGTGACATCTGTGGCAGAAATGCCTTTTACATAAGGGATATGTTGCATAAAAGCAACATCCAGAATTGTTTTAAATTTTTTTTCTGATGATCTGTGCCTCAGGAAGGGAAGATAGAGGAGGAACAGAAAAAACCTTTGAAGAGAATGGAAAATCCATTTGCACAGATGTCTGGAAAATGGGTTTCCTCCCAAGCTGTTGTAATACTTTTGAAGAAATCATTATGTTACCTTTTAATCCTCTAGTGCCAGCAGTTGCCTGTGTGACCAGACATTGACAGCAATGCTCTGTGTCTGACAATCTTTCCTCAGTGTCCACATGCTAATTGGATTTGTTCCTGCAGAAAAGCACACTTGGGCACATAAACAGAAGCATTTTTTTCATTTTCACATTTTGACAGAGATTAAGAACCGCAGGTATTAACAGGACCTGTCAAACCATATGGAACACCATTCCTTTTTTTGGCATCGTGTATATCCTGTCCCTATAGAAAGGAAGTACTACTGCAAGAATGTTGGCATCTGCATTGCTTGCTATAGCCTGTGTGCTGAAATAGTGGTATACTCAGACTTATTTCACCTTTTTGCTGCACATTACAAATCAAACATTATTCCAGTATTCTTTGTGCATCTACCTTGATATTCTTTCACTTATATACATGAAAGGTAGAAATCTGCATTCGGTTGCATTACTCTTCCTTACATCAAATATGGTGCTATACACATGCGCACACGGCACATGGTGCTGTATCACACATGAAGTTACAAGCTCTTCTGTCCACAGAATACCTAATTTCCACTCATTAGTTCCATCAACTTCACCATTGTATCCTAGGGAAAAGAAACTGCAATCAGCTGCCGGTAAAAGAAACTCTTCTTATGTTGGCTGATGCCTTGTTCCATTTTAGTGGCACTGCTGGGTGCACACAGAATAGTTCTGTGGTTTTAACTGCATTTTCTTATGTTAAGCTTTTCTTATTTATTAGAGTGATAGATTATCTCATGCTCTAAATACTGCTATCAGTTGTTGACAGCCAGGCCTCCATCCTATTAGTCAAGTAGATAGTTGAGCTATCATTACAAATATAGAGGTAATACTGTGTAGTCAGAATGATGCCCATGTAAACAATACTGCCTTTGTACTCAATACTGAGGCACAAAGCTATGCCACTCCTTCAGTAACAAGGCTCTGCTTTAATTGCTAGCAAAATCTGGAAAAGTTCTTGTTAAGGATGTCTCTTCATATAAAACACTTTATTGGGCACCCTTGGGTAGGAAGTGGTGAGCCAGACTGATTGCTTAAGCCTCAGACACTGAAATTGTAATTGTGTGCATTGGTGACCCTGGGATTTGAATTAGAGAAAAAAAATCTGTTTTTAAGATCATATTGCTGTTAAGATTTTTTTAAAGGAGGCTATATTCCAGTTGTGAGGATGCCCCCCTTTCTTCCCCCTTTCTTCCCGCTTTCTTCTTTTTGTACAATTCCTTTGCAAGAGTGATGCAGATGTTATCTGAGCCTTGTTTACTCTGCCACAGACAAAGATGATATGCCCAAAGTCAGCTAAGTAACCTCTCAAAGCCACTTAAACCTGCTCACTTAAGCCGTGAGCAGACACATGATAATTGGCTTTCTCCTGGTAGTAAGTAGAGCTATGTTAAATGTGGGCCTGAGGGGAACCTCTGTTTTGGGTTGTAGTTTATTATAAGGTGAGGAAATTACTGGACACCTCCAGCTGCCATTAATCAGCCGTGGAGCCTGACTGGAGCCAAGCGAGAGGCCTGTGGGTGGATGCCGCTGAATGGCAGGGAAATACAACGAGACAGAGACAAATGTTTTCCAGCCTAGCAGCACTAAACTCTGCCCTTTCACAGTCCTTAACATGCATGTTCAAATTGATTTAGTCTGTTTACCCCCTCAGCCTAACCATCTATTTCCATCCAAGACTGACAGGTTTATGTGTTGCTACCATGTTATTATGTGTGGCTGTGCAGCCAGTAGCTATAGTGTTTCAGAAGGGCTCACTTCCAGACATAAAGAAGAGGGAGGCGGGGAGCTTCAGTCACTTAATTCCCTTTTACAGGGTGCAAAACATGTTGAGCATGACACCAATTCTCTCTCTCTTTCTTTCCTTCCTTCCTTTCTCCCCCTGTCCCTCCCCCTTTTATTTATTTATTCATTTATTTATTGATTTTGGGTCAGCACACACCATGAAAAAGCCTTAAATAAACTTGCATGCTTGAGAAGCACATCTGTCAGGTGATGTAAGTGTCTGGCATGCTTCCCTTCCTGTTTAGCTTACAAACATGCTGTTCAGTTCCTCCATGGCTCTGCTGTGCTGGCGGAGGCTGCTGGCAGAGGTTCAGCAGGAAGGAGCGCAGGTAGCAGTGCCCTGAGATGCTCTGCACTCTTGGCTCCTGCCCCACTGCCCAACTGGAAGCTCAGCCTGCTGGGGTGCCAGCAGTACAGAACTCATTCTTTGTGAGCCTTCAAAACATGGGAATGTGGGGAATTAATGGGAAGCATTGTTGGGTTATTTTGCATTTTTTGAGGAAGAAAGCATCAGCTCACTATCTGAAATTCTAATTTCAGAGAGTTTGACTCCCCTAGCCCTTCCCGTGACTTGCACCACATTTTGGGAGCTGGAGGTCTCAGCATGATAAAAGTATAGAGGGAGGGACAGGATGTGGCTCGTTTTATCCACAGATGGCTTAGGTTGGAAGGGACCTTAAAGATCATCTTGTTCAGAACACTTGCTGTTGGCAGGTTGCCGCCCACCCGATCAGGTTGCCCAGGGCCCTATTCAACATGGCCTTGAATGTCTGCAGGAATGGGACATCCACAACCACTCCAGACAGCCTGTGTCAGTGTCTCACTGCCCTCTGAGTAAAAAATCTCTTCCTAACATCTAACCTCCATCTCCCTTCTTTTAGATTAAAGCCCTTCCTCATTGTCCTGTCTTCTGACTTCGTAAAAGTCTGTCTCCCTAATGCTTGTAAACTCCCTTTAAGTATTGGAAATCCGTGATGAGGTCTTCTCTGAACACTTTCTTCTCCAAGCTAAACAAGCCAAAATCCCTCAACTTTTTTTTTCTCTGATCATCTTTGTAGCCCTCTTTTGAACCCATCCTACCAGCTTCACATCCTTCTTGTGCTGGGGGCCCCAGAACTGGACACAGTACTCCAGATGGGGCCTTACAAGGGGCCCTTACAGAATGATCTTTATTTTGCCAACTTCCTGATTGGCTCAAACGCAGAAAGCTAAGCAAGACCCAAAGAGAAAGATGTGGCAGACAGGCAGGGAATTTTGAGAATCCCAACGATTACGTTTGCCCTCTGGGGATCACTTGCATCTGCCTTATGAATTCCAAGTTCAGAGTTTTAGGGTGCTCAGCTGGTTTTCTCTTCTAGTTTTGAAGGGTTATTTTTGCTCCTTTTCTGATCTCTTTTCTTCCAGAACAGCCTATACCCAAATTAACAATCAATTGTATAATTTTAAGAATCACAGGATCATTAAAGTTGTAAAAGACCTCCAAGATCATCTAGTCCAACCATCCACCTGCCACCAATATTGCCCACTAAACTGTGTCTCTCAGTGCCATACCTCCATGCTTCTTGAGCATCTCCTGGAGCAGTGACTCTACCAACTCTCTTGGCATCCTCTTCAAGTGCATCACCACCCTTTCTGAGAAGAAATTTTTCCTAATATCCAACCTGACATGTCTCCCCTCAGCCCCCATGCAATTTAAGGCCATTACCTCTTGTCCTGTTGAGAGCCTAAGGTAACGCCTCTTTCCATCTTTTTTGGATATGCACATACGTAAAATATGTGATAACTCAGAGCAATTGCATCAAAGTTACCCTGCAATTGTAGCATCTTCTGGCAGAAGGCTGCCAGTCAATGAAGATGTTTTGGTTTCCCTTTACTTTGTCCAACTTCATAACTTTGTTATGATTCTGTTGAGTCATAACAAGTTTAGAAACTGAAAATGAAGGCAAAAAGTACTTCACATAATCAAAATGCTGATTTCTGAGCTGTTACTGATATATGTACATCATCCTGCATGCCAGCGTACAGGCTGGCAGATCCCCTGCATTCTGTTTCACACTGAAACAATCTGCAGAAATGCTGCAGTATCTTCAGGACAGTTGTCAAGTTTTAAATAATTTAGCAACCTAGTGCAATAAACAGAACAATTGTAATCCACAGTGCTGCATGTCCCTTGTGGTAGTCCTGTCTCTGTTGGAGAGAAAAGATGTGTTAGAACATCCTAGAAAACAGCTTTCACAAGCAGGTGATCTTGCCTGACATGGTCTTGGACACTTTTTAGGGGTAATTTTCACCTAGAGAGACTGTACTGACATTCATATAAAATTCACACTGGGTAATGTCATTGTACTCTCTAAATGAACATTATAAAGAGCTAAAAATAAAGTAATGTCCTTACAAAATAAAAACATTGTCTTTTTAAAATGGTAACTGCTGAGTTCATATTAATCCTATTAAAAAGAATGAATATCTTATAACAGCATTGACATCATTTCATAACAGCTGATATGATATGGATGTACTCCTACAAGACTTTCTCACTAAAAAAGGTCTCCTTTTTAATATAAATAGTACTTTGTTTCAGCATTTTGCACTAGGAAAGCTAATCATGTGACTAATTCACCCTAAACCTTGCATTTTCAATAGTAAATCAGTTTTTTTTTTTTTTAATTTTAATTACTGTATTTATATTACTACATAATTAAGGCATTGAAATCAAATTGAAAATATTGTCCTTTTTTGAGGGTGGCAGAGAAGGAAGGGCAGGTGCTGACAAGAAAGGTACTGTGGCAAAAAACAAACAAACAAAACAAACAAAAAAAAACCTATTTTGATGGGAACTGATATTTTCCAAACCATGTTTGTCTACTTTTCTCAAAATGACATTTTTTAATCTGTTCACCATTCTCTGTTCACCACTTCCATTTGTGAAGAACCCCTCTTCTAAAGTGGCTTTTCCCAAATATTCCTTGCTTGTACTCATATTCTATCTGTGGATGACATGATCACTGTTTACAACACCTGGCTGTGAAGTTCTGGAGAAAAATATTTAGTAAGAGGGTGATGTGGTCTATGAAAGCCACTGTCAAGTCTCTAATGCCATAAACACTGATGAGTAAGTCAGGAAGAGCTTAGAGGTCAGAGTGTTGTTAGTTTCTGTCCTAGCAGAGAAACCTCTGCTTTTGCAAAACCAGCTCTTTGTGGCTAGCTCTGAAAATTCTCAGTCATTCCCCACCTTCTTAATGGCCAGTTTAGTGAGGCTTTTTGTGTGCCAGTACAGTCATCAGCTCTTAGTCCTTCCTCAGGTTGCACAGACACAGTGACCAGTCCCTTCCTGGATCCCTTGGGTGTTTCAAATTAGTGGGCTCTATTTTCTGATTTTTCCCTGGCTGCCCTTTGCAGCTTCCACTTACTGGTTAGTCTTGTCTCCAACATGGCTGCATTCTCCAAAATCCACAAGAGATGTCCTTGAGTTTTACCTCTGCTCTAATGTTGTATTTTCATATGTCAGTGTAAAAAAAAAAAAAAAAAAATTAGAAGTCAGACTTCATTTTCTGATTTTCAGATTGTTAACGTTATGAGATCCAAAACTCAAAAGCTTATATTTAAGTCCATTCATCTTTCCATTGACACCTGCATTAAAAAAAAAAAACAAAACAAAACAAAAAAAAAAAACCCAAAAACCTTAAGAAAGTCCAATAATGAGGAAGAAGTTAAAAATAAAATAATACACTTCTACTGAGATTTTTGGTAGTTTGTGCTAGAGTCTTGATTAGAAAAGCAGGAAAAGGGAAAACAAAATCTCAGCATTTGTGAAATATTTTCAGTCTTATATTTAAAATCAGAAAGGCAAACTGTATGAGTCTGTTGATGAGTAATTTCTATTGAATGGTCTGTTTTCATGCTTTATATGTCTTGGGAGCTTCTGTGATTTCAAGGAAATCCATCTTCAATGATGTGCCAGTCTTTAATAGCGAGACGACAGCTGTATATTTAATTCATGTTGGATACTTGAACATAAACAAAGTATGTTCAAAAAAAAAGAAAAATTTGGAGCTATTGGCATCATCCAAATCTTATCTGTAGTAAAAATAATTGCCAATTTATTTATTTATTTAATAGGGTAAAGTTTCCATTATTCTGTCAATCTTATGACATAAAGGAATCCTTGCCATTTTGTTATTTAACTGTTTTCCAAATACTTGATGAGGAAGTGGGATGAGTAACCGGGTTGGGGAGCTATGAGTGAGCTGAGTTAAAAATGGAGGGGCAGTAAGTGTATGAATAATTGCATGAATGCCACTATTGATGTTTCACTTTAGGCTCTTATTATTTCTCATTGAGTGAAGCCTTTGTGGAGTCACTGTACATCCCTGCCGTATAAGAAGTAGAATGATTGTCAGGAGTCCTGTGCGGTGTCTTTGATTCTACTGAAGAATTTTTTGGATGAATCAAATATTGTGCAGAATTACCCTGAGACTTAATATTTATAACAAAATTAGTTTGTCATCTTATGTTTGCTGGTGACTGTTCTTTGTCTGGATATTATACTGCTGACTGCATCCCTTTGAGCCCAGCAGCTCAGCCAGGTTTCCATCCACCTAGCTGTGTCCATCTGTCTGGGCTGCGCTTTACCTGTTTGCCAATGAGGATGTTGTTAGAGACAGTGAGTTTGACTTCCCATATTGTGTTTCACTGATTTAAGCAAGAGCAGCAGGCAGTGAAATAGGCCTCTCTCAATTTTCATTATTAAAGGATTTACAGATATATTTTTGAACATACATCTATGTTAAATTTAAGCAATTGGCTTCAATTGATCTTGAATTGATATACACTGCATATGCAATTCTTTATGAATTGAGTCTTGTTTCATAGGGAACAAAAATTAAAAAAAAAAAAAAGGAAAAATATATAAAGAAATACGCTTTTCAAAATGGTATGCCTGTCTGCAGAAATGTATAAAATGGTGCTGTGCTATTTGAAGATATACAGTATTTTTTTGTTTTCCATTTGAAAGAATATTATAATGCTTAAAATCCCAAATTTGGATCTACAAAACCTTAACTGTGTACTGAGGTTTGAGCATGTGACTTGAAGTGACAGTTCTATAGAGCAGTTTCATCACATTTCATTTAAAAACAGCCTTTTCTGAAGGAGCAAAGCAAAGCTTAGTAACTCCAACGTTTTCCAGCATAGCAAAAAATACACGACAATGGAAAATCCAATAGTTATCAGCCTACTTATATATTCTCAGTGCTCAGGAAATGTAATGAAGATCTTTCCTCTTCCTGGCTTCAGCTTGTTCCTGTAAACACAAAGGCAACTGAATGCTATAATGTAAGAAATAATTATTTGTGTAATGTAAATCTAATTTTTTTTTTATTTACCTCTGAAATTGCCTTGGTTGCTACAGAATGTTTTAAAATTCACCTAGTGAATTTTAAATAGCTGGCCAAAACATCCCATTGATTCAGCTGTTTCTCCTTCTGGAGATACTTAAATAATATCTTGAGGGTGTTTCTTCCTAATGAGGTAATAATATCCGTATCCTGGGCTAAATAAACTTGAGGCCAAAGGCCTAGGTGTTTATTAGCAGAGGATGTGGTTATTAACAAATTTAACAGGAAGCACCCTTCAGTTATTATTTTACTGACATTTCTAATGATTATGCATTTGAGAAATAATTGGCTGAAAAGTAATACTTACATTTAATAGAGTAAGTGAAGAAGAAGATGCTTCATAAAAACTTTCTTTGTCATGAGCCAGTGTTTCACTCTGGTATCTTCTGAAATGGATGATGGTACCAGAAGTGGGAAGACCAGCATGCTTTCAACTATTCCTCCCTTGGACACTTCAGGCCAGCATATCACTTCTCTTAATGCAAGAATGCCAATGACAATTATGGTTTTTGGTTCAAAGCCAGTTAGACCATGCATCCTTTTAAGAGGCTATTTGTCAACAACAACACATGGATTTGCTGTTTGCATGTTTTTAGCTTTAATCAGTGCCAATTGGCATTCTAACCCTCTTTAGAAAGAGAGCTTTCACCCCAACCCCAGAGGAGCAATAATAGTGAGATTAGCACTTAAACCAGTACTCATCTCTGGATCTAAATTGATTCTGCTGAGATGGACAGAAGAATTGAAACAAAGGGAACTTAAATAGCATGCCAAATTTCTGTCATAAGTAAACACTAGTTTGAAGATGACTCTGGACTCAGTCTGGTGTTCCTTCCTTCATCTTCTAATACCTCTGTCCTGCAAGTATTTGTTCTGCATGAAATAGACTCAGAGGCCTTGGTTCCACTTACCAGGCATCTACCATTGTGGACAGAGTTTTCTTTACAACGCTTTTCATTCATTTTGTATAATACAAGCACTGGTAGGGTGCATGCTACTCACCATCTCGAAGCTGAATGCGCAGGTAACATATTTGCTAGATTGGAGTCTAAGAGACATCAGGTTAGTTGGCTCACCTGAGATCAATAGCCATGTAGAATCCTATCAGCTTCTCATTATAGCTACAAAGCAGAAACTCGTTGGATATATACATGTAAAAAGAAGATGATTTGGTGAACTAATGTCTCTTCTGTATGGAGTTTAGGGTAGAAAATGTAGCAAACTCACACCTGAGATCCAAAATTTTGCCAGACTCGATACCCTTCATTAAAAATATGGCAGTGACCAATTGCCCCGCTTAAGCTGAATATAGGATGCTAAGTTCCTCATGTTAGAACAAAAGCAAAAATACAACAGTTATGATTTGACTACAGTTAACAGATGTTCTAATTGCACATCTGTGAGAAATTGATATTTCCTAGTTCCACTGTAGTTTGACCTCTGTACCTAGGGAAGTTTTAGTCCCATAGGATTTAAATGATTTATTGATCTGGATGCCATGAATATTGCAGAAACAAGTTGTATTTCTTAGAAGCTAAATACACCTTCATTCTGTGTAGCACTAACTCATGTTTGAAAGAAATACACACTGCTTTAATCAGAGCAGAGGCATCAGTTCACTGTATTCTTGAGCAAGGGGGAGGAAATATGAAATATGCAGAGGATATGATATTGAGGAACTGGAGAGATGTGGAAATAAAGAAATCTGTTCCAATAGCTTCATGTTTCTCTGTAGGCTTTTAAAAAACATTTTGTAAGTCAGAACAAAGAAAATCCAATGAGAGAAGCACTTTTTTTCTGTAGTCAAAATCATATCCTGCACTGAAGATTAATTATCCAGAAACTTGACAAAACTTCACATATATATATTATGATTTATATTGACAGATTTTCTTAACAATTTTCAAAAATAGCAAATAATGAAGTGACATTAAATCCAAAGCTCAGCTGCAGCATAGGAGACTACAAAATAATATCCTTACTGTTGAATAAAAAATGACAGTAATATGTTTGTATTAATTTTACATTATTTTTGAAGAATATTTGCTCACACTGTTTTTAATAACTGTGCCTTTGACTCAGGAAATACTCACCTGTATGCAAAGCTTTGAGCATGTATGTTAGAATTTCCCATGAAGGCAATACCTAAGACAGATGCTGGAAGATTCCATGCACAGAATCACGGAATGTCTGAGGTTGGAACTCTAGAGGTCATCTGGTGTAACTTCCCTGCTCAGGCAGGAAAAGCACATTAGCCAGGATTATGTCCAGATGGCTTTTGAATATCTCCAGGGAAGGAGACTTCATAACCTCTCTGGGTAACCGGTAGTCCCAAACCCAGTGCTGGTTGTCAGGGCTATGTTATCAACTTAGCTATCTATCCGTTTCTGACAACAACTATTAAACTGTATTGAGCTGAAGTACATTGAAACTCTACATTTTTAACTGCACTGATTTTATATACATCTGTCTGAAATCAGTGCAGAGGGATAAACAAATAGCACGGAGATTGACTTGTTTGACCTGTTAGACATTGCTTAGAGAATTTTATTTTTTTAAATAGTTGTTGAATGTACCCAAAGTTCATTTTGGTAAAGCAAAGTGGGAATGAGGGGAAGGAACAAATCCATTGCAATGGAGGAATGGCAGCACCTTAGAAATATGAATTGAGAAAACAAAATGGTGAAACAAAAATTAGATGGTGAATGAAATATAAAGAATGAGCAGAGAGAAGATCATAAGGTGCTAGGGGAGGAAAATTAAGAGATAGGAAGTGGAATTGTGGAATGGAGTAATTCACTGCATCGGCTGTGAGGGAAAGAACTTCCCCCTGCTCAACTCTGCCCAGTCTTGCTCTAGTTGTACCTGTTGCTTGTTTTGTTGGGATTGAATGATGGTGGAAGTTGTCTCTTCTTGTTGTAGTGCTGGCTTTTTGTGAAGTTTTAGAGTTTGCTAAGGAGTCGGATTATTTCTGTGATGATTTGTGGGTTCTGGACTATTTTATCTGACACATAGAAGTGTTTGAATTTGAAGGCAAGTCATTCTTTGATATATATTTGAGAATCTAATATATGACTTCTGAATTTCTACTTATCTTCTACTGACACTGGTATGAAGGCATCCTCTAGATATTTTTGGTCAACTGATATACTGCAAATAAATTTTAATTATTTTGTGTACTGCATCTATGTACTATCTGGAGCTATTATAAGACAGTATTTATTGAGGAAATCTTTGTAAGAGTTTATATATACGGCTTTAAGGATACGGTTTCCCTTTCCCAATAAGTGATTTATATATCTCTCAAGTTTAAAATATATGACTCCCAGAAAGGCAGCCACAAAATACATGACTGTGGTCATATAACACAACTCCAGCGTCAAGAAAAGGCTATATTTTAGTGTTTTGACACCATTGTTATGAAATATGGCTTAACATGAGACTAACTGAAAGTTAAACGTTGTTTTACAAAAGAGAAAGACAATAACTTGCTGTTCTTAAGTAAAATACCAGTGATGATTGGGTTATATTACATACAAACCTTGTGATTAGGCACTTTGAAGACTAAAAAGTGAAAATCAAGAAATATAAGAAAGATCATGCAGATTTTCAATTTCAAGGCAAAGTAAGATTTAAGCTGAAAGCATTATTTACTTTTATTAGTGTGTGAATGACTCTGAATTGAAGAATCAAACTCTGTCTGTCCTGCAGAATATTTGAAATGAGAAAGGAACATGCATCTCACCACTTCTCTGTCCTTGTAAAAAACTCCTGCAGCAGCAGAGCTGGCATTGTCTGCTTTTTGTTGTTTCAAGCACCCTATGCACTTGTGCCCCTTTGGATGCTATGACTACTGTGATCAAAAAGCAACATAGTTCAGTACTGCTTTATTCTCAAGCTAGCTTATGGACAAAAACATTAATATTATTGAATCACTGTATATAAGTTTGTAGACAAAGCAGATTTATAAAACTTCTTTACTCTACTGAGGTTGATGAGAGTCTGTAATCAGTCACAGTGTGCTGATCCTTAAAAAATAACAGTAGGGTTGATCTTGGAGTAAAAGATAGGAGCCAGAGTATAAGGACATGGAAAAAAAATCTCCAACTTACGTAGTCTGGAAAAGACACAGAGATAATGTCAATTTTAATTAATGTTTTCTTCTGAACACAGGGAATAGGCCAAAGGACATGAATGAAAATTAAAGAAAAATGGAAAACAGATGGTAGGAAGCATGCTACAGGAACTGGATGGAATACAGGCAGCACGGTACATAATTTACCAAAAAGAAAAGGGACGTTAGGAGTTATTTTGTCCTGGTTTAAACATCTTCCTATGGTCTGTTTCACAACAGCTTTATTACTAAATCAACTCCCCACTGATAGCAACAGCTGTATTGTTGCCAGAATTTTAAATTCTTCCTTCTCCAGCTTTCTAAGACATCTTTGAAATATAGGTGAAGCAAAATTAGATGCTGAAAGATAGCCACATAAATTAATGGCTTGACATTCAGAAGTGCTGGCCACCAAAGTCACCATATATTTCAGGGGGTACTGGCTGGATACTTGCCATTTTGAAAATGTTGACATTGATTTAAGGGCTTCAGTGTGGGATTAGGAACCTAATTTTAATAACCATTTACAAATAAATCATGTCAATATTTATGATGATGTATTGCAAAGGGCTGTTCCTTTAAGAGGCTTTTGCCTGGATAGGAAATCATTTGGCCCAAGTAGAATTTCTTTCCCTTTACAGCAGTAGCCTCTCAGTAAAAGGAGCTGAGTATGTTATGGCCCTGATGTGCAGTGGGGAGGTTTCAAAGTCTGAAACCGGGAAGACTCTGAGTCACACAAAGACATACAATGGTGAAACATGAAGAAAAAGAAATTAATTTCAGCCACTGAAATTAATTCTGAAATTCTTGGTTTGGGTATTTGTTTTTGAATTAAGCTTTTCTGCTCTGTGTCCAAATCTTGCCCTGTGCAGCTGTGTGGTACTAAAACAGGGTAGGCAGTGGTGTGCTGACCAGCTCTCAGTATCTTGCTTAGCACCCCACAACTGTGTCTTCTATGCCCTCCTGATGCTGTGGCCACATGGGACTGGCTGGAAGCAGGGAGTAACCAGCAAGCTGCTTTCCAGCTCTGTGGCTGCAAGTGAATCTCTTGCATCTTTCCTTTCAGGCTGGTTATCTTTCTAGGCACAAGGTTTACACTTTTCGTGGGAAGCTTCTGACTTGCTGGGTTAAGTGTAGGACAAAAGAGAATTACCTGTAAGTCATGTATAGAACATCATGGATGTTCTCTGAACAGCTTTTGTCAGAAGGCCTGTTTCAAAGAAGGGGAAAAAGGGCCCAATGCTTACCAGCAAACATATTAATGTAAGCTCAGTCATCTCTAGGCTT
This sequence comes from Lagopus leucura, assembly GCF_019238085.1. NCBI lineage: Eukaryota > Metazoa > Chordata > Aves > Galliformes > Phasianidae > Lagopus > Lagopus leucura. The sequence goes on along the minus strand of NW_024962264.1, from coordinate 32,877,524 downwards.
CCAGCACCATGATGGAAGAAGGTAATGAGGTCATGGGTTGTTTTTTTAGGTTCTGAAGATTTACTTTGAGAACTGAGGAAAAGTAAACAAAAGATTATTTATTAAATGAAGAAAGGATTATCCATTACAGGGCAAATCTTGCTTGCCTTACATGTACAAATATTTCCCACTGACTACGAACAAGTCAAATACTTACATAAGGCATTTGTAACTTTTTATGTAACCTTATAAAACTGCGTACGTACTTCTGTGTCCTGGGTTTAAGAAGCATGCAGCAGTTAGCCAGTTCACTAGGTGCGTAGTGAAACAGAGTAGCCTCAATTTTTTTTTTGCTACAGATATCTTCAAAGACAGGTTTAAACAAGAAAACTTATCTATTTAACCACTAGGCAAATTTATCTGAAGAAAAATATCCAGATAACTAAACACTTTTCATGGGATACTCTCAATCCCAGTTTGAACAGCGTGGATGGGAAAAGGAGAGGAGGACCAAGGCAAAGAATGAAAAAATTCAAGAGGCATTTAAATGGAAAGTTCCTCCTCCTCCCGCACATTCCTCAAAGTCTTTCAGGACATAGGGCAGGACTAGCCCAGGAACTGGTCTTACTGGATAATGTAACCTTTAGTATAAGATACAAATTCATTTCAGAATAATTTTCTTCCAGCCAGCCAGCTGTGAGTACTCAAGGAATATTAACCAGAATGCAATTTGTTTCAGCCTTTATCCAACAACATGTGCTAAATACCACAATTACACAGGATACTGTGAACTATCAAGTTAGTGATGTGCCTACCTAATCTCACCTCTGGGTAGAGAGTTTCCCAGGTACAAGTGCAGTGCCATGAGGAACCAGGAGGACTGAAATGCTTTTGTCATCCCCTGCACAGTCTGCCTGGATTTGTATGCTCCACGTACAAGGGGCTCAGCTCCTGCCCCAGTAACAGTTTGCATGGCTTATAACTGGTGTTATGCTATGTATAATAGATACAAAAACCGTTCTCATCATCCTTCATCCTTATTGATTCAATTAGAAATCACCCTGCTTTATGTTTCCCATAGTTTATCTCAGGAATGCGTAAATAATGGCCTTTCATAAATAGAGAAGGAAACGCTCAGCCTCCTTCTTTAACTTTATTCAGAGGAACAGCTGAATCCAAAAGGAAGTTTTGAATGTTTTCCCCTCTTTCTTTGAAAAGTCAGCTACAGAAACGGAGAAGAGCAGACTTCAATCACTACTAGACAAGTGCATTCAGTGCTGCTCTGGAGTAACTCACAGACATTCTTTCCCCTGTGGTGAAATATTTTGAAATCCCTCATTTTTGTCTGAATGGCAAATGCCAAAACCTCAGTGTTTTTCATGAGGAGAAATTCTTGTCTTCCGGCCAACTCAGCTTCACAGCAAGAAGTAGGAAGTTAAGATTATGGCAAAGAGAGGATTTCCACATTCATGTGGAAGTAGACAGCAGTTACTTTCAGTCTTCTGACCTCCTGTAGCACGAAGATATCAAGCATTAGAATCAAAATACTCTATGGAAAGTTGTCAAACGAATGAATTCCTTAGAGCTTTCTTGACCATTACCTTTGATTTTTCTCTAACAATGGCTTAGTTAAACTTAGATGTTCTTCATCTGCAGCTAAAGAAGTGCCAGGAAATTGTCACAGCAAATATCAAGTACTTCATGCTAACTCTTTCAAAAACAGGGGTGGGATGGGGTGGGAGGAAAGGTTAAATGATGTATTTTCTCAATTCCAAGTTGGAATGCATTTCCATTCTTGATCACAACACGTACTGCCATGGTCCAACCTGTCACACATAATCTGAGTTCAGTCTGCAGCTTGACCTATGCTTGTGCAGATTCTGTTTTATATCAACTCAATTTTAAGGCATTTTTTATCCAGCTAATATATTGGACTAGGATCTTCTTTACATCTTTTCCGTGACAACTGCAGTGTTCGCTTGTGCAGCTCCCCCAGAATGTGGTTGCCAAGATTGCACTCTTTAGTCCATGGTTTTGAGTACAGCCCTTTTCCCTCTACATCTCTTCACTATCTGCTTGCCTGCAGTCTGAAGGCTCTGCTTCACTACTCTGCTAGTCGCTATTGTGGTATCTCCATCCAGTGTATGATGCCTCCATTGTATGATGTCAAGCCTTATGACTGATCTCTTGTTTTATCCAAATGTGCATGGTCATAGCAATCTGTAAATACACAGAAAGTTGCTTTACTGCCGTCCTTCAGACTCCTCTTCATAAACACGCCACCAGTCCACCACTTTGGGAGGAGTGATGTTGCGAGTCTGATGAGCTGGGTTGTTTCACCATATTTGTGAGCTTCTTATGTCTGTCTGCAGTTCTCATTTCTCTCCTGCAGCTTGTGGTCTGGCCCTTCACTTTGCTCTGAGTCTGTGTGCCATTGAGCATGATGGTGCAGAAGATGTACTGAGCATGAGCGTGCCTCTGTCTCCCAGGTGTCTCACCAATTAAACTATATTACACTATCATAACATAAGCTTCTTTTAAGGAAGTGATGGTCCTGGTCCATGTTAGCTTGGTGTCTACATGCAATTTCTGTTGGTCCCTAGGATGTTAGTTAAGCTGGGTCTTGATTTACAGAGAATTTCACAATGAAGCTTAGGGTTATGCTGCACTCAGCTAATTTGCTTTGCCCATCTAACCTGAGTTGAATGCAATGCGGAATCAGTGATGCAGTGAGAACACACTGTAGGTAGCAATTAATTTGCAAGAATAAAAGACGTAAAGAAGGGCCTGTCTTCCATTTAACTTCTGAGAAAGAATATTGTGAGAAATATTTCCTTGAGGAGGCCCTGGGCTTTGGTTCATCCAAAGAGAATATTACCTGGAAGGAGGACAGGAAGGCTCCTTGAGGAATACTCCTGCAAAGGAGACTGCCCACATTTTTGCTACAAGGTGCCAGGCCTGAGAGCATCTACACCCTTGGTGATATGAGATACTGAAATGGCTATACCCTTTCTGAGTTGGATGGGAAGATCCAAGTAGGGAGAGGAAAACAGGAAGAGTTTTTGTCTATTCTCTAATTAATTCCTTAATTACTGTTCTTCTCTTTCCTGTTCCTCACTTGACATTGACAGTTTGTACATGTTTGACTGCTCTGCAGAGACTAATTGTGCAACTTATGAGCTTTTGTGTCTTTTTCCCCCTCAAAGAGACCTGTCACAGGCATAGATAGGGGATGAAAGGTTTAGCCCCTCATTAACTTTGAGGTTTTGCTTATCACTATGTTGACCAGAAAGTGACCTGTACAAAATTGAGAGAACAGACCTGTGGTCCCTACAGCTTGCAGATATAAACTTGAGAAGTGTGCACAGGTGAACATAGAGTTTTCTGAAATGGGGGCTGCAAATTAAACTTATGCCAGATGTATCTATTTCCTTTGTTAAATAATGCAAAGGGAAATCACAGGATTCAAATTTATTTTAACTGGATTCAGTTCTGTGCTTTTCTCCAAACTGGAACAAGTATCGGTACAACCCAGACAGCATATAATTTCTGTACAGTCATGGAAATGCTCCTCACATTTCCTCTCGGATCCCTCCCAAAATCTGAAAAGAATAAGACAGAATAAAGAATGGGAGATGTAATATTTCTCCTTCTAGTTCTGCCTCTCTCTTGCAACTTCTTTCCATTCCTGCGGGTGTGAAGTATTTGCTTTTGAAAAACTTTTCATTAAAACAAGTATTAAGGGTTTTACAATGGCTTTGTTGTAATGCAGTTTTAAGTAGAGATAAATCTGTGAACTACTGCAACCTGACAATGATGTTTCCTTGGAATAACCGCCAAATTCATCTTTCATTTAAAAAAAAGAAAAAATTTTTTTTGAAGGTCACATCTTCTTTGGATTTTTTATTAGCTGTTTTGTTGTGTGAAATTTGTATTGACACCTTGCAGCTCATTGTATGCTATGCTTCATGAAGACAACATGCACTTTTCTAGCACTAACAATTTTGTAGTCCTAATAATGCACACATTGACATGCACAGTGCTATACAGAGCCCTGCCAACTGAAAGTGGTTTTGAAAAGAAGGAAGAAAAAGATCTCTGTGGTTTATTATACTTCATTAAGCTTTCTAATGAGTTATAGCTATTAATTCTAAGGAATTGGTATCCTAAAATTTTCGTCTAGTCCTGTTCTCATGTTATATTACTGAACATCGCTTGTGGAGTGTCTTCCTCTTGTGTGTAATAATTCCAGTGCCCCATTTTCATTTGATGTTGTCAGCTGTAATCCAAACTTTGTAGTAGAAATGAATGACTGTTTTCTTTAGAAAAATTATAGGTATTTCTAGAGAGGGAATTTTGAAACCATTGGGAAGAGGTGAAAGCACGTGAGTAGGTGCAAGCCTGGAGATAAAGGCCTGAAGAAGATCAGCAGCAATCTGGAAAAACTCTTTGAAGTGAAACTGGAAGTTTGAGCCGTTTGTGATGTTGGCCGTGGCAGTTGAAACTCTCAATGAAATAAGTTATTTCCCTCTGCTTGGCACCCAGGACTCACGTCCAGCCTTATTATGATGGCACTAAAAGTCCAGGTTTGGTCCCTTGATTGGCACTAAAGTCCAGGTTTATTTTATTTTTTTTAACTTTCACACAGTTTTATATTATGTAACAGACCTTGCATCCTGAATCTGTTTCACATCCTTGGTTAACTGAAACTTAGGTTGTAGAACTCCATTCCAACAACTGGAAACTTTTTGAGGTGCACACAAAGCACTGCAAGGCTCAGGGTAGGAGCTGAGAGCAGGTTAAGTGCTTTGCCATACTCACACCAATTGAATGTGAATTCAGCAGCTGCTTGGGATTAGGTCTCCCTTATTGAGAAAGACAGGAGCTTTCCTGGAGTCATGAAATACTCTGTGGAAACAAATTAGTCCCAAGAAAAGTGATTTTTATTCTTGGACTCATTATAGGCTGTAAGAGCTGGATTCAACTTGGTACTTAAGGCTATGCAGATCTGGATCTCAAGTGCTGCCATTTATTTGACACAGTTTAAAGCCACAACTCTAGCTGCAATTCAGAGCATGAAAAATAGTTTCCACTGGATTCCTGTAGTTTCGACTTCATCACTTGAGTTACAATGATTTCTTGTGCCTGAACAGAGTCCACAAACTCTGCAATTTACTGCTTCCTGCAACAGTCTGACATGGTCCCCTGTGGGAGAAAAATAAGTTAAACACAGAACTTTTTCCTCTTAAGGAATTATATTGATCTTGCAGATGCTGAGTTGACTTACAATGTTTTTCCTTAGAGTGCTTGGCTGCAGATCCACTTAAGAGTACGTATAAGAGCCCTATCATCTTATTTCCCCTTAAGCCTACACATTATAATCTGTGTCAGTTTCTTTTAACGATAAGATTTAATGTTACAAAGCAGCTCTTCAGTGTTTGCTAAATTCTTCGTCATTATTTCCCAACTATGATAACTAGATTTCATTTCTCTCAAAATTCTGTGGCCTATGAGCAGCCTGAATTTCAAGTGTAATGTATTAGAAAATATAAATATTCAAATTTAAGATATGGTTTATACTGTTTTCTACAGGAGTGTCTCTTCTTGTTTCAAAACCCCCAAGTAGTGCAAGTAGACCACTTGAGAGAGTGAATTCATCATGTGTCTACCTCAAGGCCCTGTCATGGTTTAAGAACTAGCTAGACTGGTAAATAATCCACAGACTTTAGCAGGAGACAACACTGACTCACATTCCTTCTGGAAGAGCACCTGTTTACTTTTGTTATCCCCATTCTCCTTTCTTTTACCTCATTCCCATTTTGTTCTCTGAGATGGGACTGAAGAGGTTCCTTTCTTCATCTCTGGAGACTTGTGTGTTGATTATTTGGAGTAGACCTTGATACTTCTATTTCAGCTTGACCGGACTTGTCAAATATAATTTCTACACTAGGCAGCTAACTACAGTATATTCTTCCCTGTGTCCTGTTATCTGTGCTCCCCAATGAAGGGTGATTCTTGGCATTTACACCGAGACCCCATGTTCTTACTCAGCATGAATCTGTCATCTTTCTATTTCATATAAAAAGAGGAACCTCTTCATGGACTTTCCTACATGTGAAGCTCTTTTCACGGTCAACCTCAAGTTGTCCATGTCAGGTTAGAAAGAGCATGTCACCACTAGCTTGTCCTCAACCAGGCAGTGTGCAATGATTTTCGTTTTGCGTTCATCACTGGTTGAGCATAACTGATCAACACAGTGATAAGGCAACAGCACATCAGTAGTGCAATACTATTCTATCTGCATTTAATGTTTGAGAACCGAAATCTGTGGTTGGTAATGTTTAACAGATAATGAGAGAGTTTTGGTCCTAGGGGTTTGCAGTTTTAGCATTTGAAACTAACTTGCTGTTGATGTGTGCAGGATGTGTAGCTTGAAGGCAAAATAAGCTGGCATGGCTTCTCTTAAAGCTTGGTGTGTTGTTCAGCATCCATGGTTATTCTTGTAATCACAGAATCACAGCATGGCCAGGGTTGGAAGGGACCTCAAGGATCATGAATCTCCAACCCCCCCGCCACATGCAGAGCCACCAACCTCCACATTGAATACTAGACCAGGCTGCCCAGGGCCCCATCCAATCTGGCCTTGAACACCTCCAGGGACAGGGCATCCACAACCTCTCTGGGTGATCTTTACGTTGATTGCTTTTATTCTAAATCATTTGTGCACCAGCTAAGCTGGTTTTATTCTGTTGGCACCATTATTCAGAGCTCACGTGGCTGACAGAAAATGACCCTAACGTACAACTGTTGTATTTCTACAAGAAAGAGACTGTGTTCAGGGCAAAGGATTTTAATCTTCCATAGTAAATAAAGGCAAAGAAGTCTTGTAATCTCTGACACTGTTTTACAGGTAATTGATTTGAAAATTTGACTTTGTTTCCTCATTTTACTGCTAGGAAACAATAAAACCACTACTTTATGCAATTCAGAAATTCACTACAGAGGTGTTGCAAATAGAGAGAGCCAGGGGAAAAAAAGTGCAAAATACCTTTTAAACTAGACATCCCATTTCTCTATAACGGTAAATTACCACAGCTGTTTTCCTTTTCTTTACAGAGCACAAGGGGTATACTATTTAATTATGTCCCAGCCCTACAAATGCTAATTTACTACATAGTTTGATCAGAGATTATATTTGTTGCATCAAGCAAGTTGCATGCAGCAACTGGGCATTATTGTGAAATGCAGATATAAGGGGAAGTCTTTCTTTACATTTGGTTTTAAAAATGGGATGCACTACAAGGTGAAATATGCCTGGCTCAGGCCTTGGTGACACAGAAGTTTAAGGTCTCATAATGACTCCTCTTTGCTCTGGTCAAAGACTCACTGTGTGTGATGGTATTGAAAGTACTTGGGCACAGAAAGTTGCATGCTGGCTCTTCTCCAGCAGATGCCAGCTAGAGAAGCACCAGTGCCTCTTGGAAGGAGGAATGAACATCTGATTAGGTAGCTTGTGAAGAAGCATTCTCAAAACAAGTCTGGTAGGTTGATGTGATCTGTGAGAAGACTTGAGTTTTGTTGTTTTTTCTTTTCCTTTTTCATCTTTTAGAATTATTCAGAGGTGAACTTTCAGCAAGAGTAGACTTGTGAGTGGGAGAGGAATCAGTGATATCCATTTCCATATCAAATTACAAAATGAGCTTTTTGAAGAATTTTCACAAAAACAGGAACAACTCACAGAACAGGAAAATGCAAGGTAGTTTCCTTGAAGCTATCCCGTGCCTCCAGTGAATGCTACTCACAATTACAGTTTGTTTTTCTGTGTCTTTTAGTGACTGCAGATGATGATGGGGTACAGTGAAACAAGAATTAATGAATTGCAACTTTTTTTGAAACTCAAGTGGGAAAAGAGTATTAGTTCTGCTCTGATTGCTTCTCCTCCTTTTGTCCATAGTCATGATGGGTGCACACTCTCCTTGCTCTCTCCCTCTCCTCCTCTGCTTCTCCTTTCCTTGTCACTCATTTTGGCTCTGATGCTTTCCTAAAAGGGTTGCAAACACTTTAATCAACTAGATTAGTACTTCCTGATATGTATGAGCCAAGGAAACTCCCTTAAATATGTGGGAAAATTGACTCCTCAGAAGTGTGCTCTTGAGAATAATATTTGGTACTGATAGAAAAAATGAAAGACCAAATATATTGGAAGGCTGTGGTGCTCTTCAGATTGTGTTCCCTTTAGGAGTCCTTTACTTCTTAGAAAATCTGGTCAGTGTCTATAACATCAATTTTTCAGTTTCCACTTTGACACCTTGTATGGCAAAAGAAGGTGATGACAGTGCCTTCAAATGGAATACAGGCACTATATAGCAATAACAGGTAACATAGAAAGAAAGTTATCTCACCCCTTTCCACAGCAGAACCAGCACAAGAGGAGTACAATCTTTATACAGAGAGACACTGCTCCCTCAGCTTCTAACCCTTAAATGAAGATGAAAAGGGGTGGATCCAGGCTCACTCAGGTGTCCCCAAGCTCGCTGGGTTAGTTACACCTCCTCACCTGGTGTTCAGCCATTGGCTCAGGCTGTGACCTGGCAATTCAGCTGCACACTTTATTCAAGTTATTATGACAACTGTGGCATTAGACTTGATCACTTTATGAATGGACAGATAATGTGATCATTAGAGATACATGCTGAGGTCAGAGGTTGGCTGGCCAATATTTGTTTAATTGAGTCCCATGATAGAAGATGGAAAATCCTGAGTAGCAAAGGTAGTCTTCCAAGGCACATAGGAGTATAGACATAATACACCAAACAATTTGAGTCTGACCTTCCTGCATCTGCTAGTATGTTAGGGTTTGGTGCACAGTGACTTTAATTCCAACACCAAGCATTTTCTTGATACTAAACATTGTAAATCCATTCCTGTGCAACATTGTAATACAACCTCAAGGTTCTAGCATGTAAGTAAGGAACCAATATTTCTGAATTATAATAAACTAGATTTTACAGTGAATTAGCATTTTACTTCAAATGCAGTTAACAAAGAGGGAAAAAGATAATAAAAAAGACAAAGTAAGAAAGAGAACAAAGTCTACTGACTTTAAACCATGCCAGTTCTGGACCTGAGTGAGCTTGTGGTGCAATTCATCGATGAATGTTATTCTGGAATGGGTTGCCATTACTGCTGATTTTGCAGTGCAGGCTAAAAAGGAAACAGAGGTGTTCCTGGTTAAAGAGATGGGAATTTCCTTGTGTGTATATAGCACTGGTTGATGCCAGGAACAGCAGATCTTTAACTCATGGAAAACATTTGAAGACTCAATGAACCTGCTCTACTGAATCAAAAGTGGCAAGTAGAGGTTTTAGAAAAAATATGCTGACTGCTGGCAAGAGCTGTTTACTTACTGTACTTCACTTATTTACAAAGCTATGATAAATCATACTATCATTACTTTCAGATAACGTAGGACAGTAACTACTAGAATTTGAGTGACCATTTCTTTATTTTCTGGGAAAAGTCATAGAATCATAGAATCATTAAGGTTAGAAAAGACCTCTAAGATAATCTAGTTCAACCATCCACCTACCACCAATATTGCCCACTAACCGTGTCCCTCTGTGCCACATCTCCATTGTTCTTGTAGACCTTGGTGTACAAGATGACTCTATTACTCTCCGTAACTCTATTACCCCCCTGGGCAGTCTGTTCCAATGCCTGACCACTTTTTCATATACATTTTTTTTCTAATATCCAACTTAAAGTCCATGTATATGGGGAAAAATAGTGATTTATTCAGGTGAATTCCCTCAAGAATACTCAAAATCTGAAAGATGATTTACCTAAGTGTTCTTCCTTTTGAAATTTATTTTCACGACTATATACATGTACAGTGAGATATACCATCTAGGAGAAGAGTAATAGTGACAATTACGAGAAAAACCCATGGTTTTGTGCTGAGTCTGTAGGGAGGCAGTAAGTTTATTGGAAGGAATATAGACTTGGGAGGTTTGGATTGTATTACTTTACCACTGCTCACCGTGTTAAAAAGGTGCAAAATAGTTTTATGTGTCATCCCTGGTAAGAACACTGCATTGAAGGAGATGAGAGTGTACTGGAAATGGTGGGTGTGTAAAGGCAAAATTAGAATACCCAAAGTGTTCTCATGGTAGTGAAAATGCACCACAGAGACTGCGGTGCTATCCTGCGATGTGAACAAGATGGTAATAAACGTATTTTTATAGTTATCCATGTACTGAAGATTGCACAGAAAACCCTTTGCAAAATAAAGCAAAAGTATTTTAATATATCATGACTGTCGGACTCAAGCAGTCTCCAACCTATCAGTATAAGTAATGTGCATGTAAAAATAGGTTTGAAATTTTGCATTTACAGTCACATCCTCCCCTTGCGTAAAGCAGAATAGATTCCTTATGTCCGACTGAGTTGGGACAATTTATAGCATCTGGCAGCTCAGATATCTACATTTTAAGTTTATGAACTCAGAGAGGAAAATTATTCAAGAAATATGCAAACTTTGTTTTCAGAGCAAACAAAACAAAAGTTATATATTACAAAAAATTTGGGCATGCCTCAGTTTCAGTTTCAGAATGAGCTTGAGAAACCTGGCCTACGTTCCTGAAGTGGTTTGCAACCACAGGCCAACTTTCAAGGGGAACACCCTGCTCCCCACGGGGAAGGATTTATGATTTTATTCAGGATGTATGAAATGTGATGATTTTGGCCAGATGTCAGGATACAGAAGAGGGGGCAGAAGCTACATTCATTTGAACCCCTTTCAATCTGCTTGTTGTCAGTGAGGTTTTAATGACAATGTACCAAGACAGAATACGGACTAGAAAGAGAGAACCATGTGCTTTGTGATAATGGACCAAAAATGAATAGTTCACTGACTTTTCTATGAGTGGAAAAAACTCGTGCTGGCAGAGCTCTGAAAGTGAGGCTGTGGCAAAAAACAATGGATTCACACAGCCTCATTGAAGATCTTTCTTCTAGATCCTACATTCTTATTGTCTCTGACCTAGGGAGGAGATCCCGTATAACACTGTGTAAAAAAAATGGCTGTAAATAGATGAAATCAGTTGTTTGTTCAGAATGCATCTATGTGCAGACAAGTGCCTGTTCCTGGAGTAGAGCAGGAAATTTTCATCCCTCAAACTGCAGGAATAGGTATTTATACATTTTTAGGAAATCTGCTTGAAACTGAATTTTTAAGACCTCATGTTATCCAGTCAGTTGAAGGAAATGCTTCCCTGTGTTCCTGGTCTTGTTTAGTTTGATAGAATCTAACACATGGTAACATTTATTTAACAAAAGCAGTGTGTGGGGGGATAATCGCTATCTAAAATAAGCAGTTTCTGAGCCAGATCTTTGGCTGACATCCATTGCCTTTGCACCACTGCTGCACGAGGGAATTCCTCAGCACTGCTGAGCTGTGGGAGCCACTCCTGCTTTGGTTTTCAGGGGGACCATGCCTGGGACAAAGCCTGGGAGGGATGCTGAAACCATTTGTGAACTCTGGCAAGCCCCAGCTGCAGGAAAGGCCCTTGGGAGAGTGCTGCAGCTGGAAGCAGCTCTGAGTAGGCTGCAAACTCCTGTGTGGGGTGGGAGATTTGACATTTGTGGGGCTCAGGTCTTGCTGTACGAGGTGATGCTTGGCTATCTGTGCCCAAATATACCATCAGTGGCTTCAAAACAGAGAGGCAGTCTTCTCTGGGTGAGACTAAAGACTCCTGACTATCATCTAAATCTATCTGTGTTTTGTAAGTGAAGCAAGCAGTTAATAACACCCTGGAAGTAACAGGTGTTGCCTAGGAGGCTGAAAGTGAGAAGTGAACTAGTGAGCTGTGCTCCACCTGGGATTCGCCAGAGCCTGGAGGTCATTGACAAAGATGTCTTGACTTGAAACTGTAAACTTTCTTTGGGATATGCTCTGTGCTTGAATAATCAAGTATGGAATGATTTATTGGCATTTTATGCAGATAGAAGACTTGGTCTGAAGAGAGACAAATACCCTATTGAAATAGGCTTCTTTTTGATGGAAATAAAAATAAAATGCTTGACTTGCTTTTTATCATGATGTAGCTTGCAATCTTCTACGTGTCCTTGGAGAGAGTGTTCATACACTCTACAGATGTGTAACATTAGCTAGCACAACATTTTTCACTTAATATCCAACACATGCTCACTGTGGTCCTCATTATTACTCAACAAAAAGATCTCACAGCCTAAAATTAATTAAAAAACTCTGCAATAATGTAACCACATGCTCTCATGAAATGAGAATATCACTGCTTGAAAGATTAGCCACAACAAACTGAAAGTCTGATGGTCTCATATCATAATAAGCTGCTTATCTTCCTTCTTGTGTGCTAACATTCCTAAATACATGGTAAAATAATAAAATCTAATTACAGAATAGATGACCAAAAAACTTTCCTTCACATGTAAGATAGGTCTAGCTCTTTGGTTAATGTTGCCATTCAGGTACAATTTAAAGTTGACAGAGAAAGTCATTCCAGAACCTACACAAGAAGGTCACAAACTCCCTTTGAAAGCTCTGATACTTCCTTTTGTTCACTCTTATGTATCTGATTACAAATTACTAAATCCTACTGCTATTTGAGAACTTTTAGATTTTAATCAGTACTTTGATGAATGTACAACACAATAATGCAGATGAGTGATGTCACCCTTTATGCATACAACAACAAGCATGGACGAAAAAATGGAGAAACCATTCAAAAGCACTGGGATCTTTGTGATCTAGAAGCTTCCTTTGTAATCAGTCCTGACTGTAAATTATTGCCTAACAATAAGGCATTGTTAAAATATGTAATTAAACAGTTTTTAAAAGTCACATAAATACAAAATGTTCTGCTTCGAATGTGATGATATTCAGTTGAATAAACAAGAAGGAAATGTTAGTAAACCTCAGTAATGCCTGCAAATTAAATATTGCTTCTTTAGCACTTAGGAATTAGGTAACAATTTTGCCATCGCAGTGAAGACTTTTATTAAATGAAGCTGAAATAAATGTCATAAACTTTTACCATGGAAGAACAGAAAACTAAAGTAAATAGCTGTGAAAATATAAGCAAAGAATTCTTAAAAGGTAGGGTATTTACACAAAAGGTAATGAAACCAAGTCATTAAAGACAAATGATAAAATACATGAAAACATCACGCTGTGTCTAAATTTATTTATTTTTGTAATGCTGATGACATGTCCTTGAGATCTTTTTCAGAGATCTTTTTCTCTCCTGTGTGGCTTTGCATTATAATGTTAATACTCTTTTAATGTGGATTATGAAAACTGGGGAAGTGTAACCAAAGCAAAGGTACCAAAATGTTATGCTGTGTGAAGGAGAGGGCTCTCTGCAGAGTTGTTGGGAATGGAAGGCTGTTGCCTTCTAGTAACCTTCCTGCTTTTCTCATCTGCGGACTGCTGACAACCCCAGTCCTTCAGGCTGATACATCTGACATACAGGAAGAAAACTTTTCCTGTAGAAGTCACTTGGGTATCTTAGGTAAACATGCGTGGGTTTGTCTCTCTCTTAAGTAATCAATGCTGCTTATTATGCATGAATATAATTAAGGAGCATTTTGTGCCTATGGCAAACTTGGAATGGATACAGCATAAAAATACTGGACCGTTTGTAAGTTTCTCTCCAGAGCTGTACAGATCTTCTGTGGTATGGGCTGCAATCGTGTTTTGTTTAAAGTGGTGTGTTGACAGTTCAAGAATTAGAAGCCAGCTTCTACACTGGTTTAAAATTAACTTATATCCCCAACTTTTTCTGTCTCATTCTGTGTGTGTGTATAACTCTCGTCTATGCTGGTTTATGTGGGAAGCCTGTTATGCAAACCGAATACTTTTGCCAGCTGCAAATAGGTTCTCTTTGCAGTATGTCACTTTCCATTATCATGGGGCACTGTCTTTTCAACACTTAAACATGTCATGTCACCACATGATTAACATTTAAAGAGGTGGTATGCTGCTTGTAGCAGTGAAAGCATTTCTTATGTGCTTGGTTCCCTTGTTGACTGTAATATGGGAAGCCACTATCCTCTGGCTGGACAAATTTCTCCCAAGTGAGGCTGAAATAAACACGGGTAGTAACACAGTATCAATTCATTTCATTCACCCTCCTTCCTCTTCCTCCGTCTCCTCTAATTCATCTGACGGACTTCAAAAGATTCTGGCCATAAGATAAGCTGTAAGAAGTATCTAGTTATTTCTAAATTTATCAGAGAATCTGAAGTACTGGAAGAGGTCACCTTGAATCCATGTAAGTATGAAAAGGAAGTCATGCTAGCACAGGTGGTCTGTCTTTATGCGTTTTATGCTATGAAGAGTGGCATTTTGATTGCTTGGAAGGAGAGTTTTTTTATAATCAAGAGCAGGAGAAAGGGATTTATAATCGTTAATATACTGCCTGGGTGCTTAGCCATTTATATTTTCAGTAATTGCATCGGGAAAAAAAAGTCCTCTTCCTATCAACATGTAGGAAAAAATAAGGGCTGACTGAATTAATTCTGGAAACTAGTTTGATTAGAAATTGAGACCAATCTCCTGGGATTCTAGGAACCTGGCTACTTTGTGACACTCCTTCTATGCTATTACAAGCTTTAATATTTGATACTGAATGATAAAAAATGTTTGTTTCTGAAAACAGCTGTTGTGGGTTTGGTAGTTTGGAACCACATTTTGAAAGCTGAATGTAAACCATAAATACATGTAAATGCAGATCTGTCAGCCTATTCCTCCAGGTACAAATTGAACCAAAGACTATAATTTCAAAAAGGTTATTAGGAACACTAGAAACATACATTTTACAGTTAGGAAGACAAGCGAGAAGAGAGTTGATAATGGTGTGATTCCAGTGAATGATACTGTATAACATGTCTGTAATATGTAGTGGCATATATACAATACAGGGCTTTTAATGGACGCTTAGAGGCACTACACCTCAGTGTTCTGGTATTTTGTGCTTCCTGAACCAAAGTCCAGTGCCATTTGCTGGAAGGGTGGAAGCACTGGCTCCGAATCTGATTTTTGAGAAAAAAAACACATTTCTGTTCTTCATTCTTGTTAACACAAGTCAGGCTTTAAACTCCTGAAATCCAAGCTCCCCAATGCTTGGAGTCACTGCCCAGCATGGCTTGGAGCACTCAGCCTCTTGCATCTTTCCTTGAAACTGAGTTTCCTGAGGCAGTCTGTGGGCCCCAACTTGTGAGCCGAAAGTGACAAAATTCTTTGATAACTGCACATAGCAGCTTGCTTCACCTCTCCACTTTCTTGCTCCTGTAACTTCCACTTTGCACAGTTACATTAGGTCAGCTCATAAGCTTGAAGTTTTCTGTGTCACTGTCTCACAACTGAGGCTTGCAAGGGTACTGGTAACTGTTTCCTAACCCACAGCAGTTTTATCCTTCCTAGGATTTATGTGAGCCTATGCAGAGGCAGAAAAGCTGCTCAGAGACAGCCAGTCTAAGTAGTTACCAAGGATTGTGGCTTTCTGCTATTATTGCCCATTTTATGAGTCATGGGCAAAAATACCAGAAAAATCACATGCAGAATTCCACTAAATAGTAGTGGAAGTATACAAGTATGGAAAGAAAGAGGAGCACTTATGATATATTTATGAACAACAGGCTTGAAAAGGAGTTTCTCCTCTATCAGGTTTTAAAGTGGACACCGTGCTTTTGTGTATATTTTACCAGAAATTTAAGTTTCCACATATTGGTGATTATAGAAATACTTTTCCTAAGCAGAAGTCATGTAATACCCAATGCATTGCACAGTAGCTCTGTTTTCCGAATACTCTTTGAAAATGACAAATTAACAATGATTATAGTTTCATATAATGTATAATTATGTATTATTTACTGAATAAAGAGTGAACAGTGAAAGTCATGCCATAACATGCAATACATGAAGAGTCGGAGAATACTTTTTTATGGGGTCACTTCTTTCAGCATTTGGAAGTTGTGGGAAAGTATTTCTAAAATACAGCCTTGACAGGCATTATATTCCAAACTGAGTTTCCTGAAGCAGACAGGACGGCAACTAGTTAACACTCAACATCTCAAAATGCTTCCTTTTTCTCTGCCACCTAGTTGTTGCAGAGCCCTGTTGTAAGTAATTTGTACTGGACTTTTTAAATGACTTTTGACATATAAAATATATGTCAGAACTGAATAACATAAATGCGGCCCACATATTGGCGTAGTTTTTTTACCAGCTTCAGAGTATGATGGAATGATGTTTGACAATTTCTAAAATGCAGTTAGGCAAATATAGTTGTGTAGAGAAATGTAAGCATAAAGAGTTAAAAAACAATTTGCAATCAAACATTTTGTGCAAGTACAAATAAAACCAACAACCACGTAATGCAATCTGAAAACTGTAGGTTACCTCTGAAAAATGTTTTTATGACTCAGTTCTATTATACCAGAATAATTGACTAAAAGCAGAACTATATATCTTCTACCTTTGCAACTCAGACCTTAAAATAAAAGGGGAGGGGAGATGCATATCTGATGTTTCAGAATATTTTTATACATTTTTGCTTGGATGGTTACATGCAGACTTGGAACCAGTGACTTGGACACTGTGCCCAGTGTGTTTTGCATGCGTTTGATATTATTATGGCTGCTAGTTAAAAACTTCAGAATATCTAAGCGATGTGCATAGAAGAGTCAAATGAGTTTTACAGGGTTTGGGGGACATTATTTCAGTTTCTAGTTTAGGAAAAGGAAGGATCCATTTATCCCTGGAGAGTTAAGCAGAAAGGAAGGAAGATGGAAAGGGGAAGGACTAGGAGGTTACGATGCTAGTGGGAAGGTAGACCAGACAGTGTAGAAGAATGTTAGGTAAAGAGGTATGGAAGAATGAGACTGTAGAAATAAAGCAAAAAATGCAGTCAAACATATGATTTTTCTTTGGTTTATATGCCCTATTAGCAGGACAATCAACAGGCATACAGTTATACCACGTGGCACTTCTGGTTGCACTGAGGTGTCAGGCAGCTCTGCAATCCATGGTTTAGAGTATCAACTGAGTTTGGGTGAAAGGGTAAAGGATACAGTTTGTGATGAGACTCATGCAGGAAAACAGATGAACAGTAGTGTGCCATAATACAAGTGAGAAGAAGACAAAATAAAAATCAGGGAGCAGTTACAGTAGACATGTTTTTTTTCTATCTTCTTGACATGTTTACTGTAGTGGTATTATCAATATTATTTACTAATGCTATCGTATCATCCGGTGACAAAAATTCAAGGCTCAGAGCCAAGATACTAGACAAAACAGGCAAATGCTTATGGCAGTTTCTTCCTTTGTTGGTTCTTAAACTGTTTCTGTAAATGAAAATAATGATAATGACTAGGAGAAAAGTACACCACGCTGTGAGCAATTTCCTGCTGCACCACAAGTGATCTACATAACTGCCTTCTGCAGCTGTACGATGCTCTTAAAACAGGGATTCTGAATGTGGACCTTAAGTTCATGGCTAGAGTGATCTCCTGAATTGTATTGTTAACATCAAGAAGACAGAAGCCTAAATTTAGTACTTCAAATTGCACAGTTGGCTGCATTCGGAAAGATGGAAATATAAGAAAATACATCTGAAACGGCTGGTTGATATTCAGACTGTGCTCCAGAATAGATTAGCTCTGGGGATATCAGGTTTATATTGAAGTTAAAAATCTCACCATCTTAATCAGCATTTTGCTGCTTGTTATTTTCCGGTGTGTTTTTTAAAATCAAATTACACTAAAAAGATATCAGGGCAAATCACTGATGCAGATTTCCAGTAAATAAGTAATTAAAATACAAACAAAACAGGCTGTCACCTGCAGTTTTATGCAGAGTCTTGAGTTATGCTATTTTTTATAGTTTTCTAAAGCCCTTTTTGTTAAGACTTTTGCAGGCGTACTTGAGAACACTATGAATAGCTAATGTTACACCATTAGAAAGGATTCTTGGAAAGGACAGATTTAAGGAACATTTCTATTGAGTATTGCATTTGGTCATATTTTTTTCCACTAGGTCATGCTACTGTGAAGTACTTGCAGACGTTTATTGGAAGATCCTGCTGGATCTTGGACTGTCATGCAGAATGTCCTTTGTGTTCATTAGAAGCCTATGTTGGAAACAAAGTTTCTGAGCTTTTCAGCTGTAATTTGGCAACATTAGTCTTAGGCAGGAAAGTGAAAATTTATTTACTGAAAGTAAAATATTTGTTTTGGCCAGAGTACAGTTTTTGGCAC
This sequence comes from Lagopus leucura, assembly GCF_019238085.1. Classification (NCBI taxonomy): domain Eukaryota; kingdom Metazoa; phylum Chordata; class Aves; order Galliformes; family Phasianidae; genus Lagopus; species Lagopus leucura. Next base: position 32,859,248 of record NW_024962264.1, on the reverse strand, counting down.
TGGTACTCATGCCTTTTAGGTCAAGTTTTGGTGGTAGGCTAGTAAGCCTGTGATTGCAAAACACAGGCCAATTTAATAAAAGTTCAGCCTGATTTCATTTCTCTTAGTATAAATCCAGAGTATTTTGCAAAATTCTGTTGCCATCTGACTAACTTTGTTATTTCTAGCATTTGCAAACATACACAATACTCAGTGTTTTCTGTTATCTGCCCAGGCTAGGTATATAGTTAGATTTTGCCATTGTAATAGACAGTAACTAAGACAAAAAAGCTAACCCACTTTATAATTATCTATAAGCGTAGTGACAACCCAGCAATCCTAAACTGGTGACTTAGGCTCATGTTACCGATGTGATCATTATCTGGTTTAGTAATAATGACTAACTGAAACAGCGACAACAATAACAAGAATATCCTCCAGTGGATAATGAATATTAATGGCTCTTTTATGCAGACAAACTGAATCCAAAAGGTTAAATGATCCAGCTAGCACTTCTGCATAAGATGGAAATGAAACACGTATAGACCCATGATTATTTATAGCCCGTACATAGTGTTACTAGTGAATTTTAGATCAAGCTTTGCTGTACTTCCATCTTAAAACTGGTGGAGGAAATCAAACCAAGACTGATTACTTCCCTTTCCTACAAGATGAAACTCCACCATGTGCTACACGGGAGATTAATATAGTAACAAAACTTTGCTTCACTGCGCTCAAAAAGTATTTTCTGTATGTATGTAATGGGCTTTTTCCTTTGCCTCTGCTTTTGTTGCCACTTTCCTGCTTCCATTTCCAAGAAGCCAGCTGCTAGCAATCTGGTTCTTGAAGACTCTGAAGAGACCTGAGTGCTGGGCCATGTAAATCCCTTGTCACTCTGCACTTATGTCTAGAGAATTCACACCAATTTTACTTGTTCTAGATTTTCACCCCTCTTTTGAGTGTCCTCTGCCTTGCATCAGAGTTTACCATTTTGATTCCCTGAATTGAGACATTGGGAACTGAAGCTAGATACATAACAGAATAAACTTGCTCTGGAGACTCTGTGCATGCCGCTGATACTGATACTATCAGCGCCGTAATACAGATTTTCCAAATTCAGCTATAGATGCCTGAGTTCTGCAGCAAAACCTATGAGTTCTGATTCTGTACTTTTATATCTGGCTTTTAGATGTCAGGTGTGATTTAAGCAGCTATTAGGTCTGCAACAAATTGCAGTGGAAAGATCAACAGAGTGTGGAGAAGCCAACATTCAGATTATACAAGGTACTGGGGACCACTTGCATAACAAACCTGTCAATGATTTATAAAGTGTACAGACATAGTATCAGGGAAAATCTCGCTGAGAACAATTGGTTACTCATTACTGCATTGTTTCAGTGATCTTCTCAACTTTCTAAATGTGCTCTACAGCAGGAGAGATCTGCTATCTCTTTAGCACACGATTATTCTTGGACAGTTTTGTTGCCCTCTGTAAATTAATGTCAGCCATCCTACAGAAGTGTAGGACAATCTACTGAAGTACAATGCCTGTTTTATTCAAGTGTTTTCTGGGAAATGGTTTAGAGAACATCCGTATCAAACAATTTCTGTACTGGAGTATTTGTACCTTGAAGAGTTAGGTCAAGAGGCTTGGATCAAAGCCTAACTGAGATTCAGAGACTGCATACATCATGGGGCCCAAGTAGAGAAGCATTAAATTTCTTCCTTAAAATTGACTGTTAAATGCAAATGCATCATCTTTTGTGTTACATAAAATCCAAGCTGAGTGTTCTGTATTTTCTTGAGGCAACAAACTGTTGAACAGATGCCCCTTAATTTTAAGGTCCTTGGATCAGACTCTTGATGAATTCATTAAACTATATATTCATTATAGGTGGTGAAAAGTGTATAACCTTTCTGGGAGGGAAGTAGTCCACTCCATAAATAAATCTAGCCCTGTAAATTACAAACGTGCTAGAATGAAATACCTGGATCCATCAGTGCTGTAACCTGAGCAAGGCAACTGTTTGTAATGGTAGCTGTGGGAAGGAGGCTGCTCACAGTGGAACAGATGAACCTTATGGAGCACCCTGATGGTCTAAAAATCTGGGCTGCACTGGACTGGAGGAAGGAGACATTCCAGCAACAAGGTCCCTCATGGAGGAGGCCCTGCCAGGATTTCTCTTTTGCTGTATACTGAGCTCCTGTCTGAGCATGATCTCAGATCAAAAATGCTGCAATACTACGCTTCCAAAGCCTCACAAAAAGAAGAGTTTTGGATTATATTCTGAGAGGTCATCTCTTGTAATCTATGTCCTTTAGAAGAGGATAAGCACTCATAGAACTCTTCTTAGTTACTTGCTCTACTAAATACTGAGCCTGTTGCTTTCACTATTCTTTGTGATTCCTTTGAGCATGAAAATTTGCTCCAGCACTAGAAGCACTGTAGTAGTCTAATGAAGAATTAACATGTTGGCCAGGAACATAGAAAATAACATGATCTTTCTCACTGTGGTTTTCAGGCTGGCTATGTTCAGGTGGCAAAACATCAGACAGTAATTTGTGACTTTGTCATATAATTTAATAATTTGTAACTTGTGACTGAAAAACACCCCAATTCTGTACATGTGTTTTCAAAACTTCAACACTTTATATATATATATATGTGTGTGTGTGTGTGTGTGTATATAAATAAAATATATATATATATTTCCCCCCTCATTTCAAATGAACAGTTAAACTTAGCATACTTTGGTTCTAAATGTACTGCATTGCAGAGCATGGTCTTTTGACCTTATTTTAGTCTCAATTTGTTCATGGTATCAGTATCAAATTCATTGACGTGGGGAACTGGCCACAACTCACTTACCCCACAGCATTTTCTAGAGCATTTGGGCACTAGTAAAGAATGTTTTGCAGCAGTGAAAATATTGTAGCATCTCAAAGCTTTTTCCTAATCACTGGACACAGTAACGAACATGTTAGGGTACAAATTTTATCTGTGTTTGTGGAAAAATAAATATCCCAGCTAAGACCTATGTAAATTCTGCTCAGTACTGACTATGGCCAAGGTACATGCTGGATCAAGTATGGAAAAACAAGTATTACTTTTGTACAATGGCAAATGGCAGATATCCTGTATTAAATGCATAATGCTTTACATTTAACTACCGATTCATGATAACAATCTTGCTGAAATCTGTTAATTGCTACCTGTGTTTTTGAGTTGAGAGTCTTCTTCCCTGCCCACTCCCAGAGTTTTGATCCTGTGGATCCAATCCTGCTCTCAGTGAAGCTCCCGGGAGCCCTGCATTGCTACTGTAGTAGACCAAGGGGCTATACTGGGTCACTTATGTGGTTTTTTTTTTTAAATCTCAGTGTCGACTCAAAATAAGAGTCACATTTTTTAATTTTTGTGTGACAGGTCTTGTACACCCACAAATCATGCTTTTGTCATCAAGGTCTTAAAAAAAACATACTTCCTGGAGAAAAAGTAGACTAGAGCATTTAGAACAGTACATTTCAGAAAGAGAAGAGGAAAACTCGGAGGTGGAAAGAGAATACAGTGTACTACTTTTTAATTCTTTGTCCTGTGCATGAGATACTGAATAGTGGGCTGGAAAAATGTAGTTCTTCTGCAAGAGCATCTTGCTTCTTTCAGCATAAATATCAGAGTCTTAAAATAAAAGTTTTTCAGCGTGTGTGAATTGTACCTTTTGTGGTGCAAGCAAATGCTTTATGCTATTGAAAGAGTTTTCCGTAATAAAATGCAGAGGCTAGAATGGTAAGTCTTTTGAAGTTGCTCCTAAACATGTAATATTTAGCTTGAGAAGCAATAGTGAGGAAATGAACATGATAAGAGCTCATTCAGTAACAGCCTTAAATTGATTATTTCCTTCCTTATGTAAACTTATCAGTCAGCCCTTTGGGCTCACTTACAAATACCAGCTCAGCACAAGAGGCTTATCACAAGGAAATGGAATGTAAAAGCCCTGACAATTTTGATAAGGCACATACTTCAGTTATGATCCTTGCTCTCCCCTTCTTCCTTTTAAATAATTCAGCTGCACTAAAATGGGAGATGCCCTTTCTCTTTAACTTGTGTATAAATACAGTTGGATGTTGTTTTATTTAGAATAAGTCCCGCTTGCTTATTCTGCTGATTTCTCAGAATATTCTTAGGTAAAGGGTCTAAGGATACTCTGGATAATAATAAGCAGCTTTGTGATGAAGTGGTGTAGTGCTCTGAATAGACTATTTTTGAGTTTTTAGACACTCTCGTAAGTCTTTAAGGCACAAGCTCAATGGAGCGATTACCATAGGTAACTAAGGCTCCCTGTTTTTATTTGCTGCCTGTAGTCTCATGGTGTGCTTTATCCATTGCAATATGGGCCTTGCATCGTTGTGTGATGGCAGAACCCAGATTAAATAAGGATCCAACAGCTCTCAGTACAAAAGCCAAACAAGCTGACCTAAAAAAACTGCCATGGAAACAGCAAACCACACATGTACACACATGTACGTATGGGGAAAAGAGAACTGACAAGCAACCTCAACCTTCCAGCCACCACAGCCTAAAATTTCACAGCCAGAAAAACATGGAAGCAGCCCAAAATACAAATTTAATTTCATTCACTTGTCCGAGTAAAACAATAATTTGAAGTGTACATAACAAGTTATGTGGTTCATTGCATGCCAGGACAGCAAAGCCCGATAAAAGTGCTTTAATGACAGTCCTGTTACCGTTTGAGATGTGATGACATGCTATTTAAGCAAATGTTATAGGCAGCACATCCATGACCCTGTAAAATACACCCCAGACCATCAAAGTAGTTCTACAGCTTGATGAAATCCACTTGTCTCTAGCAAGAATGACTTAAAACTCTTTAGAGGGAAAAAAAAATAAAAATAGTGTGTGGAATTCAGAAAGAATGTTTTTTAAGCAAACAGTGACATACCAAAGTTGAGTGTAACTTTTCCAGTGAAACCTAAATCTAAACCAAACCTACCTGATTTTTTTTTTTTTTTTTTTTTTTTTCCACAGAAACTCAAATCTTGAGTCAAGTTTTATTCAAATTAGGGAAAAGGTTTAACTGAAACTGGACTGGCATACGATTTTCATTGGCTACTCAGCAAAATCTCCCCTCAGTGATACTTACCACCAAAACAACATGAAGAGGTAAAGAGGGAGCTTAATTCTGACTCTGATTTTAGTAGAGTTTGGATTTCTCTAAACTTTTCATGATGCTTTATATTAGAAATTCCCTAGACATGTTAATGTAACATCCTAAAAGCTCACTGCTCAAGAAAAGGTCTGCTGCAATGGCAAGTGCATTTGGTGAAGCAGTGTGATGTTACAGAAACAAGACTGGGAAAAGGTCATGGAACAAAACCAGTGTACCTATATACATACCCAGGGGAAAGGATAGCTTTCAGATGGGAGGCTTGGGGTCAGACTAGAGAGAAATCTATACTGTTTTTGCTCTGAGCGTGCGCCATGTTCTTTCATAATGCCCTGTTTTCTAGTCCATATTGATACCACCACACCTATAAAAAATTTCTGTGTACCGGTAGGAAACGCTGGAAACACTCATTAATGTTCAGAAAAAGAAAATATTAGAATTTAAAAGGATTAGTAAAACCATGAACTTGCAAAGTGATTCCTAGGTAGCAAAATAGAGAAGACTGCAACTGTGTTGTCTGTCACTTATATTTTGGGCCTACTTTCAATATAGTCCTTGGGGAAAGGAATTACAGTAGGAGATACTATCTCTTTAGAGATAATATCTCTTTTAAAGATATGTATTTCCCATCTTAAATTAATAGTGTGTAGGATTTCATTATAACTGGTATAATCATTCATGTGTTTATTTTGTTACCTGGAGACTAAAGAGTACTGTGCTGCCCCATGAAGCCTGGTTTGTTACAAGGTGTTTAAATTAAGGCTTTTGAAATATGATTAAGGTGGATAAAATAGTATATATTTATTTATATATGTTTGTGTTTTCTTGCTAGCTGAAATTTTCAATCCAGCAGCTAAACCAGTGTTCAAAGCAGAGAGCAGATGGAAGCACAGGGACTTTGCACCCTTTATCTATAAATGCTGGTATTCTTATCCAACTCCATAGGGATAAAATTTTAGCGACTTCAGACGCCCTATAACAACTGCACAGATTTTGCTTTGTGACACAGAGCTGAATCCAGCTTTTAAGAGAGCATTTCCTTTGCTTCTCTTGGTCCTTTTTTTTGCAAGATATACTTCTACCAATGAAATGTAGTTCTTGCTAATAGATGATGCATTTCCTGCAGCTGCTGTGAAAGATGTAAAGTCTTGATTCTGAATGTGTTTATACTGTAGCTCTACAGCTAACAATGTATTTACTAGTAATCTGAAGCTGTTGCATAAATTGTTATCTGCATTTCCAACAAGCAGGAGGCCAGGTGAGCAATATTTGATCATGTAGTGGGCACAACTGCAAGACTGAAAGGAGAGATGTGTAGGCAGCCTTGCTGCCAACTGGGGTGATAAGCTGTGAGGTGGTGCACTCAGAGTGCTCAGTGCCAGCCTGCCAAGCTCATGTGCTGAGAGATGATGCAAAGTCTGTGTAACACAGAAAATCCCCAGGGAAGGGTTGTGACCTGTCCTATCCATGTGCTTCACGTGGCCATGTCATGCTGTGGAAGCAATTTGTCATCACACCCTGGGGCCATATCCTCGGAGCCGGTTAGAGCCCTGAGACTGGCAGGGTTACTGTCAGATCAAATGGAGGTTATTCTTTTCTCTCACGTCCTTGAGTGCTACAGTTTCTGGTTGACCTTTGCGTATTCAGCTCATGTTTTTGTTTCTGTGGGCACATAATGTGGATGAGACAATCGGGATCTGAATTGCTACTAGTATTTGGAGTGCCATCCAGACTCTGGTCCATCTCAGGTGACTGAAGGTGATCAGTCAAAGATGTGGTCTGCACAAGTGAGTTGCCAATAGGCATTAAATTGACTTCTAGTTTAATATGTTTTTTCAGTGTTACTTTTTCTCATGACTTCAGGAGTGATATAACACAACATTGCACATCAGTCTGTGAAGTTGCTGAGTTATAAATGCATGTTAAATTCTCCACTCTATATAAGCTGTACCATCCAGCAGGTTTGCTTCCTCTTTTGGAGAACTAATCTTGTAAATTAGCATTACAACAAAGCCTGAAGAAATTTCCTCCCCTTCCATTTCCTTTTCTTCTGTGGTAGATCAGGAATTCTTAATTTATTGAAGCAATTCTTTGTTTTGTAAAATCCTGTTCCATCCTTGCTATCTAGTAGAGACCTGTTCCAAACTGTGCTCCATTGGCTAGGAACGCTCATAGGCAACCAAAATGTTTTTCTTCCACAACAGGCTTTGCAAGCATTCCATCAGCTCCCCTCCCCACAGAAGAAAGACTTTGAAAGCAAGGAGACATATATGCATTTCCCTTGGGAAATTCTTCTAAGCAGTTTCAGAAGATATTACTAAATAACTGCAATTGAGGAAATAATGCATAGATCAAAATGGATGAAGGGCTTTCTCTGACATCTTACCATGACCTGTGGCACTTCAGTGCTAATCATTTGTGCTGCCACAGGAATACATTTCCAGGGTAGCACACTGTTCTGGTTTTAATGGCTCCCAAATCTTGAGTCAATTCTGTGAAGGTTATTTCACTTAACTATCTAGTATTAAATAATTTCCATTCTTTCAGATACTGGATTCCCTGTGGCTAATGGAAATTACGTCTTTCCTCTTATAACCAATAATCATACTAATTGTAATCAGTGCTCTGTATATTTATTTTGTGTGACATCTTTGACTCTCAGGTATGCATAACAGGAAGTGACTTCATTCAGATGAAAATATATGGATATTCACAAAGTTTCAAGAAAATATATATGCTAACACAGAACACAAGCAATATTAGAAATGTTTGATATAAGGTTTAAAACCAGGGTCCCCAACTCCCACACTCCCACATATATATATATATATATATGTATTTGATAGAGTACTAACAGAAAGCATATTCCAAATGAGCTGATTATGCATAAGATATGGATCAGGCTCATCAAGAAATTTGCTTAGTATAAAATCTTATGCAGAAGACATGTTTTTGTTGAAGACAGTGAAAGGGATGGGACTAAGATAAAAATACCGTCGTGTCTCATGCTTATGCACCTGTCCTGGTGCTGTGCATAGTGTTTCTGCATCACTTGCTTGCTATATAGAAATTGACATGCTTTTTAATTGTCTGAGGGCTTGCTGAGAAATTGGTTTGTTAGAGTTATTGCAAATAAAAGATCTCGTTAGTCAATTATTTCTTTGTCTAAAAGAAGTCATTAAGTTTGGTGATAGAAGCTGTCGATGTATAAAAATATACAACTGAATTGAAGGTTAGAACAAATGCTGACAAGTGTCGTATACGGCCAGCGCTCTTGACAAGACAGGAATGAGTTGAGCAAATGGCTCATAAAGCTCATTTAGCAGGAGAACAGTAAAATCCTTCCTCTAAGGTGATTTAGCTTTTTTAGTAAGCATTAATGTGGAGACAGGGGTCTACCCTAATAGGTGGGGGTGCTTGCTTTTACTAGATGCTCCAGATACCACTGCAATATAATTTCAGTTTATTATGGCACTAAAACTGAATTGTTTTAGTCTATTTTTTTCTTGGATTGAGGTTTGTCTCTGAGCAAAAGGGAATAGCAATTCTTTTCCTATTGTTTCTTATGTACACTCATCTCTGTGTCTTTCTTAAAAGCATGAGTTCCTTTTGTACTAAATGACTGCAAGGGAAAATGCATTATTGGTTATGAGAGAAAATTATAAACTACATATAATTAAGTCTTCAACAAGGCAGCTGATCGTGTTGGACTAAGAGCTGTCCCAGCAAAAGGACATCACAGTGCTCCTCAGAGTAAAAAGCTCCTCTGACTGATGTCCTGGCATGCTTGTATGCACTGCCACTGCTTGTGGAAAGTCTATAGAAGATTACTACCAGATTTTCTTTGACCAGGTTGTTTTCTTTTTAGTGAAAAAGAGGATGGTTTGTAATATTTGATTATTTTCTGTCAAACCAAACAAGGTAAAGGTCTTGCCTTTACTTTTACTCATTAAAGCTGAACTTCAAGTTCATGACTTTGATTTAAAAAAAAAAAAAATCTGAGAACACTGACAAATCAGTGTTGTTAAAATCTGATTGACCATAATGTTTGAATATAAGTCATGTCAGCTTTTGATCAATTATTTTTTATTTTATTCAGCTGAATAGTGTACAGATGAAATAAAATTGTTAGGATTTGAATTTGCCTTTGCCTTCCTGTAAATAGTTGCATTGAGTAAGAAGAGAGAAATGCACTCTGTTACTAGGACCTCTACTTATAGAAGTCATAACAATAATACTTTAATAAAAAAAAAAGAAAAAAACCAAAAACATAAGCTGCCATCACAGCACCACTGCTCTAAATCAAGGTCAGGTGTAGTTCAAAGTGAAGCCCATCGTTACAGCAATCCAAGTGCTATACATGCTTAACCCAAAGCAGGGCCCAATTAGGACTGACAGATGGCTACGAGGCTGACCAGCAATACTCAGGGCAGGCTGGTCTAGTGGTTGGCAGAGCGGTTGTAACTATGTGATTTTTGAGGTCCTTTTCAACCTAGCCCGTTCTATGATTCTGTTATGATTCTGTGATACAAACCTGCTGATATCGCATGTGTCTTTGTGTCTCCCCTCAACGGGGAAGCTTGCTCATTCACAAGAAGGCCTCAGCTGTAACAGTTCAGTTTAGCCCAAGAATGTCAAGAATTTGAAAACCAGAAGACATATTTGTCTCATACACCAATAATGACCTTTAAGCTATTTTAGAAACATTTTCTGGATCTGTTTTTCACCTTATATTCATATGAGCAGATATTATTGTTCAGAATTTCCTGCAAAGTTGAATATGTTTTCTTTATTTATCTCACTCCAGACAGAAATAATATTATAAATGGTCTCATCAATCTGGTGTCAACTTGATCATAAAACTCTGGTTATGTCATGCCAATTATTAGTTATGCAGACGAGTCCACTCTGTCACTCTTAACTTTATATCCATAACCATTAACTCTTGGATTGCAGTTCTGTTCAAATCAGACCTTTATGATTTCAAGTCCTGGCCTTCTGAAGACAATCACTAACACAAGTCTTTGAGTCCTCTATTGTCTTCTGTAGCTGTGAAATTGAGCATTAGACAAAATGCCTAAAATTTGATGAAACCTGCCTCTGTTTAATAGCTAACAAAACTGAAAAACAAAATGAGAGCAGCAATGTGGCAAGTAAGTTAGGAAAACATAGCAGACTCAAGGTTCCTATTGGCTCAGAGAGAACACTATTTACTATAATTTAGGAGTGTCTGGCAACAAGTCTATTGGCTATCAGGACAACCTAAGTGATAGTGGTATTTATTTCAGTGCCATGTTAAGTGGATAGGAGTGCAACAGCAATAAACAGAACAGTCTTTGGAAAAAACTCTGGATCTTCAGGGTGCTCTGGTGCTGCAGACAGCTCAGGTTATTTATGAGAAGCCAACCAATCAGCTCAGCATGTGCTTTTGTGTTTGTTAGTTCCCTTGTCAAGTAGGTGGCTTTCATACAGATATATTAGCATGAGGTTACCTCCCATTTCACTTGAAAAGCAGCTCTAACTTGCCCATTGGTTCTACAGGTTCTACATCTTTAAAATACACTCCTTTGCTTTTCTCCTCATGAGGAAAACACTCCTTTACTTCTCTATTATTTTCTTTTTTTTAAGTCTGACATTAACTAGACAATTCTGGCTCCCTGTAAGTGTGGTAAAACATTCTTGTTCTTACTTACTGTTATATCTGCTTCCTGCTTTTTCAAAATTATATCTAAAACAGACAAATTTAATGCTATGAATTCCAGGTATAAACATCTTGCGCTCTTAAATCTTGCTTGAAAGGATGCAAGATTTTCATTTTTGCTGTTTCTGCAACTAGAAGTCATTTTCTAACACTAGAATCAAAGAATCATAGAATGGCCTGGGTTGAAAAGGACCACAATGATCACCTAGTTTCAACCCCCCCTGCCACAGGCAGGGCTGCCAACCAGCAGACCAGGCTGCCCAGAGCCACATCCAGCCTGGCCTTGAATGCGTCCAGGGATGGGGCATCCACAACCACCTTGGGCAACCTGTTCCAGTGCATCACCACCCTCTGTGTGAAAAACTTCCTCCTAATATCTAACCTAAATTTCCCAAGAACGAGTCCCCCATTTTTTTCTAGCCAAATATCATTTGAATTGAAATAAGTGTCATACCGAGTCAGGGTTCATCATGGACTTGACTGCAATTGGCAGTCAATTGACAATTGGTGCAGCAATTCTAAGGAGACCAAGATGAAAATTGAGGATTTTGTTTTAGAAACAAGTAAAAAACACCACATGTAAACAGTTTTACATTTTTAAAATTAAATTCTTACTATCTTACTCTCTGAAATTAAATTTGAACTTTATTATCACAGAATCACCAAGTTGGAAAGGACCTTCAAGATCATCCAGTCCAACCATCCACCTCTCACCAATAGTACTCACTAAACCGTGTCCGTCAACACAAAATCCAACCATTCCTTGAACACCTCCAGGGTCGGTGACTCCACCCTTCCTGGGCAGAATATACTTTTCTTTATAAGGAGTTAAGTATTTTACCTCAGAGTCTAAGAACAGCTTTATGAGATTTGTGTTAGATACCTTTTTTCAAAACACTGGCTATTATGAAAATCGCTGCTCTCAATAAGTCAGTGTGACTGCCTCTGAATGGCATAATTTGGCATTTTCTAATTTTCTCATGTAAAATGTATTTGCATCTTCAGTTTTACTTTTTGGGATATAAGTTTAGCATCTGGTTTTGAATTCCAAGAACAGTATTTCATTCCTTCAATTTTACTATAAGAATCTTATCATCTAACATACTATATAAATGTATTTTTTTGCCATGAGCAGCCATTTCAGTGCATTTATTCTAGACAGAGATAATGATATTTTGATCAGTGAAATTAACACTATCAATTATAGAATGCTCTAGAGGTTTACAGACAGGAAATCAGATAGATTCAGTGTTTCATGTTCCAATTGGTAATGTGCAGTAACTTCTCAGATAACAAATATCCCCAGTTGTTTTATGCAGTATTTCTGGAAATCATCCTTTGATGCTTGATTTAGAAAATCTGTCAGCATCTATGTTATTAGTCTCAATGGGTCATCAGTCAACAGCCATCATTCCCCAACCTGCCGAGTAAGGTGCAGAAACCTGCTAGATTGTCTGTAGCCCAGCTTCTTGAAAGACAGATACTTTCTCTTGTCTGTCGTTTTTGGTCTTGTCTTTGATGAAAGGGAAAATGCATGCACCGGTGCTGTCTGCTCACCACTGGCATTATTCTTAAAATATCAGTGGTTGTGATGAAACTGTTTCAGTGATTTAAGAAATAAAATTCACTCGTCCAGAGGATGAGTGTGATCCCTCTGTTCAAAACTAGACCAGATTGCTCAGGACTGGTTTAGTTAAGCCTTAAGCATCTTCAAGGACAGACATTCCTCAGACTCTCTAGGAAACCTGCTTCTGTGATCAACCTCGCAAAAAAGCTTTTCCTTAAAGCTGATCCGAACTTCTGGAGTTCCAGAACAGTTTATGTTCACTATGCTTCGAGCCATCTCTGCGCAAATCTAATCTAGGCATCACACTTGGCAAGAACTCTTATAAACGTGTTTATTGGGGCAAGAAGACAAGGTGTGGAGAGCATAAAGATAAAGAAAATACAAATGCAAATGCGAGAAAGAATCAGGTGCACTCCTTGAGTCCAATATGGCTACAAAAGTAAAGGAATGAATGAAAAAATGTGCTTTCAGAAGCTGAGGAAGAACAGAGTTAGGACAGGTGTTACAGAGTAAAATAATCTCGAATGCATTATTAAAACTTTCCTTGCCTGCTTCCACACAGAAGAAACAAAATCTCCAAGTTTTCCAAGGGATCAGGATTCAGCCAAAATAAATTCTTAACAAAGTGGTTGAGAAAATATCATGTAAGACTTTATATTTCAATTTTGACTATTTTTTTTTAATTTCTTACTGCATGAGAAATAACTTAAGTGAGAAGAAAAGCCTGCTTTCTTTAGTTTCCGTTTGGATGCTGTAAAGCAGTACAATAGTGAGTTTGTGAGATTCTGTATGTTAAAAGCCAAGGGATCCCAGAGTTTTTCCAAACTGTATTATTTTGCCTTAAGCCAGTGATGACTAGAAAAATGTCTGTGCCTTAAGCGGGATGCCACTTTGACATGGTGTCTTGAATTGCAATAGGAAGGATATTTAGAGTGATGTCTTGTGCTTATAAATTAAAGCAAGTAAAATTTAAGAAGTTATTTTGGAAGATTTTGTCAGGGCCCTGCTTCAGCGAAGTCCCTAGCCTTATGTTAAATCACAGACAGAGGAACCTACTGCATGTAACGTATGTACTAATGTAGTGTTTACTAGGAACATTTCCAAAACCAGCTTCTGAATCACTTTGAAATTACAGCGGTTCCAAAACCTAGCATTTGTTGCAAATGTACCGCAGTGTTGCAAAAAAATTATAGTCAACTCAGTAGTCTTTCTTGTAGACTTTTCACAGACAGTGAGCCCATGAATCACAGAATCACAGAATCACCCGGGTTGGAAGGGACCTCAAGGATCATGTAGTTCCAACCCCCAAAAATGAAGATGTATGGAGCTTTAAAACAGCCTTGCAAAGCATCCATCAACAAGCAAACTTCCCAAACTAAATCGACCTTAAATGGAAATGAGAAACAAAAACAAAAATCCAAGCCTGGCTCATAATGTTGCTTTTCGGTATCACAAACTCATTATGAAGGTAGCTTTTACTTAACCTCTTAGTTCTCACATCACTCATGTTAATGGCCAAGTTTCAGATACTGGTGACATTTATCAACTGATCATCTGTGACTCCATGAGTCACCGTCTCCAGACTTGACATAAACCACTCAGACTCTGGGCTAGGGTCACCTGGACTTTGTCACTATTTAACAATTGAAAAGGAGCAGTATTTTCTTAAAACACAGGCCAGGCCCTGTAGTGATGTAAATGAGTACAAGAGAAGCAAAGGACTCTGATGTTCCCTAACTGCTCCAAGGCAGTTGAGCAAATGGTGAAGCTCGGGTTTTCCCTCTGTGTGTTTTTTTCTTTGCTCATTTTTTCCTATGCTCTCCAGTTAAATCAAACATACCTAACCAAACATAACCAAACATAGACCGCATATGTGCAGTATATACGCAGCTGTCCATTTGTTGCATCTGAATATTAGAATGAACTGAGCACATAATACATGAAAAAGTGTCTTGACTGCCTGTCTTTTGCTCTAATGTAAACCTAGAAGACAAGGTTTTTCATTTTTTTTCCACCAAAAAGAAGTGTAGAAGGGTAATATAAGGGCAGAGCATAGGAAGAATTTTATTTACCTTGCTGTTTAATACTGTGTTGCATTTTAGCCTTGCAAATGCTATAGCTCAGTGTAGATCAGCCTTTTGAAGAGGAAAAGCTTTCATCTCAGCCCTTGACTAATACTTTCCCATGCTGTCTGTGAAGAGAATGCCATGAACAGAGAGAGAACAATGAAATGGTACCGTTTCTTTAGATAGTTCACATCTTGCTTCTTGTGCCATTCAAAGTCTCTATCTAAAGTGGAACTTTGCAAACTGCCATTGCCCCCTTTGCACAGTTGGGCTGCACTCCATTGCACAGCTTTCATACAACCAGTGCAGCTCTGGATAGCAGAGGGGACAACTGTAACACGAGGGCCAAGTTTTACAAATCTCTGACAAAACTTGATTGTAATTCAACCCTATTCTTGGTGGCTATTTTGTGATTATATATAGATTTTTTTACCAGATCAGCTAGGTCTCCAAACACCAGGAGGTGAAAACTCTGTAATCTCTTGACAACTGTAGTTCTTTTTATTCCAGTACCCATCAAAGGATGTGCTTATCGATGTATCTCTGCTACTGTAGTTCAGTCTTGCCCTGAAATACATGTCACAGGATCTATTTCTGGGCCAAAGGCAGAAACCACTGAGCAACCTTTTCAAATCATTCCATTGACCAGGTTAAGACATTCCTCTAAAGAGAAGAAGTCCAACCTAATGTTGAATGTCATGATTAGCTCCATATTTTTGAGACATTAGTGTAGACCAGAAGTATACTAGTAAATAAAGACCATATCCTGGTATTGATCTGCATGTGGAACTCAACTCAGAAATCAATAGGGAGAACAGAAAAAAATCAATGGCAGGATATGACCCTAAGATAAGCTAGTTTCAAATCATTCTGTCACAAGATGGCAAATTATTTTGTATTATCTAACCCCTCAAACATCCTCAAGAAAGTTCAGGAAATAGGAAAAAAAATCATAACGAGAGGAACTGATATATAAAGATTTACATGACAAAATACTTGTGCTTTGTAAGACATGGACTAGTAATTGTTTTTTAATACCAAGTCTATAATGGAAACATATACATTGTTTCTTGAAATTGAGACTGAAAGTCTCTGAGAATACCTTAGGGAAGAGTGAGTGATGCAGCAGAAGGAAGCAGAGTTTATGTGCACTTCCAGCTAGCATTTTTGATAACCTTACTGTGCATTTTAACATGGGGTAAGCTTTACAGAAATAATGCCTTCAGGCAATTGCTCTGCACGACAATTTAGCCATGTGTTGAAGAGAAAACACAGCTGAAGGCTCAAAAAGCACAGTGTACCATCTTTTCTGAAGTACATTTTTCACAAAAGCAGTATATAGTATAGTATAATGTTAACTTTATTTTTAGTTTTTCTCTAATGAGTAACAAAAAGGCCTGTTTCTGCAACACATAGATCATGTGATATTTCTTGGCTATATTTGCTTATGTTAGGACAGTGCTGGTGGGATCTTCCAAAGCAAGACTGCAAACGGCCTCATGTTGCAGCTAACTTCAGGCTCACAAACTTGACTTCCTATCTTCAGAGACCAAGGGTAGGTGTAGGGGCACCTAGATGTCTAATGTGGCATCAAAATGCAGCTGAAAGTTATATCCAGGCCTAAGTGCTCCAGTCCTGTCTCACTGACTTTGGTGACCTTGTGATCTGAATCAACCAATCATTTTAAAACAGCTGTATAGATGTTCGTTTTAGGTATTGTTTCATATGAGTATTCCAAATATTTTTTTTTCTGCAGTGAGTGAAATCCTCTGGGAAATGTTTCTGGGAGTGAGAAAAAGAATTTTTGATACCCCAAAGGTTTTATTTGGGATTTCCCTGGTGAATGTTGTCCAATTTTAGTAATCTTGCAAGAGGCAAAAAAAGAATTGTATGTAGAAAACTGTGGATTTGAAAGTAAAGAAATAGTCAAACCAAAACCATTTACCCAAAGAGATTCCATCTTCAGAATAACTCTCTTTACTTGCCTGTGCTTGTCTTCTGCCTTTTAAATTGCGTGCACAGTTAATGCATATGAAATGTTTCCCATTGCCAGACGTGGTGTAAGCCTGCACTCAGAGCCTTATGGACTTCTTGTTCCTAATGCTGGAAGATGTAATCTAGCCAAAATCCCCTCTAGATGGCTCTGATGCTTTCATTACTTTACCACTCTTTGCTTAGATCCTTGTCTGACCCATTTCCCTTATCTGTAGCTTTCTTCTCATTTAGAATTGTAAGTTTGCAGGTTCCTATTTCTTTTTATCCATGAAGGAGATCTGTCTCAGTAATACAAGCTTTTGCATGCTGCCCCATTAGCGTCTCATCTTAATCCACGCCTCGAGGGTCTAAATGTAGGGAGGATGGAATAATTCAGTCTCTATACAGACCTTGGACTCTTGTCAACTATGCCAACAAGTGTGCCAATTAAAATTGTGTTTTCATGACATTGCAGAGAACGTGGATAAATAAAATGGATTTATGACTTAGGTTTCAGAAAAAAAAAAAAAAAAAAAAAAAAAGACTTGTATTGTGTCATTGTTCATGATTTAGTCAGAACCTGGAAAGCTACCTTCAGATTATGGAAGCTGGCAAAATTCATAACCTGGCAAAAGGAAAAATATTCACATAACTCTCGGCAAGAACCCAAATCAAACTATTCTTTTTAATTGCAGGTGAATAATAGCACTCTTACATTTCATACAAATAACGTCAGCACTCTCCTGTGCGGTGATTCATGGGATGTTTTAAGTGAAGTGTTTTAATTCAGCACAGCTGGACATCTCTTGTTGGATCCCCTGCTATACTCAGAAAAGTACTTTTAGATGTATTGGCAAGAACTTGCCTTGTTAAAGCAGAAAAATATCCCTCCGAGAATAGATGTTGAATGGTCACCTCTTTGCTTTGTCAGTATCTCTGCTAATGAAAACTGCAGATTATTGTTGGGTTGTTGGTTTTGTGTTTTTGAACCAAGCCACTTGATCTTCAAGATATTGTTCTACCTTTTGTATTGAACTGCGATAATCTATTGCATGAGTTTGTTGTTTATAGTGTAAGTATTCCCTTGTAGTAGTTTCCACAGGAGCATTTCCTTTCTAGTATCTCCGACTGCTGTGCTGTTGCTTGCTGGTGCTCGAATTAAGAAGCTGGTGGCAGACTCCAGGAGAAATCCTTGCATTCCTTTAGCCTATGTGCGTGGCAAGAGGCAGACGAGGGCTCGTAGGAAAGCTGATAGGGAAAACCACACATTTAGCTCATGCAGATGCTTGAGAACCTAGTTTAAGTCCAGTACAGGTTTGAAGGAGAGGATTGTGCAGCAATTGTGTACAGCCCTTCAGACCCTGTGCAGCGCCATAGTACTTTGTCCAACCAGTGAAGTGAATCTAGTGAGAGAACTGCTGGGTGTTTTCAGAAAGAAAGAAGACATCTATGAAGTGTCCAAAAGAGAGGACATCAGCTGTTCAGTAAGTGGAGCAAAAGGCAAGATTCTTCAAGTGGTAAACTCTTACCGCACTGCAGACTATGGAGTTTATTTAAACTAGGCACGTATCCACTTAGTGCATTAAGTTCCCCAGCATCAGACTCACGTGGATTTATTTACAGTCTCTGACTAGAATCAACATGAGCTTTCAGAGCCCTGGAGTACATAATAACAGGAAAATTGTGGGCCTAGTTAAACACATCCCCAGGGAAAGCCTGGTAAATGTCCTGGGTAGTGATTAGGAAAGGTTAACTTATGATGTGACAAGGAAAGTAGTACAACTTAGATAACACTAATAAATGACACTGGTGCTGAAAAACGATAGATTATTCTGATGTGTTATGTTTAAAAAGAAAAAAGAAAAAAGAAACGAAGCAGTTTTTAGAGAAGTATTATGAAAGTATCTGCAACTACATGCAGTTACACAGTACACCAGCATATCAATTTGGCTGTCTGTGTGTGGAAAATGTATTACAGAAAGAATTATTTAATATTTAAGGAATTGTCAGATGTGCTTCATGAGGGAAAGGATATTATATAAACTTCCAATTTGTGCAGCTGTCATGACTGGGGAGCCACAATGTCTTTTATATTGCAGGAAAATAGTAATGATAGAAAATATCCACTGAATGACTGAAAACAAATTTGCAAGGGAGAGACAATTTTCTTTTCTCTCTGGCTTGTTCTATGTACTGTACATTGTAATCCACAGATTATGGAGTTAGGAAAATGAATTGTGGAGTTTTATTATTATGAACCAGCAAAACTTCAAATCTCCAGTACTAAAAACAGCCCTCTTTTCCAAGAATTAGCCTTTTTGTTGTTGTTGATGTTATTTTTGGTTCGTTCAATTTTACATTATAATCTCATTTTCTGCAGCTGAAGTTATGCATATTATTAGTGCTGTGTTTATAACAGGTATATTTATTTAGACTTTATTTTAGACTTTATCTCTTGTTGCAAGCTTGTTGTCCTGTACAGACTTTAAAATGTGCTTGCCCTCAGATTTCAGTGGGAGAGTTTGTGATGACAAATATGAGGCAGCATTATAAAATTTGGGACCTGATTAGTTCTGTGTTGCTCATTAGATGAATAATTACTCAGTGTTTGGGACTTGCTGTTGTGCCCGGTCTGTCTCTGAGAAATCCTGGTTTGTCTACTCACTGCTGTTTGGAAACTGTAAAGCAGACCTCTCAACTTGAGCAGAGCCCTGCACTGACATGCTCATATGGCATCCAGTTCAGCAGCTAGTTTAACTGCTGTTTATTTGTGTGTCAGTGCATTACACTCCACTGTGTAGTGCACTGGAGTTATGACTCAAGTCATGTTTTTTTTAGGGGAGTTCATGGAGATATATTTTAGCACAACAGAAAATAGAGACTCATTACTGACACACTGAGCCCCTGTGGGCATCTGTGGAAAAAAAAAAGTGTTTCCTCAGGTCTGTTCTTGAAGTCTGAAGCAGATGTTTCATTGCATTTTCATAGAATCTCTCAATTCCAATGGAAAGATGAAGCCTCTGGACAAAATGTGTTCCAAATAATATAATCTGCATTTCCTCTCACATAAAGAAAACTCTTCTCAAAATGCTGACTGGGAGACTCTTCCCCCACCTCTCACATCATGGGTATTTGCCTGGATGATGCTGTTACAGGTCATACATATTTTATACAATAATGCCAAATATGTTTGAACTTGAGTCTTTATATCTAGAATAAACTAATCGTAGAGTCATAGAATCATGAAAATAGGAGAAGACCTGTCAGATCATCTAGTCCAACCCTCACCCATTCCCACCATACCCACTAACCATGGCCCTTATTGCCGCATCTCCATGTTTCTGGAGCACCTCTAGGGATGGTGTAGCAATCAGAAGATCAATACAATGGGAAAGGTGTTAGAACAACGTGTAATGACAGAAAGAATGGCACAATAGAGATGTGCTATAAAGGAAGGCAAGAGTATTGCTCACCCATATCAGAAATTTCTAGGTTTGCAGAGAAAAGCTTCACCAAGGAGGGATCTCCAGAAAGAGATCCTTCCCCAATGGCAGTCAGCCCTTCAATGGGGTCTAAGAGAGGTGCAGCCAGGCTCCATCCCTTCTGGTCACACAGGAGAATTGCCTTCACCTGTGCTCCCAGGGATGACTGGGTCCTTTCCCCCGCTGCTCAATCAGGGGCTCAGGCCGTGATCCGACAGCTACCATACAGATGGTGACATCATTGCCTCCCTGGGCAGGCAGTGTCAGTGCATCACCTCTCTTTCAGAGAAGTTTTTCCTAATATCCAACTTGAAATGTTCACCATGCTTAACATCATGGTCTACGAGATGTCTCTTTGAAGCTGAGAGAAGTCTCTTTGAAGCTGAGAGTCAGCAAGAAGCTGACTACATTGCGTATCCCTAACTAATTTTCAGATTCAGAGGGTAGTGATAACCTAATTTTGGGAATCATTGAGATGTTAAGATTTCCGTATCTCTAAATATCAGCCAATTCTTCAGAGCTTATGCAGGCACAATAAAATGTGTATTCAGAATAAGCCAGCTACAGTGTTATAGGTTTAGAAGGTCTCTGTGTTACTGTAACATATGGTATTTATCTATAGGTACTTTACTTCTGGCCCAGCTGCTTGTTTCTACTTTCACTCTTCTCCTAGCACAGTGGTAAGGATTTCAGTACCTTGATTTCTTGTCTTGGTTCCAGTAGGCTGGTGGTGTAAAATCCAGCAAGGAAAATAGCACCACAAAAATATATGCTTTCCAAAAAGCCAGTTGAAAATGAATATAATTGTCACTGAGATAAATTACCTGAGTTTTTAGTTTCTATCAACTTTGTTTATAGGCTGCACAAACAAGTTTCATTTACATAAAGGTGCAAAGTTGAGATGAAAAAGTCAATTCAAGATAAACTTCTTGGAAAAACATAGAATCATGGAATCATAGAAACACAGAATGGCCTAGGTTGATCATCCAGATTCAACCACCCTCCTATGTGCAGGATCTCCAACCACCAGACCAGGCTGCCCAGAGCCACATCCAGCCTGGCTTTGAGTGCCTCCAGGGATGGGGCATCCACAGCCTCCTTGGGTAACTCGTTCCAACATGGACATTTTCACTTTTTTCCCCTACAATTGAAGAATCACAGCACCAGAGCAAAACACAGAAAAAGTATATATCAAATCTATGGACAATTACTTTAATTTTCTAGCTTTTCCTTTAATTTCAAATATTTATAGTAATACCAAAATTCTTTTTTTTTTTTCTTTGCTGCTGCCACAGCTATGCTTCTCTGTCCAGTCAATTGAAACAGAAAACCGTTTTATTCAGTCAGTTAATAACACTAAAATTACTTTCTTCCCTTTCACTCTTCGACGCTTTCTTCTTTGCAGATGACGGGACAATATGCTGGGTCTGCAATAACATTGACTCAAAATTCCTTGCTAATTGTGAGATAACTTCCTAAAGATTGCAAGCAAAAGGAAGTCAGAGAACAAAGAAATGTCAAGTATGCACATGTCACAACACAATGCACTGATTCCAAGTCTTTGGAAACATGCTGAAAGACATGTCTGGAAAAAAGAAAAAAAAAAAAAAAAGAAAAGAAAAGAAAAAAAGAAAATAAAAAAAGAAAATGCTTCCACACAGAGTTTCAACATGAAAACAACAGCTGAATGTCTCTGTTCCTGCCAGGAAAAAAATACCCTGAAAAAAAACAAAAGGTGCTGGAAAACTAGAAATGAAATCATCACATTGCAAGTACACTCTTTTGTCTGCTTCTAAAACTTACGTAGGCTGTACTCATTGTACTCATGCTACATTGTAAACGAAGGGATCAATCTGAAGGAGTGTTTGACTGCTAGGTGCCAAGAAGACCAAGAAAAACGGAATGTATAAACAAGTCTCTTTTACAAAGAAGGACTAGTAGAACAAAACAGAAGGAAAGCAAACAAAAGGCAACACTTTCAGATAATGTATCTGAAGGAATTCAAACTCTGCATTCCTGATCACTCCTGCAGGTACTGAAGGTACAAAAGACACACTCTTGAGGAGAGTGGCATACACAGTGTTTCTTTGTGAAACAGTCTGTATACATTCCCTTCATAACCACAGGTAAATCTTCGCATCAGTGGTGTACTGTAAGGATATGTTTTCAATTAGGAGTCGCTGTTGACTTGCTGAGTCCAATTTTCTGTCATCTTAAGAGCTAAGGGTTAAGTAAATTTCAGGGGAAAAGTATTGGATCCCAGTGAAGGTTTATGTGCACAACATAAATGAAACACTGCATGCATCTGACTTAAGATGTTATAAAGTACCACCTCAAAAAACAGAAGGATCTAACCTATGAACGCAAGTGAGTCATGAATAATGATATGACTAGGCATTTTTCTTTCAAAACTGACAGAAGAAAATTAACTTATCCCTAGGTTGTGCAGGCAGAAACAAATACTAAGATGAAAAGCAAGTTGCCTAACATCACATACCAACTCAGGAATAAATTCTCTATCTACAGCTCTCAAGTGACTTTATAAAACCATCACTTTTTGTTAACTGCTAGACCTCACAGAGCACCTCACAAGTGCACCGAAAGACTTGTTTTGCATTTGGTGCTACTCGCTGTGCTCTCAGGGATACGTGCAATAAGGTGAACACAGAGCTTGTGAGCACTTCCTGCAGTAGGCACTATATATATGACAACGAATACCCAACCTTGCTTTAAACCAGAGTTATTCAGGTATGTTTAACCAACATTTTCGGGAGATATTTTAAAATCTGGCGTAAATGTTTCTTCTGAATATACAAAAATGTTCCCATGATGACAAAATCTGAAGAAGTGTAGGTAATATTTATTTCCCCTGGCTTTAAATTGTATCTCTTAAGTCTACTTGTCTGTTGTGTATTCCTCATCAGTTTGCTTTCTAGGATTCAGGTCATTCTTGCTGATTTAAATTTGGACCAAAATTTGTGAAGCGCTGTTTAATATTTAGTGTTCAGGCTACTATTCTGGATTTTCAAACTATTAATTGATTTCTTCTTCCCCTTTTGGGCTGAACTGAGAATAGCTGACAGAGTCCTGCTATACAAGTGATAATCATGGAAAATGTGACTCCTTTTGAAACAACACTATCTATTAACATTATTGGTGTAAACAAGAACCTGATCAAGAACAGAGTGATTTTTCAATGTCCCTGCTTGTCAAGCAAGTTAGTAGCTTTTTCATTTGAACTGTAGTCTCTTACGGTTGAAGAACTTCGTCTCTGCAGACAGTGAAATTTGCACTAGTTGGCAGTGTCAGGCAGGCAAGATGCATCTGTTGAGAGGGATGTGATGTGTTGGAAATGCCTCCACTGCAGATGTAACATTAGTGCTTATTTTTGCACCTTCACGTTACCATCACAAGGCAAACATCTTTGCACTTGTGGTGAACTTGAGAGGATGCCAGAAGATGACAAAGATAGGTTCTAAGCAAATTTGCACTGAAAGGAAGCCCACTTCTGTAGTAGGTCACTACTGCAGATGTAGGGAAAGAGAGAGTGCGAATGTTCCTTAAAAAGAGCTTTTGGTTTACATTTCTGTTGTGCCTGCCAGAGGCTTGAAAATCTTGTGGAGGGAGAGCCTGTTGTCATGGGTACAATACTGTAGCAAATTGCTTTGTTAGAGCCAGGAGAATAGAGACTT
The DNA here is from genome assembly GCF_019238085.1 of Lagopus leucura. Classification (NCBI taxonomy): domain Eukaryota; kingdom Metazoa; phylum Chordata; class Aves; order Galliformes; family Phasianidae; genus Lagopus; species Lagopus leucura. The sequence goes on along the minus strand of NW_024962264.1, from coordinate 32,835,604 downwards.
TTAGCATATTTACTCCTCAGACTTCTGCATAAATGAATTGAAAGTTAATGTTAGGTGAAGAAGAAAAAAAAAAAAAAAGGAAAAGGGAATAAAAAGGTTAAATGCAAGCCATCTCATATTGTCCAAAAAACAGTGAACAAATTATAGCAGGTGGTCTTGCTGCCTTTGCTTGTCCAAGGAATCTCCTTATCGAAAGAAGGGAGGAGCAGATACCCGGGAGAGTCCCACAGGAAGAGCTCTGACTGAAAAACAGTGACTAGAAGGAGATAGGAACCTGCCGTGCAGGGAATGCACAGTTCAGAGAGGGTGAGAGAGGGCGAAATACACTGGTGATGGATCCTTGTCTCATTTATAGTTTGTATGTCTTCTGGTGCTGGCTTCAGGGGCAGCCTTTTTCATTTATGTCATGTTGGTAATTGATGGGAAATAAGAGGTCCTGCAATTCAAATGTATAAGCTACCATGTTCTTATGGCTTGCAGAGAAAAAAGCCGATCAAACAATGCCTTCATAATTGCACCTATTTTCTTTATCCTGCCTAAATTGCTACAGGAAATGCTTTAATTTAATAGAGGAGTGAGTGGATGCATTGCATGAATTCCAAATGGTACACTAACGATGTAATGGTTCCTACCCTCTGCATTGCAGGGAGGACTGTGGTTTGTTTCTTAGTGGCCTACAAGTACAATAGCTTTTTACGACTTTCAGACTTTGACTAAAAGAAAACAAAGCACTGGCTGGGAATGAAATAACAATGAAGCTTGTTTCTGTCATGTATTTGAATATTCCCTTTCACTCAGTTTTTACTTTTCTTTTTCTTTTTTTTTTTTTTTTTTTTTTTTTTTTTTTTGTATAAAATTCCTTATGTAAATACATCTAGAAAGGGAAAGATGTGTTGCACACAGTATTTTGTGATAACTTCTTATGAAATCTTCAATACAACCCTCATCACTGTTCTTCCATCTGTTCCACATTGACAGGACACATTTCTGTCCTGTAAGGTTCAGCTTGGTAACAGTGCTGATACTCAATTTGCTGTTCTGGGAAGCACTACTGTTAGTCCTGAACTTTCCTTCACCTCTTTTTCTATTTCAGCTACGCAAGAGGATATGAACAGAGATGAAGTCCATTGAAAACAAGCCAAGATGTTGACCAGCTTTCTGGGTAAGAGTGGCACACCCCAGGATATAATTTTTCCATCATGATAATTATCTATAAAAAAGAACATCCAGAATAGTTTCTGCAACCCTTATTGGCTTGTTCCATTATAGCATTACTTTGAAGGTTTGAATTTAATAATGTATTCTCCAAGTATTGTTCATATTGATCGTTATTTTGCTGTTTCATTTTGAGTGACAGTTCTCAGACTCTCGAGTGAAATACTTTGAGTTAGAAGAACAGTGCTTCTAAATAGAAGCACTGATTCTTTCATGAATCAGAAGTATTTCTTTCATTTCTTGCATGATGTTGTCAAGACAATAGTGTCCTAAATTGTACTTATACTGTTTACCACAGTATTCTGGAGCTCACAATATTTTGGAGAACTACAGTGTTTTGGAGCAACTTTTATTTTGGAAATATTTCCAAACTTGAGCAGCTCTCCCTTTCCCACCTTTTTTCAAAGTGTTTAAAATCTGTGTTATCTGTAACTAATTTTTTCCTGGTTAAAGATTGCTTGGCATTTAAGATCTACATTAAGAATCTTCCTTTTTTTTTTTTTTTTTTTTTTTTTTTTTTTTTTTTTTTTATTTATTTGTTTATTTTAAAATTTTTAGGATAATTTTTAAATTTTAAAAAAAAAAAAGCCAAAAATGCAAAATAAGAACTAAGGATTTAGAAGAAAAAGTAAGGAAATGAAAAAAAAGTAAGGAAACAAAAAGCACTGATTCTCTACAACTATGATGCCTCAGAAACGTGTGACTTTTTCTATTATTCTGTAGCGTGATGACTTTATGCATTCATATACTTGTACAGTGTGGCCAACTTTTTAGTGCCTTTTCATTCATCAATTTGGCACCTTTACAGGCTCAGCTAACACTGCACTAACATGCTTTTCTAATATTTAATTTCCTTGACTGAATCTATAAAACAAAGAAGAGAAAGATTAAAATAACAAGAAGTACATTGACCTAAATTCAGTTCAAAGTTTATGCTGGCTTCTGTTGTGTACTTCTAGCTGAGGAGCCAGAAGTTTTCTGGTGAATGCATCAGCAGAAATATTTGTAGTCTCTCCTCTTGTGAAAGAGTCATGCTGGAACAGGACAGGCCCAGAAGGACTGGCCAAGGAGAAGTGGCAGAAAGGTTGGTGCCAGCCTCTTCAGACCTTTTCTTTCTGGGAATATGTAATCATGTTGATCAGAAGGTTTTTGATAGTAATGCGTAAGGTTCCTGACAATATGAATCCTCCTAAGAAATTCTGAGCATACACTAAAAGTAGGATAAGATGAAAAAATTGTTATTGAATTTAGTCTGAGGACTTTGATTACTGGAATAACTAACACAAGAATAAGAATGTGTGTGGTAAGATTCAGATCATGGCTACAAGAGTATTTGTTATCATTTCCATATTGAAATCAATGCCGTCCAAAAAGTGAAGATGAAGAACCAGCTTATATCAAGCCTCTGCTGACACCACTACAAAGCCATAGCAATTCTTTCCATTTTAGGAAGAGCATTCTTTTCCAAATGACTCCTAATCTTTATTCAGGTAACTAGAGAGCTCTTCAGTGGCAAAAAAATACAGCTCAGGACTCATGTTAGAATTAGTTTTTAGCTACATATAAAAGCCGTCTACAGATGTCACCTGCTAGAAGTTCTGTGCTGAGATTGCAAAGACCTGTACTTCTATGTTAGGAAATGTCATATTTATAGCTTCCAACAGAACCTTGATTTAGCCCCTTTCTATGTTAAGACATACTCTTTCATTGCATAATCACATACTACTTTTTCCAAAGGACCTCTGCCTCACCCAGGGCACAGGACCTACAAGAGGGCTGAGGAGAGGTTATGCAGGCAGACATAAATCTGTCACTTCCTAAATTGGCTGTGCTTGACTATGCAGCCTAAATAATTTTGCTTTCAGGGGGATGCATATATTTTATATATTTTAAATCTTAAATCATGCTGGGGAACTATTCTGTAAGTGGTTTCCTTTGGTGGGAATTTGGACACCAGCTTGAAGACTCCTGAAGGAGGCATAGCTAAGAAATGAATAATCCAGTAAACACAGTCTCTCTGCATTTTAAACATGCATAGACTAACACTTCATTTGCTCTCAGTTTGGAGTGTCACATGGTGTTTCAAGTGCTAAAAGATTTACTATGGTTTATGGCTCAAATATTTCTAAGTCAGTTTGTCATTTAGCACCAAACTACCCTGTCCTGCAGCACACTCAAAGGCTAAAGAGCATGGAAGCATTCTCCTGCATAACTGCCCATGGACTGGAATAGCTTCTGTGACCTTTTTCTTGCTCTTGGGATCTTTCATGAAATTAATTATTAAAATGCTAGGCCTTAGGTCTGTCTGTGATGTAATGCTTGAGGTTTTCAGAACAAAACCAGATTCTTTCAGTCACAATAATTTTTATATATTAAACAGTATCTACTTGAAAAGAGAGATCCTTCAGTATAATTGTGCTTTTTTAATCAACTGTATTAACTGTATTTTGCCCTTCTGCAAAGCACTATTAACTAAGTGTGTTTCCATTAAATTTCAAAGTATACCTTAGTCTTTATGACTGGATGTTACTTTTAAAATACTCAAGTTCTGGCAAGTATGACCTCGGGTGCAAACAAAACTTTATTTGCTAGAAATAAGCTATTTAGTTGTGAAGCTTTGATTATGTTTCCATAATTAAAGCATTTGAACATTACTGCAGTGAGTGGGCTGAAACTACAAGTATACAGCAAATAATGAGCAGGAAACAAAAAGAGATAAAAAGAATGAAATTTGTGGGATAGATCGTCACATCCAATTCTGCTAACCTTGCAAATGGCAGAACATCTTTCCTGGACTTCAAGTCCACCTTCAGACAGTTAAGTGAGGAAAATGTTATGGCAATAACAAGAATACCATGTCAGAAGAACAAGAAAGTTTAACAGGAAGGATTTTGGAAAATGTCTGCCCTTTTTTTGCATTGAATGTTAAACCACGACTAGAGGCTGGATATCTATCCATAGTTAACAGCTATCAAAATGAGTCTTCAGGCCAAGAGGCTTGCGTTTAAGAGGTGGCCAAGTCCATAGTTATGTCATTTGTAAAAAGAATTTGCTATGGAATTTCCTATCAGTCTGTCAATCAGAACACTAATTATTATTGAGTGGCAAATGCGTTCAAAAGCAGCTCCAAAGCTGATCCCGCAAGTAGAGATCTTTTATGATTAAAGTTTTTCATAGCCTCAGTAAATGCTGATTTTGAGTAGAGATTCCTCTGTGAAAAATTGAAAGCTTTCAATGCAGTTACATTCCTGGGACATAGGATAGATGAGCAATATATCTAAAGATCTAAAGATGAGGCAACACTGAAAGAATCCTTCATTTTTCTTGTTCCAATTTCTCTCCATCTGGGTTTACTAGATTACCCAACAAATATGAACTAATATTCTAGTCTGCAGAGAGTTCGCCTCCTCATGTTTGGAGGAACTAGGGATTTCATAACAGTTTTATGAGATGAGTTTAGAGTTGCTCTTTGGAAATGTGTTTTTAAACAGAGGATGTGTTTTATCTCTCTTTAGAACATATTTTCTTGTTTAAACTGGCAGAGAACTCATATTTTTTGTAATAATTTAAGCAGTGTGGATCCAGGGCCCAAATTGCGTTGACCTTAAATAGAATCCTGGTGAAGAGAATGCTGAAACAATGAAGCTCAGTTTTGTGTTGAAGACCAGGGTCAGTGAGAAATATTTCAGCTGTTATGGTAATCCCGATCTAGAAAGCAAATTAAAGGCTTCTGTGCATTGTACTGATGTGTGATGTGTCTGAATGAATGCAGATGCACCATGATCTGAAGTCTGCTAAACTTGTGTTCAGAGGTGAATGTAAGACAGTGTTCCTGATGGAAGCCTACCACTGCTTCTGGAAAGGTCCAGCACATCACAGTGAAGTTATGCAACTAATCTTTTGCTATTTATTGCAACCTTTTGCTAATCTGTTGCTATGATGTGGTACAAAATAAGATGATTTCTCAGTATATTCAAAGCTTGTGAATATGACAGACAACACTAGAGGTTATCATCATTGTTAGGTCAGGAACACAGAATTGGAGCTGCCCTAAAGATTCAGACAAATGTATTACAGGCATACAAATCATGGCCTATTGTGGGAGATGCATACTGTATTACGATGAGTATTTGAGTTTTCTGTTAGGCTACTCCTTATGTGATACATGTAAAAGAGAAACATATGACCAAAAACAGACCTAACAAGAAAAAATGATTATAGTATCTGAGAATATCTAAAACCTTGTCCTCCTGCAGGACTTGAGGAAGACAGGAAAACTCATGAAAAGCAGAATCGCAGATTTGTTTTTTCATTAACTCACTTGGTCAAAGAGCGAGGAGGTGGCACCTAACCAGTTGCCTGTTGTCATTCCTGTTCTGAGATGGCCAATCATTCTCTCCATTTACTGCATGGGAGCTTGCATCTTTTTTAGCTCTGTGTACTCTATGGCCAAGGGAGGTGCACCTAGCACATCAGGCATTCTGCCCCCAGATCTGTAGCCTTCTGGGGCCTTAAGTGAATGTAACCCTTAGTTTAGGAAGTCTTGAAAGGGTAAAAATGTTATTGTCACTCAAATAATTGCTTGTATACGTGGCCAAATCTTTTAGTTACTATCAGGCAGAACCTAAGCAGCCCATGGGGCTTTAAAGGCAAAATGTCAAGGGTAGGTCTATACCATACAGTTATACCAGAGGTCAGCTAGACATACCCAGACTAGGTGGTATTTCTGCATGATTCAGACATGAGCCGCAGCAACTGTATAGCTGCTTCAGCATGGTGTTGTGTATAGGGGTTTGATTCAATCAGCAGAAGCATTTGGTGTGAAAAATCTCTAGTACAACTGTTCTGTTTATTTATTTATTTTGGGAGGAGTGAGGGAGAGGGGGAGGGAAGTGGAGGCAATGTATTCCTCGTCTGAAGTTTGTTGTTCAAAATTATTTCTACCATTTGAAAAATGATTTGCCTATTGTTTAGGCAGTAATTTTTGTCAGTTATTTAAAAGGACTTAGCACAAGTATTACATTTTTTCATGCTTCTGTGCTCCTTGAAAGAAAAAGGGATGTAGAGAAATGCTGAGATTTTTGAACGAGGTCTGAAACCCATGGAACCTTCCTGGAAAAAAAATAAATCAATGTAATTTGTTCAGTTCCTTTAGAAAACCAGCCTCTGCCTTCAGAGTTTTCTCAGCAGGCTATATTTTTTCCCAACCACTAGCAAAACAAGGCTAACAGCTTTCCCAAGGGAAATCTGCTTGAGCCTGCTGCAATGTCTGTGAGGAGTATGGGTGCTGGTGGAGAGTGATACAGGGAGGAACTGTGCTGTCAACAACAGGAAGTTGGTGAAAAATGAGCAGTGCCCCTGGGGAGGTGAATGCAGAGCAGATGGCTCTAATTGTGAGTCACACTGTGACAACTGACAAGAGAAATTCTGCACTCTTGACACTTTAAAGATACCAAAAATACCAGAAAGCGCATTCCATGGCTTCTTGAAGACTTCCATATCGAGGGAGCTGGGGGGGGAGAGCTCCAACTCCTCCTGTTTCCATCACTAAACAGCCCATAAAATTTGCTGTTGATAAGCTTCCAAGCAGCCAAACATTCTAATACTTAGATAAGTCACTAACGTTAATAAAAACACTGAAGAAATAAGAAGGAAGAGGTGAAAAGGGGATTCATGTGCAGGGCAGCACCAGTTGCTTTAGATACTGATCCTTTCAATTAAGTGGCGGTTCTGGATAAGAAAGGGGAAAGTAACATCCTTGTTTATAAGTACTGATAGATTTTGAAATCTCTCTCTCTCTCTCTTTTTTTTTTTTTTTCCATCTGGAATGACTGCAAACATTTTCTTGATGTATTTCAATTACTGCCCGGATACAGAGTTGCAGATTTATACTGTGCTTTTTTAGTAGAGTTACAAAAAGTCAAGACCAGAAACCATTCATATTTGGTTGACAATTTTTTTTTAAAATTTATTTTGGGATGACTTCTTGGCTTGGGTAGGTCCGCAGATGTTAACAGAAATAATTCCTTCTGCTTTATTTGCTTGCTTAATGCCCCTGCTTTAAGATCAATGCTACGATAGCTAGGCAGTCCATGTCTTGAACATAACCTGTTCTTTCTATGTGCACCCAAATAACATAAATCAGCTCTTTTAGTTGAAACTTGGTGACCATTAATTTCAGGTTGAGGCATTATTGTTATTCTCATACCGTAGAAGATATTTCCCTGGATTCTGGGGAAGGGAGGAAATTTCATAGTGTTAGAAATATTACTGGGAGCATCTTGTTCCGACTGGATTCAGATCTCTGATATTTTGGCATTCTCTTCTGCTTTTTAAATTGCTGTTATTTGAAAGTTACTAACAATGGAAGGGTGCATTTAATCGCTTGGGAAGGCAGCTACAATGCACAACTGTTCCTCCTACAGATGTTAAGCTGCTGCTAAAGGTCATAAAACATTTGAATGTCATTTCTTGAATAAGTGCTTATGCTCTGAGGTGGAGGGTTAGCTCATGCAGGTCATACAATTCAGCAACTCTAAGTTCAGTCCAGAATTTCTGCACTGGAGGTATCCTTACCATTTTCTATAATTATTATTTTCCTTTATATTATATCATTATGATAGACTCTGCAAATTTTTCTGTGACTTTTTTTTTCCTGTGGGATAAGTGCTACATGGAAACACCTGGCACAAATTGAGTAAGTTACATGGAGTTGTAGGAGCAGTACATCCTTAGTGTTGCACTCTGCTTAGCTTGGCTAATTTGCTCTATTAAGCATCTCTGTAAATTGTAGTACCAGTGGTAGTTGTGGCACTTACATGGCATCATCTGGAAATCCCCCTATGTAGCCTTCCTCTCAGAACTGCTACTTTACACCCGAGGTTGTGTACTTCTTCTGTCCAGTAATTTTGAGTCACTAGCATAGCTCGAGAATAATATAAATCCTTGGGCTTTTTAAAACATGAATCTCCCTTTGTAACTGCTTTCTCAGACCGACATTTGGCTTATTTGCTAGCAGTTATTTTATATAAGGTCAACTGTTGTTGCCTTTGCTAAGATTTTGTTACCTCTGTGAAAAGCCCTGGGTTTACCATGAGTAGAAATAGAACTACCAAAATACTTGTGTTGTTATGCTTTAGGTTTCATGGTAGGTTGGATAACACACATGTATATTAGGCTACATTTTCTGAAAGCATGAACGAGGTCACAAAGAGATATGCAAACACACACATCCTCCAAGTTTCCTAAGATACGCAAAACTCTGCCATCATTCTGTGGGATAAGCAGTGCAAGAGAAGCCTACAGTAATGTGAAGCCAATATGTAGGACTCAGGGAGCCCGTACTTTCACATTTGGTGTGAATTCCAAAGCTTGCCTGTTGTGCTGTTATTTTTTCCTGCTGGTCATAATGAAGGGGGAAGGGAATAAGTATCATGCTCTCAAATTTGGTTCTTAAATCCTTGGCAGAAATTTTGAGATCACAGCTCTTCTGTCCTCTGAAATGCTTTCACTTGGAGAAGTTGTATGATGTGGTGGAATTTCTTTCTTCTTTACATCTGTGTTGGCTAAAACAAGACAGAGGAGCTTGAAAAAGCTCACCCTCCTCAAGGAACGCTATCTGATTCGTAAGCATTCCTAGAGGTTAAGGCTGGTGACTATCAAGAAAGCAAATACTTCACGCAAGGGTAAGTCCTCTAATTGTGTTTGTGTTGAATAGCTGCCAGATCCCCATGTCAGGATGTCTGCAGTCACGGCTCTGATCTCACCATTCCTTCCTAGGCTGTTGCACAATTATGTTGCGTGTTTGTGGTAGGAGAGAAAGTTGGAGAGCTGAGCTATGAAACCATCTCGGGGAAGGAAGCCATGTTTTATTTTAGTTGCTTGGTTTGGATAAAAGCCTGTAGGAGATTGAATAACATATAAAAACATAATGTGGCCCATTCATGGTAACCAAACCTGGTCTTCTGTGCAGATATGTGAAATATGAGGTTTAATATGCAGGAAATGTCAGTGAAAATGTGTTCAGTGGAATAGTAGAAATCCATACACATGTGATAACTCGCTGCATTCTATGGTGAATCTCATCTGTAGTTGCAGGGTCTGGACTTGCAGATGCAGTGAGGGAGCTTTTGGAAAACTGGTTGTGAATCCACTCCTCTGATGCATCACTTCAAAGACATTTTGTGGAAGGCAATTGAGACAAAACAGTGACAAATAGCAGGTTAATTGTGAAAACAGAAAGACCCAGAGATACTGTCAGACACAAGCTTAGCAATAGCAAAAGAAGGTAAGAATATCATAGTTCCATCCAGCCAGAACAGAGGAGTTTGTGGGACTCTGAGAACGTGTAAGAGCTGAAGGCTGCCCTGGTTAAACAAACATTTTGTTCCTGAGAGAAGACAGCAGTTGCCTTAGCCACAGAAATGTTAGTTCAAAGTAATATCCTGATTACTGTCAGAACTATAAATCTTGTTTAGATGATCAAGTTGTGCATTACTGCTCTTTGGCTAGAACAAAGCAAATTTCACATAAGTCTAATTTTACTACTGAAAAAATAGTAGGCTGGGTGGATCTATAACTATCATGTCATCTCACATAATAAAAGATGGTGAGCTGGTAGCAATAGTCCCAGAGGATGTCAGTTCCACTTTCTAAACCAGTAAGTGGAGAATTACCCAAAGCAAAAAAGATCTTGTACAAATAATTCTGGGGAAATCAGAAGTTAATCTGAATACCAGCTCACTTAATCTAATCAGTATGAATATCTCCCTGCCAGCTACTCCATTACCTGAAACAGGGGTCAAGTGATACACATCAGTCAATCCTCTCATTAAAAAAATCCACCACCACCACCAAATCCTTCTACCTTCCCCCAAAAGAGAAAAAAACAAAACAAACAAAAAAAACCCCTTCATCTCCAAATCTCAAATATCGTCATTCCTGATAAGTACTAAAAGGTTCCTCATTTCTCAATTGCAGTTCATATCCTGAGCTACGTAGATTTGCTGTTAGAGATAAGGATATGAATTATAAAGTAATATTAACAAGCATGTTGCAACCTGCTAGCCTCTCTCTGGCAGCTATGCCTTGTGTTGTAAATAGAGGTGGTCACTGAGTCGGCTCAGGAACTTAGGATCTCACCACATGTCATTCAGTAGCATTAGCCTGCATGCACACCTTCAGGGAAAACGGTATGAGTCACCTCAGTGGAGAAATAGATTATTAAAAAAAAAAAAGGGAACAAGCAAGACAGAACAGGAGTAAGGAAGAATACTATGTTTCTGATGGCTTCCACTGGAGTAGGAAAAGAAAATCTGCCAGCTGAAAGTGGAAGGAGGGAAAGCAGGCCATAACCCTAGACTTTGAAAGGTGTCACCTAATTGACATCAAACTATACAAATTATATTTTGTTTCTTATTATCCTTACCACTTGTAGATACTTATTAAAGTTTTAGCCAAGACAGTACTTTTCTGCCCTTCCTTTTTAGCATGGGTGACATTTTGCTGTCCCAAAACATAGGTAACACCTACTGATGGTGTTAAAATAGCACTTGCAGTAAGAAATGATTCCTGAAACAATACTGTGGTGTTTGAGTCAAACATTTGTTTTCAGAGATCTCTGTGGTATTTTTCTAAGTTTTTGGGAAGGCACAGAAGATGACCTTTGTACTTTTCTTGGTAATTGAGAGAAAGAAGGATTGAGTCATCTGCACTGTAATATAGAGTTATTCTTTGCAATAGGTTAGAGAGTGCCCAGAGAAAATCTGATTTGTTTCCCCTTCTCTGGACTTTTTTCTTAATGTGTTTTAGATTTAAACTAATGCAAGCTAATTAGAAGCAAAGTAGAAGATGGCTGTATTTAGATTTAACGTATTCTTAATTTTTTCTTAATTTTATTTTGTAACAAAGAAGCAGAGATTATTTCCTGAAATCAACCAAGGTATCCCTAGCTTGTTTTCTTGACTTCAAACTTAGATAAAAAATACTGTAAACTGTAATAGCTTGTGAAAAATGCCTTCTTCACACTCAAATTGTTATTCGTCATCACTTTGCCTAGGAAAAAATACCACACGTATTTGAATGAGCCACTGGTAACTTAAATTGAACTGATTCTACGATTGACAGGATAGGTCTTCTGTGGAACAGCTGGCTGTAGCAGCCTATGTGTGCTTATATTCATGAAAAGTATACACCCAAACTAGAAGCAATTCAAAATGACTGTAGCAAAACCTTATTTTTAAGAAATTATATTGTCAAAGGAAAAAAACAAAAAGGAGAAATGTAAAAAATCGGTCAATTTGGATTGTTATTTGTGGAAAACAGATTTACTGTTTCACTTTGTGTTTCTCTGTGAGTTATCGCTCATTTTTATTTCCAAACATAAAAAAAACCTTTCTCCTTCCACTCTTTGAATTCAAAGGGAAGAGTGATGGGATGAAGACTTTTTTTTCAGTTGAAATGCCGAGACAGTAATGAAATAAAATATTCTATGCACTCTTAGAAAGCCAAACACCTGCTATTGAAAGGGAAATGATGGCCAAGAAAAAGAATAAGAAAGAAAAGGAAAAAGGAACAGGTGCAGTTAATGGGCAAGACTAAGGTATCATGGGAGACTTTCAAAGCCATGGATGAATTTAGCTGTACCAATTCTGAGTGTTGTTTACTTCAGTTTTCTAAGTTTGAAATTCTCCTCCTGAATATGAGTTTCAGGGAGAAGTCCATGTGAAATAATTATAGATTTTTTGAAAAGAAAACAACAAAACATTACTACTATCTAAATAACAAGAATAAATGCTAGCACACACTAATTTTCCACAGTAAAAACAATATACTGGAAAATATTGCCAAGCACTGTCAGTGAGAACAAGAATAGTCTAGCCTTACGCCTCCGCTTTTTATTTCATTATTTTTATTTCAAAATTGTCTTCGAATGGAGAATACGGTCTGAGCATCTGTCACAGGCAAGCAACAGGATCTTTTTTTTTCCTCTTTTGGTCTAAGAGAACCTGTACTCCTAAATACACTCCCTATGGGGAGTATTTATCTAAAGGTGAACTGGAGAATAGTAAATTTATAAAAAAGTAACCCTTTCTATTGATGCATGAAATCATTACATCATTAATTAAAATGTCTTTTAGTCCCCTGCATCCCTTACTCCAAGGATATGCACACATTGAAAAACACATATTGATTCTGTTAAACACGACTTTCAAAGTTTTGCAGTTATACAAAAATTAGTTTGTACTGTAGAATTAAAAAACCTCTACCTTATTAATGGAAAACTTGTGCTCATCGCAAGGCCTAATTCATACGTCATGCTGATCAATACCCAGCAAATCTGTTTGGTTAGATGGTGTCCACAATTTGGTTAGATGGTGTCTAAATCCTTCATTCTTACCCACATATGCAGCGTCTGATGCAAAGGCTCAGATGTGAATGATCCAAATCATTTATTACAAGTTCTCACATCACTTATATACCTTCACAAGTTTTCTTTTTCTGTCTTTTCCATCCACCCCTACAACTTTCCCATCCACCATTACATGTCAACAGAGCATTCTACAAAACACTCTTCAAGCGTTCACACAGGTGCTTATCCAGTCAGAGCCGTGAGATGTTCTTTCTTCTTCTGGAGGTGTCCCTGGTTCTCATGCTGTTTATCTTGCTCCACAGCTTCTACTCTGAACAGTTTTTCTTGTATTCCCACACACACATATTCTGTAAGGTCTACCAGTTAAATATTTTATTGATGTAGTTTTGCCTTATTCTAATGGATATAATAAGGGAGCGTTTTAATCATGTGTTCTACCCTTACTAAACTCCTTTATTCAGTATTGATTTTATTTTTTTGTGTGTGTAACTACACAAACCTGTGTAGTCAAAAATACTAACTGCTTTCCTTGGATTGTTTTGTTACTACTTCTGTTTTCCATGAATTCATATGTTCTTACTGTACAATAATGTATTGCATATGAATTCAAAGCAATATCAATAACCGTGCCGTCTATCTCTTTTGTTCCAGTGACTCACTTTACTTAGGAACAAACTGTGGATTTAGTTGTTACTCCTGTGATAATATCGTAGACTGCATTCCATCATAATAATGGATTTTAATTTGAAATTATGGAAAAATAAACTGATCAAAAACAACCCGTAGGCAATGGAATGAACTACATATAAAATCATTTGCAGGTCTAAATTGATCTGTCTCTCTTTTCTACAGATCAGTGTGGATTTTTTTTTTCTTCCTTAAAAAAAAAAAAAAACACCAAACCACACACACAAAAATAAAAAAACAACTGTTCTTAACGCTTGAACAAATCCCTTTTTCTTCCCCTCGATAATGTGGTTAACTGTCTGGAATGTGAGCCACTGGAAATTCTTCCCCACAGAAGAATCCCCATTAAGCTTTCAAGCAGACTTACTTCATCCCCACAGCTGCATGGATAGAAGACTTTCTAATGCCTAAATACATACTGTATATGTCATCCTTAAATTTAATTTTTTTTTTTTTTTCTTTTTCCAGCCAGAGCTCTAGGAGCAGGTGCTAGCATTTTGCTTCCTTTCTGCTTCCTCTGTGGGGAATGGGCTAGAAAGAGCCAACTAATTAGAAAATTCTACAGGGAAATCAATTCTGCAAACAGCTGAGGAATGGCATTTCAGTATAATGCTCACTTTGTCTGTCAGCAATGCCTTGGTTGGCTTGACAAGTGGCAGCTCTTCCAGATGTTACACATGTTGTGATAAGATCAGAACTGCATCATACATTGCCCATTCATGAAAAGATGTGGTGCTCTGGAAGAGTAAATAAAATAAAACTGATGTTAAGGACATATTATGTTGCTGTCACAAGACAACAGCTTAGTATTTTAACATGTGTTTAAGATGCAGCAATGAACTTATGTTTAGTGATTTGAGTATTGAGTGCTGTCTTTGCTTTCACATAGGGGTAAGGCAGAGGAGTGGGGAGTTAAAGAGATGTACTGAACCATCTAGTGTGAAAGGCTAGATAGTCAAAGTTAGTCTTGCATATTGTACACATCTAAAAAATATGTGCAGATCTGTAATATGTCTGAGCAAAATGCCACTTATTTAAGCACTAGCTGGTTACGTGTACATGAGAATAGTCACATCTGCATACAACAGGCTCCCTTTCTAGAGGCACTGGTGACTTGAAGCTACAAGGATCTCCAACTCGTAAGTAGTCTGTTGTGAGATGTTCAAGGGAACAACATTGTCTTGGAGAAGAAGATTTATCAGAGACTTTGCCAGCATCAGTTTCATCAATTCTTCCTCAAGCCATTTGTAATGTGAGGCAGCGTTCATCAGCAGACTTCTTGTGTACACCATTCTCAGATAGACTTGGCATCCATTGTCTCTGTCCTGCCAGGAGATGGTCTTGGGCTTTGCTCAGCTGTGCAGAAGCATCCCCCAGACTCCAGATATCTGGGAATTTGCTCTGGACTTAATATAGAAATAAGGTCTTGTGAGTAATATAGAACTTCTTTTCCTGTCTTTTCTGGTCCAAACATGATTTTGCAATTCACAGTATTATGAATATTTCTTCCTGTTGCAGCTCATTCATTTTTTAGATGTCTTATTTTCTATTCTTGAGCTTCGTGCTGTACTCCTTGTCTCTGTCACGAGTATTAGAATCCTTTTCCTGCCTGTGTCTCTTATCAACTAATTTGTCATATCTAAGAATACAGTAGCTAATATGCTTGTGTACAAGTCCCATAAAGACATGTTACTTTTCTGTAGATGAAGATTTCCCAAAGTATTTTCCTCTTTTTCATGTTGGTTCTACCATAACATGATCTTTCACTTTCTCTTTTTTTTTTCTCTTTCATCCTTTCTCTCTTTCCATTTTTCCATTAAATCTCAGATGCAGTAATACTCTGTCAAAAATCTGTTTGCACTTGATTTTCTAACCAGTCTGTTCTCTCCAGCACAAGTACAGTGCTTAATACGTTGCACAGTACTGGATGCAAGAACTGTTTTTAATAGTAAACGATCTATATCCTATTATCAGTTCCATTTTGCCATGCATAAGTTATTTGAGAATTACTAGTAGACTTTTTCTAATAAAAAAAATTTCAAAGCTTTGTAATGCTGATGCTGAAATGCAGCCATCTTCCAGCACTAACTGCTGAACTAACCAAACAACACTGACTTCAAAAGAGTAATTTTCAGAAATGAAGATCACTCTCGTAGCTGAAAATAATAGCATTCCATCTTTTGCCTTTACGATAAATGAAGCCAATTTCTGTACATTTTAAATTTAACAATTGTAGGTTTCCAAGTGAGATATAATTTCTTATGAAACCATTGAAATTAATTCACTACTAAGTATTAATGCCTTCCTTGTTTCTAGTTAATCGTTGGAAAAAAGCAAACAAAATCTCTTTATTTTGACTGATTTCTATAGCTACATATGTTTAAGAAATTGAAAGGATTAAAAGGTAGCAACCTCAAAAAGAGATGCGTAGACTGTAAAATGTAAGCAATTTTATAATTCCAAGACCCATTTTGATTAGAGAAGCCCTTGTCTCCACATGTGGAAGATTTTCTTTGCAGTCACATTTTCAGATTTTTTTTCAGATAATTGACTTTTTAATTTTAAAGTCCTAAATGTCTCACTGCTTGGCCATTTTCCAAAATGCGTTGTAATATACCTGATACATTATGAAAATATACCTGATGCATTATGAAAATTTGTCGAGTAGGCCATGTGTAAAACAAAAGCTTATTTGCATTTAAGAATAAAATTGCATTATTAAATATTATCATCACCTATTCTTCCCAGAATTACAACTTTTATTGCAGAATGCTTAGTAATTACAGGAGCACTGCCAGCTGAAATTTTTGAAGTGATTGTCAAGTGATAAATAAAATGGAAAAGGTTTGCTATTTATTTTATGTAAATGTCCAGCTAGATTGTCTTTATATATTGCCTACACAAAGATTTTTAGCGATTTAATTTTCTGTTTATTGACATTCAGATTTTCAAAACACCAAACCAGTTGGTGTGGAAATTTCTTTCTCTTTCAATGTGTGTCCTAAACAAAACAAGCATACAAACAAACAAACAAAAAGATGCATTACTTCCATGATTTTTCCTTATTTTGATTTGCATTACATGGATTTTTATATAGTTTTGTTTTTTTTTTTTTTAATGCAACAAGAATAAACATTAACTGCATGCACTTAAGAGCCAAAAAATGTAAGTAAAGGAAAAAGCTGCACCTGACTATAGACATTGTTCAATAATTGCATGTTGGCACCACTAGCTTAGTGTTTATAATTTATTCTCTTTATAAAGAGAATCTTTATGATTTATTCTCTACAGGGCAATAGAGATAGAGCAGAATGAATAAGGATGTTTTCTTGTGATGGTCATCAGAAAGACTGGAGGGGTCAATCAGGAAGAAAGATATCTCCTTCTTGTGAGGGCATGGAAGCATGTGAGGATGTGAGGATGACAAGGAGGTCAGGTGAGCCAGGTGGTGAATTCAAAATTAACTTCCAATTAATAAAAATATTTCAAAGTGCTTTTTTTCCTTTGGAGTAGAGCAAGATGCTTTGTCTTGCCCTTGTGTGTTCAAAAGAACTGTTCTAAAAATATAAGTGTTACTCATTTCTCTGAAGTTCCATCAATTGTTTATTGGTAAGCATTGTCTGGAAAGGAAGGAAGCGTAAGGAGATAGCAGGAGTACTTTATTGCAGTGAAATGCTTGTGTTATTTCAGCTAGCCAATTTTACTTATAACCTCCTCAACTGCAGTGCTATCCACTGCAGTTGCTCTAGAGCGAAAGGCTACATCATCTCTGCTGCTAGTTTCTTGTGATGGAGTAAGAAAAAAACAGGTAGATATTTACTTTTATTCTCTGACTGAATATTTTGAAAATGAGAAGCTGGGCCCCCTTCCCCAAAGCAGTAGGCAAGGCATGCTAACTTTCTGCTCTGTTTCCTTTTGCAGAAATAATGCCTGCCTCAGACATAATATCTTAAGAGTTCTAAGGACAGGTAGCTTTAGACCTTGCAAATTTTATGGGTTTTCTGATCTAAGCTGCTGAGGAGACTTTTGAAAGTGGACCTTCAAATGTTTCACACACAGTAAATCTCTTCAGAATCTTTCCAGTGTTTTTAAAACAGCATAAAAGGAGTACAGGGAAAAGTGGTGGATGTTGGTGAATGGGGCTAATTCCTCTGCAAATATCTCATGTCCCTTGCAAAAGTCCATGGGCAGCATTAGTATTAGCAGATGCTGAGCATGTTCCCATTGCTGCTAGCAACAATGCACATTTGTCAGCCTTGAGAAATCTCTTTAGATATAGATGTCGACAATCATAGTTATTAGAAATACCAAAGTGCTGAAGTACCAAAAGAGTACTAAAGCAAGTACCTTAATATTTAGATGGTGTTTGAGGGGAAAAAAAAAAGAAAGATATTTCCCCAAATGACCATGATTCTTTTGCCATCAGCCAATAAAATTTTTACTGTTGACTCCTACAGAAGCATTTTAAGCTACTATTAACTGCTTCTGAAATCCCACCCTTAATCCTGGCCTTCTTAAATGCCAGATAGATAAACAATGATCTCTGAATCTCACTTAGCCTGCCTGCTTTTCCAAATGGTAGGAAAAAAATGGAAATTTCTGCCACTCAGCCCTGAAATCAAACTGAAATCAAAAAGAGAAGTCCATATTTGTTTTTTGTAGCCTATCTAGAAAACGGGACTGAAAAGTAGATGAATATAAAGTGATTTCTGAGACATTTGGCAAGTAGCAATTTAACTTCTTACTCAGGACCTTAAGTGACTGCCCCAAACTTTTATGACATGCATAGGAAGAGGGCAGGAATAAATAGAACATAAAATAGTCAATAACCTATCCTAAATACTAGACCAGACATTGTATTTCTTGTTTATTCTTGTTTATCATTTAGGGAAAATGCTGGGATCTATATGGCCTGAATTCCTATCAGTTTTATTGTTTTGTTTTCTTTTTAAACAGAAACCTGTAATCCGAGAAAACAGTTTTTATGTGCCCAAAATGTCTTGAACTGGGTTGTTGCTGAGGAACTAGGAAAAACTGCAGGTCTTGACACTTTGCTTTATATCATCAGTGTTTCAAAGATTGAGTAATTACTCATTATTTGGTTCCATTCACAAGTAATTTTTAGGTAATACCATACACAGTCATATAGGATTTGTCCAGAAGTCGATGAGTTCTTTCTTTGCCAAAAACTTTGGTCAGCATGAAGTGGAATTAAGTCAAGTACAGGAAGGAAATTGTTATTGATACCAAAAGAATTTGTGGCCTTAGCTATTATCAGGCACAACAAAAAGTTTTTTCCTTTCTATTGGAAGGCATGTGATTATAGATATGCCAAAAAAATGCTACTAAATATTTCAAGAAGATGTTAGGTTTTTCAAAACTAATTCTGCCATCAGGACCCTTGCCAGACATTAGCAGATCATCAAATTGTTTTTTTCTTGGATGAAAAGAAGTCATAAATGTAAAAAGGGTAAAATTTATATTTTGATCTGCTGATGTCTGTTTCATTACTAAATGTCTTTATATCCTCAAGACACTTTTGTGAAAGAAACATAAGCTCCAAAGAATGTTGGTAAGCTCTTCTTTTTTATTTAAGTATGTGCTAAGATTTTTGCAGGGTACTCCTGATTACGTTGTCAGAATCTAGGAATTTGAAGATAAACTCAGGTTCCAGAAAAATATCAAGCTATCCCTCAAATTATTTTTTAAATTTCATAGACAAACAGATCTACACACGTAATACATATGCAATGGCTTTTTCAACTTAGTGGTAGAAATTTCAGTGTGGCAATAATTGCATGGGCTTAGCCCTCTCAATAGTAGTCTTGCTTTCAGCTGGAAATGATGAGATCATGTTTAAAACATTTGCTTATCTAAAACATATTCATAAACTAGATTTCACTGAAGTCATTTTTACAATTTTATTGTCATGCTTTTTCTAAGTTAAAATGATTTATTATTACAAGATTCTCAAAATAACAGCAGAATTCTTTTGCTAGTGTAACTGAACAAACTTTTGTATAAGTCAAAGCGCAGAACAAAAGAAAAAGCGTTGTGCATTGATAATAGCTATTTAGGAAATGATAGCATAGGGGGAAATTGATAGATGTTAAGTATCTTGGCTGTTCTCAACTGTTATGTCAGTGGTAGTGAACGTGTTTTTGTTTTTTTTTTCTTCTCAGTACAGCTCACTGTTATTGGTATCTTAAACTAATTTGAAGAATGCTAAGTAAGTGAAAGCTAATACTAATTATCTGCCTAATAATTCAATATTTGAAAGGAACAGCTTTACATGCAAGAAATTTAGAGCTAAATCTGCAAAAAATACAGTGCTTCACCTAACTTGAAGGCATCTTGCCAGCTAGTAAGAAGTTTTGCTCTAAGATTACGCACTTCTGTTGCTTAATGAATGCAGAGGAAGAGCTGAGCCAGCTCAGAGTAATGCAATTTAAGTAAATTAGTGCAATCAGCATTCAAACACAGGGTAATGTACATATGGAGACAGAATATTAACCCAGAGACCAGTCAAAAATCATCTCTCTTCACACATACCACAAAGAGTACTGTCTCAGTATATAGGACAAATGATAGTATTTCTGTCTTCACTGAACTTTTCTGCTAAGTTCAGAAAAAAACATGGAAGATACCACTGTCTGATGAGAAAAACATTAGGAAGATAATAAAATGAAAAAGAACAACAGCAAAATCCTTTACTTTGTATGCTTTCTTAGGGGAGCACAGATGTGCAAACTGGCAGAGAGATCTGATTGTTTTGACTATTTCTGCAGTGAATTGAGCTGTAATGGCTTGGCGGAGTGAGGACTCACTGCTAAAGCAGACACATATCACATGGAGAGGTACCATTCTCCTGCTATTTCATAGAGCAAATAGTTGAATGTTTGTGTGAACGTGGGGCTGGAGA
The DNA here is from genome assembly GCF_019238085.1 of Lagopus leucura. NCBI lineage: Eukaryota > Metazoa > Chordata > Aves > Galliformes > Phasianidae > Lagopus > Lagopus leucura. Next base: position 32,815,409 of record NW_024962264.1, on the reverse strand, counting down.
GGCTCCCTGTTTACGACCAGCTACGGATGTCTGTGGAACGTTGCTCTGGAGGAATTCACAGTGAGATTTCCAGCAGGAAACACAAATGCTAAGCAGATGTATTTTCTTCCAGACTAAACCTTTAGACTCAGATTGGCAGAAAATCTTCGCTTTATCCACTTTAAGATCTTTAAGACAAAAACACAAAACAGTGACTTTTCAGCCCTTTTAACAAAGACTGGAAGCCACTGATTAGTTATGTGGGTCTACGTTTCCCCGAGAGCACACAGACGACTCATTGAATCTGCTTAATCATCTCATTCTGCATTTAACTTAAAAAATGCAAAACAAGGCAAAGAAACCCAGCCCCCAAAAGCAAGTAGTACTCCTGATCAGATGATGTTCAAGGGAGTTATTCCAACTTGATCTTTCTCTCGCATATCCTTCATGGGAGGAAATACTTATGGAGGAAGCAAACTGGAAAAGATCACAAAGATCCTGACACATAGATTTCCTGGTGTTATTCTCTAGAGGAAGAGGCAAAAGTTCTTTCCTTAAATTCCTTTCCCCATGTAAACAGCAGGAAGAACATTATCTTTTGTTAACTTTTTATTTTGCTTATTTGCTGTAATCTGCAAAACATGCTATATAAAAATGCCATTTATTAATCATGACTCTGTTGTGTTCTAAAATAAAAATGATCCCTTGGGATCATATTTGTTATACATGCTGAAATGTATTGTTAGCTAAGTGGCCTTATCTATAGTTGAGAAAATACTGTGCTTTGGAAGACTGGTAAACAGTGCAAGGAAGTCATTTAGTTATCTGGATGCATTAAAGATGAAATCAATGTAAGATGAATTAATAGTTCTAGAATAGTGATATGAAAAAAACAGCCTAAGCTCTTGGCTTTGGAAGAAGTAATTAGCCAGTACTGCAAGAGCCTTGGTGAGTACACATTCGGATGTTCTTTAATGGATCTAGAGGAGGAATTTAAAAAACTATTGTCTGCAACTATAAATTCCTACTTTCTAGCTGGTGGCTACAGCTGAGATGTGGTATGTACTTTAGCAAGTACTTTGGCCCATGTCAGTGACAAAATAGCCAGATCAGTTTAAATTACTGTCTTGGATTATTTGGGAGAAGAGAACAAATCACATTAAAATGGTGTGAGACTTCAAGTCAGTTTTTGATTCCCTGTCTCCTTCTTGTTGCTACGTGGACATGAGAATATTTTGAAGAAGATACTGCAAACCATCTGAAAATTAAGCTCCAAATGAGATTGAATTCCATTCCAGAAAGTTCAGTTCATAACATGAATTTAGTGTATTGAGAATACACCATGAAGTCATAGTTAAATGAAGATGCATTTTTTTTTCCCACAGCATTTATTTCAAGTAATTTGTAATACAGTGATAAATCTGTGTGATTTTATTTCTAGCTCCACAGGACATTGGACATTGTTAATCTGTTTAATGTATGTAACTTAGTATTCTATGATGAAAGCAATCTATTAGTGAGCTGAGTGATAAACAAGCACATCTAGAAAAAACCTTAAGGAGAGTCCAAGATCGTTTGCATTTATTTTAATGATATCCAAATGGTGTACTAACTAAAGATGTTAATAATTATGATGAGCAATAAAGCTCTAGAAGGAGTTAAACTGACTGGCATGCTTTATTCTGCTGGTGTTCTGTTTGACATAATTCCATAACCTCTTCCCTTCAATAAATGTCAACTACTTTGTTTTATTTTTTTTAATTTCTTGAATGTCCTAGCTGTGAAGAGAGACAGAGCATGAAAATTGTCAAGGATATATCACGTTTTGCATTCACATGTTCATGGTTTTTGTTAGAGTGACTGAAAGGCCAGAAAAGATGTGTGGGAAGACTTCCGAGCAACAATAAATACTGAAGTTCTTTCCAATTCAATGTTTTGAAATGTCTAAGAAGTTTTAACCAAAAGGCCTTGCTGTGATCAACTCTGGTAGGGAAATGAGAGTAATATTTCACAAGAAATATTTTATTTTTGATGGTACTTTTTCTGAAAAACCACCAATGGAGAAGTGGTGGGATTTGATGACAACATAGAGTTTAACAATGTAATAAACTTATCTAATGGAAAAGGAGATGACAGTTTTCAAAGATATGTCCACCAACAAGAACTGCTGCAGCCAGGTGAGAAATTTCAGTGCTTTTACTTTGAAACTTGATTAGCTTGTGAAGGGATTTTGTGATATAGTAGTCTCTGACACAAGGCACCAAGCCTTTTATGTGCTTTCCACTCAAATGTCTCTTCAAAGGTAGAATAACATGCTCAAGTAAGATTTTAATAAAGTGTTTCATTTATATCAGCTGCAGCAACTCCTCTACCCATGCTCATGACTTCTGGTGTTCCTCTGGTACTGGTGATATTCTTGTGTTTATGTGGAACACTTCTGTAAGCCACACAATTTATAAATGTTATTAAAAAATTGAATCATAATGGCCTATCAGTTACCAAGAAAGAGGAAAGACTCCTAAATCTTTCCTGCAGCTGAAACTGAATGAGTTTGTGAAAAAGTCACAGAAACACCAGGCATGCTCTGCATTCATACCCTGATTCACAGTGTCTGATAGAGGACAAGCAGAAAAAATAACTAAGATGTTTAATTTCTGTACCTGTTTACACTGTTGTTGATGCAGAACCTCTAGAGGGAAATTTGGCCTTGGAAAAATCTTTATTTCAGAGTATAAACTCAGAAGGATGAGCTATGCCCTAAATACTTAATCTACACATTTTGAAAGAAACTTAAAAATAATATGCCATTTTGCACAAGCATGAAAGGAGATCTGTACAGATAGAAAAGGAATAGCAAATGAGGCTCATTGTGATGGGTGAAATAAGATGCAAGGCAAAATTGTTCTTGAGTGTCTTTCTCTAATGATGAAGACTGACAGAAATAAGAGAAGCTAATAAACTTAAATTTTGACTCAGCTTAAATAGTATTTCCAAAGTCTGTTTCAGAAAATATAAACACTCTAAAAAGTAGCCAGAAACCTCATCTGCTCAGCCATCACAGATTTCTTAGCTGTGTTGAAGGCATAGCAACAGAAATTACCCTTCAAATTACTATTTTGTACATTTGCCTGAGTAATATTTTTATGTTTTTAGGAGAGTTCTACTAGTAGTACAAGAACTTTTTCCAGACAAGGACTTAGCTTGGGTTTATGTTAGCATATAATTTGTAAAAGTTTGTAATAAACATGCCTCAGTGAGATTGGAAGGAAAACATCACTACTAACTTCAGGCTACTTGCTTCAATTTAAACCTCAGGTTTGCTATGTGAGCTTCAAAACTGCAGAGAATTGGTGAATCATTATGTAATTAAGACCAGAATTTCCAAAGTAGTCTAATCTTTTTCAGAAATTCTGCTTTGATTGTGGATTTTTACTTTCACTATTATTGACCATAGCCTTATGCCTAGGTTGGGAAGTATACTAGTAGTTTTTCATTCAGATTGAAAGAAATATGCAAGGGATATTTCAATATCTTATGCTTGAGCTGACATCCTTCTACACACCTACTGAAGTAAAAAAGTTTAAGGTGCCAACTGAAGTAAGTTTTACAAATGAGCACTTAGAGAATGCTTGTATAAACAGGGTAAACAGAAGAGAAAAATATCGGTATGAATGCCAGTGGTCAGTCTTAAATTACTACTCTTCTCAGGCCAGTTTTTATACTGGGATATAGGGCAATCATTATTTTTCCAATGCTTTTCAATTTGTGGTAAGAGATAATTTCCTCCCTGCAGTAACTAAAGCAACAATCTGTTTAGCTGTACTTGGAAACTAATCTTGTTAGTAAATGATGAAGCGAAACAAGGGCAAGGACCTATTTACCAAGTTTTTCTGTGGAAGAATTAAGTTTTTCCAAGGTCCCTCTTTTGTCCACACTAAGCAGCTTCTCTGCTCTGGATGAAGCTTGCATACCCTTGGTACAACTTAAGAGCTTGAAAATTAAAGCATGCATCAATGTCTTTGAAAATAGACTTTAGTGACTACTATAATAATGCTTTTTTGTGTGTGTGTGGGTGTGTGTGTGTTCTATTATTTAAAACATGTAGATGTTTTGGTCAGAATTGAGCACAACATTGAGATACTGAGCAAACTCAAAACAGAAAGTTGATCACTTTGAAGATCCGACACTTGAAATTACTTAAAGGCATGATTCTTATTCTCCCAAAATGAAGCTTAGTCTGTGCTTTAACCATCTCGGAAGCTACTGTTCCAAGGTGATGGTGATGAATAATCTTGAACTGAAAAAAAGCTGTTGATATATATCAAATTTAATTGCAACAAATGGTGGCATATTGATAACTAATTGGAATTTTTGTCTTCACTGATTTTCATAAAATAGCGTGCAAGTAAAATAAAGCATTGAAAAAAAAAACAAAAAAATCCAGTTTTAGAGGTGTAAGAGATGAAGAGATTCATTGCCAAATGAGAATAAATGCTTACTAAAAATGCTTCCTAATGCAACTGAGTTGAATGAACTAAATGTGAAAATTTATAAACATTTGGTTAAGCTGCACTCTATTCTTGTTGACACTGAAGAAATAACTGTTTCCCTATTATCTGGAAAACCATTGGAAAACCATTTATTAATGCCAAAGTCAACAGCATCTCAACCAGTCAAAAAACTGTAACATCATGTGAATGATCAATACACGTAAGAAGGTGACTATGGAAGCAAACAGAACAAAATTTCTTCCAACTTGCTGAAAAATTTATTAGAAGTACTTCCTTTTTAGTAAGTGTATCATAAGAATGATGAAACCAGTGGCACAGAAGAACAGCTAAAGGTGTGTGGAAAGAAGAGTGAATAACTGAACTTTTCATAATCACAGCTTACCAAAGCTGGAAATAATAGCTCCTCCTCCAAGACATAGTCTCAGAAGGCTCTATTCTTTCTTTAAAGCAACAAATTCATTGAAAAATGTGTTTAAGAACAGCATCGTCAATTTGTCCAGTAATACTGTTTGTGAATAACTGCAACAGTACAAACTAAAAGTCTACTGAATGTAAAGAGGCTATCAGACTATTTTCTAGGCTATTACTTTGAAGAAAAATATTACACACATTGGTTCATTTAAGAAATGACTTCTGGGACCAATGGCCTTGATCCAGGATTGCAAATATGATGACCTTATTGCATGGCATTTAAGCAAGAGAGAACTTCTTCACTGTCCTCAAAAGGGTGCTGGTTTCCCAAAGGCAAGTCAACTCATTGTACAAATATGATGAGAGTTCTGAATGTGGAAAATGCTTATAGTCCAAATTAAATGTGGGTAGTGCATAGAGTTGAAATCAAAGGTGTAAATTATTATTGTCATAAGAAATTTTAAATGAATGAGCTTACATTCCTCATTACTGTGTCAATCTCAGCACTGCACTGAAATCTTCTGAACAAAAATCATAAATGATAATCTCAGCCATATTTGAAGATTACTGAGACAAGACCTTTACCTTACTGGCTGCCTGTATTTGCTGTTGTTTAGCTCTGCAGAGCCTGAGTTTCATTTGGAAAAGCTAAGTACTATCTCAGTACCAACAATAATAGAGGCTTACAGGGAAAATGCTGTTCTTTACAGAATGTGTGACACAAGCAGTGGTGTCTAAAGCTCGTGAAGATGAAAGGAGTGGAATGTGGGATGCTGGAAAGGGCTGAGAGGGGAACTGAAAACCTAGAGATATATGTGTTTGTTTGTGCATGTGTATGTGTCTGCATACGCCAGCTAAACTGCTGTTTGTTTGGAAGTTTCAGCATTCTTCATGCTAGGTACAGTCCTCTACTCCTGGGTCTTTTCATTCAAATAGAGACATTTGTTTATTATTTAAGGGCACTACATGTTCTCCATTAAATGGAGGCCACACCACAAGCAAAGCTAGCCAGCTTCTGCCTAAAATGTGCAGGTCACAGTTTTTATTGGCAGTTGCTCTCTGATTTGGTTTCCATAGCTTACTAGCTAGAAAAATTGCCTTGGCTATAATTATTTTCCACCTAAGAACAAAAACAGATAAACCCAGGCAAAATGAAGCTACTAACAATCATCTGTAATGTTTTCTTCAGTGCTAACTGTAAGTTAGGCTTTCCATTTTCCCAGAGATACTATACATATCTGTTGAACCTGTGCATATCTTCTCCTTCATGCCACTCCAGATGCCACTGGAGATAAAGCAGCCACTTTCCTGGGTTTATTGATTCCTGAGATCATTCTGTTTCCTTTTCTGTAGTGGCTCTTTCGTTTGGTATGTGTTCCAGTGTGAATGGGGCAGCTTTCATATGGTTTTGGAAGTATGTGACCAGCCATGAAGTCTCAGTGGAACAGCCAGTTTTCTTTTTTTGGTTTGTATTTCTGTAGATATTTACTGGCCTAAATATCTTCCTCTTTACAGCATTCTTCTAAAAATGAAACAAGGCAACTTTCATATTCTCCAGTCATCCTACAAAGTCCTACATGAAATAGACTACTGCAACCTACGAGTATCATAGAAATATTTCTGCCAAGACCACAAGTTCCACTCTTGCCCCTATGCTTCTTATGCTAATGTGCAATGATCTCTTTGAGGAACAACAGCAAGGAGACGGGATAGTTTGAGGTGTAATTGATGGGATGCTGAAGGTCTGGCTGCCGTTTTGGTGGTTATTTTTATAGATTACAAAGGAATTGACCACGCAGCATCATTCTTCTGCTACCTCAACTCGTGGCTGAATCTAACAGCTTAACCTTAATGGTCTCAGCCCTCCATTTAGCCCATTTGGTCAAATAAGGCTAGCGGTAACTGAAAGCTGTTACCAGGTGATGGCTATGTTGAATAATAACTTGTGGAAATCCCCTTAGTGGACTCAGACCAAATTTTATTGACAAAATCTCACTATCTCCAAGTGAATTCCTCCAAAATAAATGCTAACTCAAGGCTCAGGGACAACCACAGGTTTAAAGACGAGGAGGGTGAACTTGTCTCTTCCCTAGAAGTATTGTCTGTATGCCAGCAATGAAGCGAAAAGAGGCGCATTTGTGTCAGCACCACCCAGGCTGTCAATAAAGAACTCCTGCCCTCAGAACTATCAATCACATTCATATGAATTTCCCACTCTTCCAAAATCACTTTCCCACAGGGAAGAGGGATCACAAAATTAAACAGCATTCCTTCTTCTTACATCTTTGTAATCTGTAAGCACTGTGCCTGTCATAGTGCTCCCAGGAGGTTTCCTTAACCATAATGCCTCATCTCTGCAAACAGCTGCTTCCCTTTTGCACAAGATTTTTGGAGACATGCTTCACTTATCAGAACTAAGCCACTGAAAAGCTGGTAAATAACCAAGTTCTGTTGGAAAGATGAAATTGCACTGCAGATAGATGGATTTGCTTAACCTATAAAATAATTCTGGAATAGCTATTGTTTTGGCAAAATTCTAAAATGTAAAAAAGTTTGACTGCTCTTGGCTTCTCCTATTTTTTTGCTTACTTTTGGTAATAACTGACCTCCAATATTCATGTTAGTCTCGTTACTGTTAAGTTAAATATATACACACGTATCTAAGACAGGTTTGACCATTTACTGTCAGTGCTCCAAGGTTAGCTGAAATCTGGACCTTTTACTTTCTCTGTGCTCCACTAATTGAGACTAAAGCTTATGCAAGACTTCCTTGGGGAACACAGGGTCTGAGGTTTTTATAGTCCACAAGGCTAAAATTCAAATATGAACCACAGCTGTTTGGATGGAAGTCCTGGACCTCTTCCTTTTGAACTGTAGTGACCTGCTCAGCCTTACCATCATGTGAAATTCTGAAATCCCTGCACAGATGATGACTGGGATGTGAAAATTGCCTGCCAAGCAGACCTGGGTAAAGTGATCGGTTTACAGTGCTCTAGGATTTGCAGGTGGAAGGACTGCTCTTTCATGCTCCTCTGCTACCCTCTTCCCCTCCATCTCTGTACATATCATTCTTTTATTTATACATATATATATATATATACGTGCAGATTTGATTCCACATTCAGCACCCAACTAACTGAATTGATGTTCTTACTGAAGATGGTGAAGTTCCTCCCTTCTGCCAAGTACAGTTATTTTGTGAGTCCCCAATAAAAGGTAAAATAAGAGAAACAGGATGTGGGGTAAACTAGTCAATCAATTTAAATGGGGATGGACCTCAAGAGCCCTAACACTTAAACACTTTGTCTTCACTTGGCTGTGCTCTATCTTAATTGGGGAGTACAACAAGGACAAACAAGTGCGGCCTCTTCCTACTGTGGATTGTAGCATGAAAATATTTGTGAAGAGGTGGAGTAAGCATTTTTGGGAATCACACTGCAAGAGGAGACATGGGAACTCACTGTGATGCAAAAGGAAATCAAGTGTTGCTCCACAGATGATGTGATTGGCATTGCGAGCTCAGGTGCACACAGACAATCAAGGCACAAAATCAGGACTGAAGCATAATGAACTGCTCCTTTCTTCAGAAAGTTAGTGGGAGTCATAAATACTTCTGTGCCAGCTAGGAAAGCTACAAAAATGAACTAAATCATGACTCTATTTCCATACTGATCCATGCACTTTGGAGTAATAAGTATAAAAGTGCCTTCTTTTTGGTATTTCTGCAATTACATAAATATTTACACTGATAAGTAATTTTGCAGAAGTGAAAAATGATAGGCTGCATGATAGCTATTTAAGGGGACAGGCAGCCCACCTTTCAGTTGCCACGGTGACTTGCATCAAGTTGTAATTGCAGAAGGTGCTTCTGGAAATTAATGGTAAATCTTATATTCCCTTGCATTTAGAATCCAAATCCATTATTTCGTTAATACTGTTAATAATATAACAATTAATCATATAATAATTATAAAAATAATTATATAATAACTATATCTGAATGAATAATAAGTCTTTGTGTGTCCAAGTTAATAGGAATCCTGCATTCGTGCTTACTATAAAATGCAGCAAGCAAAAGCGAGATAAATTCTGTTTAATATGGAAATAATTTTGGCTGCATCTTTGACTTTGTATGACATGGAAACTGGTGATTGTTTATGCTTTGCTACTTTTTTTGGTCTGCATTAAAATCCCACATGAGAAACAAATTTTTTCTAGGAACAAAATGTTACTTTTTTGGGACTGAGTTCTAGTAAGTTGGGTAGTACGTCTGCTTTTTTTCAGCTGGGAAATTGCAATGCATATAAAATCCAGATGGATAGCACATGAGGCTGGAAGCAGCCTTGGCCAATCAGCCATGTCACTTGATTAAAAGAAACCTAATAATTTAAGTAAAAATAGAATCCCAACAAAGTAGTAAGAGCAACAAACTGGCTGCAGCACGGGATTTCATCACAATTCCAATATTGCTTTACTTTTGCTGGTTGGCCCTCTCATAGCTTATCATAAATTAACCTATTTGCATTAAGCATGCGTGGAACTTGTGGTTCATGCCCCAAAATATCAGTGATGGAGAATACATGATAAGCAGGATGAGGAGGGAAATTTGGCATCAGACTTCAGAGGGCCACAAGGACCTATTTCTCTTAGGGCAATGGTGCACTTGAAGAACTCAGCTGAGAGTGTAGCCATAAGAAATCACCCACCCTGGCACGAGCCACACTAGCGCAGACCAGTACTTTTTGTATGGATTTTGCCTGTGTCTATCAGAAGGCAAGTAAATAAACACATATCAGTGCAATGACAAGGTCACTCTGTGGAAAAATCTCCCATGAGATTCAGTAGATTTTTTGGGTGAGATTGTCTAAGGCAGCCTGTGAAGAAGTCCCAAACAGGACTTGCAGAGGGATGGAGCCACATCTGGAATCCCTATGGGCAATTGGAGGAATGTTTATTATTCTTTGTTTATTATTTTGAGTGTGTACTCTCCCTCTTCCTTTCTTTGTTTCTCTTTGTTATTTGTGTAATAAAATTCCTCTAGGCGTACAAAGTAAGTAAGTCATCTGGAATTGTGCAGTTCCCTCTGCCAGGAAGCTGGAAAAGCCTCTCTCTCGTGCAGAGACAAAAATATGGGCTCGTCTCAAACACAGAAATTACAGAAATATTCACCATTTGCCTTTGAGTTATATTTACATAGGAAAGAACTGCAGCAAATACGTGTGCTTCTTGCTGTTAAAAAATTGGCTTTTATCCTGCCCAAGGTGTTGTGTTTATTTAAAAGTTGTTGAGAAATAATTTGTACATTCTAAAATAAAGCATGCAAAATATATTAAAAGGGCCCAATGACAAAGTTGTTTTTTTTTCTGCCAGTGGGTACGGAGAAGGAAAAGGAAATGAGTAAGTAGAGAGGAGCGTCTTTATGGCCACATGGCTAGTGAAAATTTCTATTTATTCTTTGGGGAAAAAGCAAAGTAGCTGCATAGTTGCTGGTTGGATAGGTGCCGGGACTATTTTTATTGGCAGGCAGCTCTGAGTGGCTGAAAGGTGGTCATTAACACCCTGACACAAAGTGCTGACAGGGCGATTATAAGATTAACACCCTATGCTATATTAACAGTGTCAAAACCTCCCCATACCTGTCAGTGAGAAATAATGGCATGAAGGAAAGCATTATAGACATGCTGAGACTTTAACATTGAAATACCATGCAGCTATTCACTTTTTGAAATTGATCTCAATATCTAGATGACCTGACTGAAGGCTCATAAAATAAAGGAATGTGATTTAAATGGTAGCTTCACCAAATCAAAAAATGAATGCAAATGTTAAGCCACCCAGCTTATTTACTCTCTTGTTGACACTTATAGCCCTGATCTCTCTCAATAGAGTTATGGTTTGAGATCTCATAAATTTAGGATTTGACCTTAGGACTTGAGAAAAACAGAGCTATCTGGAGAATATTATTACTGATGTACAAGGCAAAATTCAACCTCAGTCTTCCTCCAGGATCACTAGTCATCACAAACTATTTTTATCAGTGAGAGCCTTAGGACCATAAGGACCAATCTGTATTTAAAATGTCTCTGCTCCATGTTCACTGCAACTGGAACAGCAAACCCTCTAGCACAGTTGTCCTGGAGAATCTCCAAAGAAGGGCAACAAAGCCTGTGAAGTTTATGGAGCACAGGTCTTATGGAGAGTGGTTGAGGGAAATGGGATTGTTCATTCTGGAGAAGGGGAGGCTCAGGGAAGACCTTATTGCTCTCTACAGCTACTTGAAAGTAGGCTGTGGTGAGATGAGGGTCAGCCTCTTCTCCCAGGTATCAGTGATAGGATGAGAGATGACAGCCTTAAATTGCACCAGGGGATGTTCAAGTTGGATATTAGGGAAAATTTCTTCTCAGAAAGAGTAGTGATGCATTGGCACAGGCTGCCCAGGGAGGTGGTAGAGTCACTGTCACTGGAGGTGTTCAAGAAAAGGGTGGACGTGACACAGAGTGACATAATCTAGAGCAGTTGTGGCAATGACTTGATGGTTGGACTAGATGATCATAGTGGTCTTTCCAACCTTGATGATTCTACAATAGCTTCAGCTATACTGCTTTATACTGCCATAAATTCTGCAAGTTTTGATTAAGAGGATAAGCTAGGAGAAGAAAAGTTCTTCCTGTAAGACTAAATCTATACCTTCACTAAAAAGTAAAAAATATTGCCCAAGGTTGCCAGACAAAGCATTCTTTCCGTCTTTTTGTTGTTATATTTTATGTTGTATATGATGATAACACAGCCTATATGTCTCTGAGACTGATAAATAAAATACAAATTAAATATTTTTACAATACTTTGGTTTCTAAAACAAGATAAAGACATGGTCAAATCACCCCACGTTCCAGGAAATACTTCTGAGTTGCATAAAAAAGGTTTGATAGTTTTAAGTGGGATTTGAGGGGGTTTACAGAATGTCGCAATGCCATCCTACCTTATTGAAACCCCTTACTAGAAAAGTATATGTAATTAACTTAGCATGTGTTACGAATGACTTAAGCTGCATCTGAAAAGTTCAAGTGTCTTGGAAATAGATCTTACACAAACGTTTAATAACTAAACAAGGATAAAGGATGGATTAATGGCTGTAGTTTAGTTTGGAGGCTTCTGGAAGATAATGCCAAAAATTCACTAGTACTTTCAGAGCTTCTATGAAATGAATACCATGCCTGCAGAAAATTGAGCATTTATTATAGCAACTGTTCAGAATTGCCAAAGGTAGGGAGTTTCCAATAAATAGGATTCTAGTTCTAGGATACTGGAACTACCCGTTAAAGTATTTGTATGTGTAATTTTATTACAGCATCTGCTTTGGCTGAAATGAAGGTCTCCAGGGCAATTCTGAACTTTCAAGTTGTCTGCAGAATGGAGTGTTTTCATCTAAGTATCTTTTCTACTTCAAAAAAATGAAAACTCTGACTTAATTTAGAGAAAATGATGTTTAATCATGTTTTACTAATGATATGCGTGCAGTTTTCTGTGATGATGAGAGCCTCAAAATACTTTCTGAAATGCTAGAAACACCTTTAGAGATTTTTGGTGTTTCACATATTTGAGTGATTTTTTCAAAGCAAGGCAAAGTCAGTGCTATCAAGATAGTTGAGCATTCTGTGCTCTTAGTTATAGTCATACCATGTGGTCATCGAAGACACTCGATTGGTGAGAATTCACGTATGCTGCAGTCTTCTGGGGCTTCAAGTAATATATAAAGGCTTTGTTTACTAAAAGAATATTGCTGTAGACTTCAACTGCAAACTGTGTAAGAACAATTTTAGCCATTCAGTGAATGTATACTTCACTCTGCTTTATTTTACCTTTCTTAGTAGCCCTGAGTGACTCTGTGGGAAATCCTGTGCCCTGTTTAATGTATCTCTGGAAGTATGCAAAACTCAGAGATGCTGGCTCTTATACTATTTCACAGAAAAGGGAAGACTGTGCAGCAGTCCTGTTTGCCAGGTGAGTCAGAAACAGTCTCCTCAAGTTCTGCTTGTCCTGGAAAGAATTAAGAGGGGACTATGGGTTTGGTAGAGCTAAACCCAGCAATCAGTGTGTTCTACAGCCTCACTGGCTCTGCATGCTGAATGGGAGCAGAACAACAAGCTCTATGTGCTAATCCTTATCCCTTTCTTTCTGGACATCTTCTCTGTGACAAGAGAGCATGGGTCGCGTTCTGCCCTCATCCTTTCTGTCACAGTTGCAGATCAAGACACACTTCATCAAAGCCTGCTTGGCACTCAACTAAAAAAAGCCATAGCACAATGAAAGCACAATGAAAATGAAAGCCACTAAATAGTTAATAAGCTATGAAATCGTGTGTAGACATGAAAGGGGAGGAGAGCCACCCACGACTGTGTTCACAAAGGAGTGGAGATGTAAGAGATGACCTTCCATGACCACTAAATAGATAACTTCATCAGGATGTTCTTGTTCCAGAACATTAGCAGATTCTTGCATGTCTATCATGCTGAAGGGACAGAAACTTTACTGTAGTTATTTGGAAGGGTTTTTGAATGAGTGAGGAATATATACATATACATACATACATACATACATTTATATATATATAAAACAAATGTATTATATATACAGTGTTTATATGGACTGTGGTGCTTATCTCTAGTAGGGAGTTTATGAACACTACCTGAGTACTACAGTCCTTAAACTCAGGTTGCCTGGCTTGGCTCTGCTGTCTCATACCAGGAAGAAAAAAATGTGTGCTTAGCAGCTAAGATCCATGCTCTTGCAATCCTTTGCAGTCCAGGCCCCACCAAAAAGCCATTTAAAAATGGCAGGTGTAACTCTGCATTGTTTTAGCATTATGTGACAAGCAGTACATCATTTCAGTCTCTTTAAGAAAATAGCCATATATTGGATCTTTGCCTCTGACATACTGGTGAGTGATGTAAAACCCATCTACACTAGAAATAAAATCTCCTGTTTCTCTAGAATAAGTAAATTTCCATTGCTCGGTGTACACAAATTATGTCACCTGCCACCCTGATATTATTCTTGAGGGACAGCATACTTTACCAGCTAGTTACACTTTGCCCAGTAGAAGTACTGAGTTCATTCTGATTTATTTGATTTTATGAAGTTAGTAAGACTGAGAAACTTTGTCCTAGAAATGCTGTTCTGTGTTGCACAAGGTCACCCCTTGCACTAAGCAAGCAGAGAGAGAAAGTGGACTGGAGCCTGCACTATAACACTGAAAACCACGCCTTTGTGCCCTCTCATCCACAGTGCTTTGCCTTTCTTAAAATATGCTAAGATAGATTTTAATGCAATTCCAGAGCAATATTCATTTTTAAAAAACATGCTATGGACTAATAATTCAGGAACGTTTCTTTATAATTGTGCTAGGTGGATCAATTTTATTTTTTCCCTCTTTACTTTCCAGGCAATTTTAAGAACATAAGCAGAATGCTCCATTTGTCCTTTTTATACAGAAAAACCCTCACATTTATGAGTGACATCATGATGAATCACAATAGCAACCAGAAATAGAAGAATTCCTGCTTGTACTACCGCAGCTTTGGGATGAGTTAAAAACGGACAAACTACTGAACAGTGACTACTGTCAACAGCTGGCTTTTGCCAAAACCTTCACAGATTCAGAATGGGAAGTTTACATCATTTAAAAAATCCACAAGTAGCGACAGATGAAATTCAACCCCATCCGCAGCACTGCTTGTCAGCACAGCAGTATTGGAGACACATCACATCAACACAAAACAATGACATGCATATGTGCCCGTAGACCTCACCACCCCATCACCATCCCCCATGCTGAAGTCTCAGTTGTACAGACAGCAAAATACAGCCATACCTGGAGGCAGGAACAAGGTGAAGAGCCCGTGGTAGCTGTGTTGGCTTCACTGCCATTGTTACCATTTGTTGATCATTATTTGTCAAGATTTATGTCTGTTTAGAACAAAACAAGCATTGAAAGTTTTGAAGGGTTGCTTAATGGAGAGAACAAGTTTCAACTTTATTCCCTGCTTTCATGCAATCAGAGGTTATGTTTATTTAGAAAGCTAACATTTATACAGATTATGCACTTTCAGTGCTTCCATGCCAAAAAATACATGACTAAAATGGGTCTTTCCATCACTCTTTCAGTTTTTGACCTATGATTGTTTTTACAGGAACTGGATCTTTTAAGCAATAGCCTCTGGTAGAGTAAGAGGAAAGCACAGCACCTTGTGCAATAATTTGCAAAAAGTGGCTTAGGCTAAAGGTTTTAAGCAAAATGCATTTGAATCACTCAGCTTTCCAGACTACCCCAAACACTGTTTGATTAGGATAATTGCCAGGGCGAGTAGGAAGGGTCACCAAGCAAAGCTAGGTGGTAGTGGAGGTCATCAGTTAAGGAAGTATAACTTTGAAGCAGTGTGAAACTTTTTATTTATTAATCCTCCCAATAAACTTTTCAAAGTCTTAAAAACAGTGAAGTGAGAATTATTACAGATTGAGAATTGAGCTCCCAAATCAGTGAATAATTATTCAAGCTGTAAATATGCTTTGTTGCATGTGCTGTTGATTATTCTGCTCTTGACAACATTTAAAATGTTGCTGTTTTGTAAGTAAGAAAGAAATGTTTGTGTCATGTTTGTATGGAAGTGCTTATTTAAAACTCATTTTAAAAATCCACTCACAGCAAAAAAAAAAATCCAGGAAAATTACTATGGTCAACAAGATCTATCTTGCCACTGTCCTTTATTTTTTAGTGACTTGTCCTTAGGTGTCAATTTCCAGCCTCATAAATGCTTTGTTTTTGTATCATTGTGTAGAAGTGGTACTGAGCCATGTGAACAAGCGCTAGAAATCTCCGATTGTGTGCAGTTGAGGCTCTTGCCTAGGAGATAAGAGTTTTCCTATGGAACCATTCAACAAAGCAAGAACATATGAAAAAGAAATGTCTTTCTGCTTTCCAATATTTTTTCAGCTGAAAAACAGTGACAAAGCTTAAGGATGTGATTTTTTTTTTTTCCCCTCCACGTTCTCACACTTTCTAAATGCTTTCCAACTGGCAAAACAGTCAATGTTACTTTGTGTTCTCTCCTGCCTTTAGAAATAAAGACAGTCTGAAATGCAGGAAAGCTCTATTTGAAAACAGTCCTAGTATTCCTTTATTTTGAACTATTCTTGAAGGAAGGAGTAGGATTTGTTTGTTTTTCTTTTCACAATAAAAAATGAAAATATTCAGAAACATTCTTCTCTGAAACACCACTCTGAGTTTATCAGAAGTTAATCTTTAAGTTGCGGTTATTTCAAACTCCCCTTTATAGGGCAGTCTTTATTTCAGCCAGTCTATCATACAGAGTCACAGCCTCTCCACAAATTTTTCAGTTTTTTGCTTTAAATAGAGATTGGGAAGTTGATTTGCATCAGCAAAGTGTTCATTAAAAAGGATTAAACATGGGTAAGTGCCGCAGCCCCATGAAAGAAAACAAGGCTAAACATCATGCATCTCATTTTCATTGGTCTTGGCCCAGAAACACCACCAACCAGCAAGACTGAGATGTCCAACTCCCTTTTTCTTACCCCTCTATAAAAGGAATTTTATTTTGTTGCCTCACAGCTTCCCTTGGTGACTGTGAGCACTCAGCTCCCACATGTGGGGTTCAGGAGCATGGATGTAGGTAGCACTGCCTCTCCATGGCTTCCAAGGTGGGGAAGCTCCCCCAGACATCAGTGTAGATAGATCATGACCTCGAGATTTCATGAGAGGATTTCATTTCTCTCATCTCTCTTGCTTGCATTGCCACTTGTACCTAGATTCTCCCCATTCCACAGCCAGAGGTAAGTGATGCTCAACACGAGCCCAGTAAACCTTTACTGAATCATAGAATGGCTTGTTGGAAGAGACCTTAAAGATCACCCAGTTTCAACTTCCTGCCATGGGCACGGTTACCAATCACCAGATGAGGCTGCCCAGGACCCCATCCAACCTGGCTCTGAATGCCTCCAGGGATGGGATCTTCACCAAAAGTCCACAATAGCCTCTAAGTGAGGAAAATAATCCAATTTATGTGTAACAGCTGAGCTGCCACATTTCTTTGTATGGGGCTACCCTTCTCTGTTCCTTCATGTAGGTGTTACAATTAACAGGCGTGCTGCAGTTAATGAAGATCTCTGTTCCTGCAAAGGCGAGGAGAGTTCTCACTTTCAATATATTTCTGATCACTTACAATCCTACAAAGCTTAATGAAGCGATTGTAGGGTTTAGCAGCCTTTCATCCTATAATTACATGTTTTGTTTCAAGAATTATATTAAAGCTGGGGATGGAATATTTTCAGAAGACTTGGTAAATAACTGAGATGCACAAGACTATTTATTAAGAAAATCTGCCTGGAATTAAGTTCTCCTACAACATTTTCTATACTTCCTACTTGAAGACTGGCTGGAAATCTGAGAAGAGCTGTTCTGTTCCAGCTGAAGTGAGTAGGTGCCAAGGTTTTAGAAGGCTGAGAGAGGCAAGGGGAGGAAAAGAGAGTTACACTTTTTTTCTTTAGAAATTCAGGTTCATCTTGAGCTTTGGGAAGCGGTTACAATTCACTTTTGTTTTGTCTAAACAAATTTCTTCACTTTTATTTTGTCTGAATCATCTGGCTGAAGTAAAGCTTGGGCTTTTCTTCCTCGAGGATTTACACTGAATAAATAGGTTTGGTCACAAGGCATAAGCTGAAGCCTGTTTGTAAGAGCTCATCTATTCCATGAGGGCACACAGGAACCTCTTTGGCAATGCACAAAAGACCAGGTCAGCCCAAATTATTTAAGATGTACTTGCACCGGGTTTGGCCCAACTCCAAATCTGAACTATGCTGCCTGGGATGATCGCTGGCACAAGAACATATATTGAATATCAGTCAGTATGAAATTATTCTGATGTGAACTGATACATTATCTGAAAGAACAGGCTCCATTTCTCCCTGTTTGTGTTAAAATAACTGCAGTTCCATCTTTAAAGGATTGAGGTAGCTTTCACGACTGATATCAACATAAAACCTTTGAAATTATTGTCTGAAATGAAATAGAATGGAACATCATCTGAAAATCCCTGGCAGAAATGCTGGCGTAAAAGACTTAGTAAATACTTTACTATATTTTCACCTTTGAAGAGGAATTTATTGCTGTATAGAAAGGTGTGCCCTGTGTTTTTGTGTACATGTGATACAGACTTCACCAGAGGAATAGATGAACATCTACATGTACAATTTGAGTAACCAAATGAAAAGATACATATAAATCACTCTGAAAGTAATGCCTCCTATATTTTTTCCATGGAAACTGCAACAGATGCAAACAGCACAATAACATGACTTGATAAAGCAAATTTTCAGCTGCAAAACACTGTTTTTCAACATAAGCACCACCACTAGCTGTGCATTTTCAGCAATGAACAAAAGCATGCATGCTACACTCGCACAAATCTGTACAAGCAGGGATGACCCACTGCTGCTGCCAACACTGCTGAAATGCACCATTCACTGCCTCACTGTGCTCACATCCACTATTTGTATTCCACAAATGTTCAGCAAGTGTCAGTGAATGTCAGTGGGTGCCTCTGTTTCCACATGGAGGAATTCAGTGACACACCTTTGCTTCACACACTCTTCCATGTCAGATGCCATTGTGAAAGACTGCCCCTCTGCTGCCATCTGTCACAAGGCAGCAATATGTAACAGACTGTGGGTGAGAGGTTCAGCCACTACTGCCATACCACCAATGTAGACCTCTGGTATTGTGGGCCAATAAATAGGAAGCATTACTTTCAGTACAACCCTCCTACAGGTGCTTACCACAGAACAATCACAATGACATTGAGTCAAGGATAATGGCCAAAGTTATTTCAAGTGCAAAATTGAAGAAGCTAAGAAAGAAGACAGGAGAGAAATTGCAGCCAATTCATACATCCACCGTTTTTCCAACCAAGCATTGTGGTAGACTTTTTATTAGCAGAAAATGTAGTTTAAGGATATGAAATGTGGGCGAACTCAGAACAGTAACATTTTTATCTATAGAGAGGGGTGCCAAGATCACAAAGGGTAAGTATGAACACTCAGAGTTTCTCCCACAAGCTCTAACTCATATCAGTTTTAGATTTTGAGAGCAGAAAACAGAGAGAACATCCTCACTCAAAGCTATAGAATGATTCAAATGCCATCTCTACAAATGAAATATCCCCACTCCAAAATAAGAAAAAAAAATAAGAAAAACACGGCGTCAGTAAGATAGTAACAAACACAAAATATTTAAGAAGGATGGCACATGCTGTGCAATGGTAGTTTAGCTCCAGTGTGTTATAATCAACATGAAAAATGATTTCTTCTAGCTATTTCTTGTCACTCTCCTCCAAAACAGTGACTGCGTTTTTTCTGGTGCACATATTGAAATACTGCACTTTGGGGTTTTGATCCTCTGAATGGTTATTCTTTCAAAAGAGTCCCTGCTAAGATGTCTGAGTCTGATGGCCACGGGTCTTTCAGCAGAGCAGCTCTGTCTTATACCGTGCTACCACAAATAAACACTGTATTGAGCAGAAGTGCCAAAAGAGAGAAAAAAAAAATCTCTTTCTTTCCTTGCAAGGCCAAACATGCTGTCTTTGGACAGATTTCAGTCTTGCTTTAATTCATTAAAATAAGTGAAACAAAATCACCATTTACATCCTTGACAGCTGACAGGTTTTATGTGTTCTTACTGCTCCTGCCAAGTCAAGGAAGGAAAAAAAAAAAAGGAGTTTTCATTCAGCTCTGTCATGGATCTTCGGAGTGCTGGAAGTGTGAGAGATGTCAAAATGTATTCATAACAATGACATACAGTACCTGAAGGCAGGAACGTATTATGCTAGTGTACTGGTGTAAAGGAAGTTACAATTCTCCTTTTTACCCACAAGCCCACAAGAACATCAGAAAACATACCAGTCCTGCAAGAGGGAGTGATTTGCTTTCTACAGAGTCACCTGTTCCAAGTGCTTTCTGATCATCAGATTGCTTTCCAAGATATACTAGATAAATTCAGTTCAGCTGCCGAGCTGCCATAGGCAGATCCTGCCATGACCATATCCCCAATCAGTGACATGAGAAAAATGAGAAAAGTGCTCTTCTGCACTGCACATCAATTGTTTGGGTAGGAAGAGTTTGCCATTCTGTCTGCTTGTACTTGTACACAGCAACATAAAAGGAAACATTATAGTGAAAAGCAATGTCTAGCATATTGTGCTAGATAACCTTAGAGGTCTTTTCCAGCCTTAACGATTCTCTGATTCTATAATTCTATATACTTCAGCAGAAACTAGGAACAGAAACGACCACCAGCTTTTATGTTTTGCAGCCATTCCCTGGCCCAGCTAAGACAGAAAACCAGAAAGACAACCACTTAAAAAGCTCTTAAGAGGTAAAAGGTCTGAGGCATGATGCAAACCCCCAACGTTTCATGTCGTGATGCACATAGACCACAGCCTATATCACATTGCTCAAGAATGCACACCTTGAGTGAATACTGTCCAATCATATACATCTGAGCTGTATACAGTGTATTTCTTTGCCAGAAAGGAGATGTACAGTAAAGCCAGGCAGTTGTTTGAACTCTGTGGCACTGTGAAAAGTTATCTAGATCACAGTTCAACAAAACCTTAATTGCCCCTCTAATTATGACGGTGACAAAGATAAATTAGAAATTGGACCTGCTGCTATTGCATTTCTTAGTCTCACTACCCATCCCCCCAAATATGCAAGTTAAACCTGCCTCAGCACATACGAGATGAAACTTCCTATTTTAGCCCAGCACAGCTGTTTACACTTGAGAGAAATACTACTGAAGAAAAAAAAGAGTCCTGTGATATAATTACAATCCATTAGCGTACCATCATTGTCATTTTCAGAGGCATTTAGGAGGGAGTTGTTGCAGATTTCGGAACTGAAGCCTCACTCGGGAAGCACAGATGCCAGATCATTATTCCTGGCTTTAACAAAAAAAAAAAGAATTGCATATGGTCAGAGGTGATATTTACTCCCTGCAGTACATTTCACATAGCAGCTATCTCGTCAGTCTTTGTAATACTCTTTGTATTACTTGACTGGGTCATTTTAATTTTGCTGTGGATATTTACTTTAAAATCAGCGTTATTCTTTGATCAGCAACCCCATATCTGTGATGGTGAGAATAGCTTGGGGTTGCAACTTAAAGACCACAAATATGACTAGTCTTGGCTCTGAAACTTTGAGACCCGTAGGCACAGTCTTTTTTTTACAAAATGCAATAATTATAGCATGCATATAGCCCTAAGCAATTTCACTTATTAAGCCAACAATTGCTTAAAATGGCAAGCTGCTCTTGGAAAAATCGACTTGCTGCTTTATGCCTGTACAAGGTACCTTTTGCCTTACATAAAGTTTCAGAAAACTTAAACCTGTGACAATTGTCTGCCTCTGAGATGCAGTTACAATGGGATAATAAGTAGACTTAGTTAAATTGCTGTACTCAGCTTTACCCACGGTACATTGATGGAACTAGCAAAATGATTTGTTCTCCACAGTACTAACTGAAACAAAACAAAAAAACGCAAGTGAAAATGTGCTTTGTGTGAGGGTGAACAATAAAAATACTGCACTGAAGGAGCAGGAAGAGAAATAGAGCAGTGTCTTTCACCATATCTGGTTATAGGATTTGTGTCTAAGAGACTCATCTAACCTCATCACCTTTTGGACTTTCTGCTGGAGAAATGAATCTGATGCGCCAACTCTCAGTTTATAGCAAGACTGTAAAATCCTCACACAAGTGCCCGTGATTGTGCTATGAAACTGGAAGGATGAAAAGAATCAGCAAGCAGAACAAGCAAAGCTGAAGAAGCAGAGAAATGCTGAAATTCATTTCTTATTTCATTGCATTTGTGAAAGTTTTACATAGCAATAGGAGATTATCTTGGCTATGAACATGAAACTTCTCACTGAAAGGCAACCAGAAGCATCATTGTTGATCACTAACAGTTCTTGGTAAAATTATATGCCAAGCCAAAGCTCACCAAAGTGTGATGAGTACACCACTGTGACTTGAGCAGACACTATCTGAATGAGGAATTTGGACGGGTACTTCTCTCAGTCAACCAAGAGAGTTCTGAAACACATTTTCAAAGGAGGAAGTTGCAGATTCCCATAAACCCATCACAAACCCCAGTAGAATAGGAGAAATTCTTATACCCAGGCTGCAATTATGAAGCCCAGCAGGCTGTATATAAAGTAAGACTCAAAATATCTCTGTGAAAAGACAGAGCTCTGAATGTTGAGGACCCAGCATGAGGTACAGCATCTGCATTGGTCTGGTTGGTTCAGAGAAACAGCACAGATAATAGTCATGTATTTTCTATGCCTAAACTGGCTTTGAGATCTCCTGTCATCAGTGAGTTGCAAAGCTGAGAGCTGGCTGTCCTCCCCTGGAGAGGAGTGCCTTTCGCCAGGCTATGATGTATGGCTGGACATGTGCAAAGTGTTGGCAGCTTTAGAGGCTCTGGAAGTCTTCAAGGTAAAAAACGCTTTCTGAAAGTAAGATTACTTTCATTACTGAGTTGATGTGAAGCTTATTTATTTTCTATGAGGTATCTTTTCAAATCACTAAATTATTTTATTAGTTGTTTTCATAGGTTATACTACAAGGGCACGATTTTGTGATTGAATGAAAGATTGCCTCTTGCCAACTTCATTTTACAAACAGCCTGGGGCTCCCTCCTCTTTAAATACATATCCAAGAGTGGGCTGGATGTGTATGGGAAGTGGAGAGATACCTTGGAAACAAAAGGAGCTCTTGTATAAGTTCTGTTTTTTGAGAGTTTTGTTTAGACATTTACATTGTCTAAAATAGCTTATGATCCTTTGGAGACTGAAAACAATGACAATAACAAAGTACTTCTGTACTCTGTTCAGTGCTGATCAAATGACTTCACAATTGTTTATCATTGGCATACTTTTGCTTTTGCCATATCAAGTAAATCTCAAAAATCACAAAATTTTGTGATTGTGCATCTGGGAAAGTTTTGCTTTTCCACATGAAATATAGTGCAGTGGAATACTGGGACTACCAAAAAAAGCTATCTCCACACCTTATAAATGGTGCAGTTGTAAAAATTATTAAGCAGTGGATCTTAGTCAGAAGGGCTATAGGACTATGGAGAAATCAGTCAGTAGCATGACTTGAGTTGAAAGAAACCTCAAAGATCACCCAGTTCCAACCCCCTGCCATGGACTGGTTGTCTCCCACTAGACCAGGCTGCCCAGGGTCTCACCCAACCTGGCCTTGAGCACCTCCAGGGATGGGGTATCCACATCCTCTCTGGGCTTTCAAAGCCCAGCTTTCTCAATCTTTTTTTCCATAGGAGAGGTGCTCCAGCCCTCTGATTATCTTTGTAACCTCCTCTGGACCTGCTCCAACAGCTCCATGTCCTTCCTGTACTTGGGACTCCAAGCCTGGACAGTACTCCAGATGGGGCCTCACAAAGGGCAGAGTAGATGGGGAAGAGCATGAATTATCAAACATTAATTCTTTCTGGTATTGTAAAGTTTTTATCCCTTTGGATGAGGGAGTAAAGAATGTCATGGCACAGGAATTCAAAAATATTTCTAGAAAAGATGAAAGCATCATTTGTATGATACAACCTACTATGTAATGCCTCCGTATGTCAGAATGATATTATCTCTTCATTTCCTTCCAAACAAAAGACTACATATTTTCAGCATGGTAAGAATTTTGATCACAGTACAATTG
The DNA here is from genome assembly GCF_019238085.1 of Lagopus leucura. NCBI lineage: Eukaryota > Metazoa > Chordata > Aves > Galliformes > Phasianidae > Lagopus > Lagopus leucura. The sequence goes on along the minus strand of NW_024962264.1, from coordinate 32,791,706 downwards.
CATTTATCAAAACTGTATTTTTCCTGTAAAATGTTCTTCTCACAATAAGTTTTTCAGTACCTTACTATTTTTCTCATCTGCCCATATATGACAGTGGAAGGAAAATATCTGCAGTGTGCTGTAAAAATCCATGGTAGGCTCCATTTAGTATATTCAGAAAGCCCCAGAGGGCATCAAACACATAAGTTTTATGTGTTTGAAGCCAAAGATGTTCCATGCTGGGACATAGGTTGTCACCATAATGGCTTGTGATTATTATGTAACTGTGTGGAAGTTGTTTTTGCTTTCCAAGTGACTGCAGCTGCAAGAGCATTGCTCTTTGCTGAGGTACTGAACTGTTCACTTGAAGTAGGCGCTCCAGTATCCTCACGCAGCTGTGTGCTGCTGGACACTTAATTAATGAAATGAAGGAAGACTGCAGATAGCACGGTGACACAAACATTGGCAAGCTGACAGCGAAAAGTTGTCTCTACACACACCCTTGATTGGACCCAGTGTCCTTCCTTTGACCCTCAGCTCCTTCCTTTGGCTTTGAGTTATGAGTGTAAGCACTCCCAGCTATTTCAATATATCTTCTTCCTATTTTCCTTCCAGCACAGAAGATATTCCCATTTTACTCATAACAGAAGTAAACACATCTTGTGGTGCTTGGTGAGCCTCAGCTCCATCCACTGGGAGCGATTCATTAAATTACTGAGCTCAGATTTGCAGAAGCATTAATATGCTTTGTTCCCAGTGCAGCCTGTAAGAGTCAGCCCTCAGCCCTTAAGAATATCAAGTTCTGTCATAGCATTAAACTCAGCATCATTTGGGTAGGTTGTGCTATCAACATCCTCATATTTGGAGGATTTTCTCTTCACTAAATGAAAGAACATTTCATCGCTGAAAAGCTTGATGTTATAGTAGCACTACCTGCAAAACTGTTCTGGTACATCTAGACGGATGCCTTTTTTGTGCTCAACCTCCCACATGATACAAGACAAAAGGGAGTTAAGGCTGATCCTGAAATGTCTCCTGTGCTTGACTGAAGTGACTCAGGGAGAAGTGGATAAGTGGAGCAGTCTAGGGAAGAGCCAGAGCTCATCTTCAGCTACACAAGACAAAAAGGCTTGGCAGTGCTGCTAAAAGAAATGGCCCAAGGGGCATTTCTCCCTACTGTGTAAGAAACCTTAATTTCACCCAATATTCCTAATGAAGAACTGGCTTCAAACAGAGTATCTGCTGGTGGCAGGATCACTACTCCTCATGTCATAAGGAGGTGGATGGGAGAGAAAAGGAGGGGAAAAAAAAGCTATGCAGGAAGCTCTGAAGCTTTGTGTGCAAGTAATACAATCCATAAGCAATAAACTTTTTCTTTCTCTGACTTTTGTTAGTTACAAAAAATTGATTCAATAACCTGCAGTTTAATTTTTGTGCTTTCCTGGGGTGAAGTCAAGGATGGCTGCAGAAGACAATCACTGGGGGTATGTCACAAAGTGTGGCACATTATTAACAACAAGTACCAGCAAAGTGCTCCTCCACGTATCTACATGGGAAAAGACTTACATGCAAAGCCAGAAGCCTCTGTGATAGACAAAGAAAATTCCCCTAAGTAGTTGAGGAGTAGAGAGAAATCAAAAATTACTCCCTGGACAAGGTACTATATGACATGTTTCTGTCTGAACAACCAAAAAAAATGAGGAAAACTGAAGAAATTAAAGACAAATGCAGGCAATTGTCCACTGACTACAAAGCTTTTCATTTATGTGGGGCCAAAGTCACACAGTAGCATGTAAAATCAGACAAATGAGCAAACTGCCAAATAAGAATTGCATTGTGAGAAGTGGAATCTTAATTACCTTTTTAAAATGATGACGCTTCGTTACATAACAATTTTTTAATGATGCTGCTCAGAGGTCCTTCCTATCCTACAGTCATCTGTTTCTAAATAGCTAAGGCTCTGAATAGGAAAGTTAGTGGTAGATAAAAGGGAAGGAGTTTCCTCTTGTTTGGTTTCCCACTATGGGAAGTATCTAATAATGAACATCAAGAGCGAAGTAACAGCAGTCAAGCTTACCTGTGTCCCACCTCTCCACTAATCTTGTTTACCCATCAACATCTCCGGAACAATTTCTTCTTCATTCGCATTCCTGAACAGCAGCCTTTATTATATGGTGTACCACATCCTAACATTAATTAGCACTTCACTGGCAGGCTAAGTATCATTTTTCAAAAGGACTACAACTAACAAAATAAAAGAAATCCCTTTTTAGTTCAAGCAGCTTTGCTTCTTTCCCTCTTTTCAAAGTGATGGTGTCAAATTGTTGCTTCCCTCTTGCAGCCTATAATCATAGAATTATTTGAGTTGGAATGGACCACCTAGTCCAGTTCTCCTGCAATGAACAGGGACATCTACAGCTACAGCATGGTACTCAGCCTGACCTTGAACATCTCCAGGGTTTGGGGCATCCATCCCTTTCCCTGGGCAACCTGTACCAGTGTCTCACTGCCATTATTGTAAAAAAACCTTCTTCTTTATGTCCAACCTCAATATCTCCTCCTTTAGTTTGAAACCATTTCCCTTGTTCTATCACAGCAGATCCTGATAATGAGACTGTCCTCTTCTTTCTTACAGCCTCCCTGTAGATAATGAAAGGTTGCTCTCAGATCCCTCTGAACCCTTCTCTAAACTGAACAGCCCTCGTTCTCAGTATGTCTTCATAGGATAGGAGTTCTATCCCTAGGATCATTTTTGTGGCTCTAATCTGGATGCACCTCAACAAGTCCACATCTCTCCTGTATTGAGGACTCCACATTTGGACGCAGTACTTCAGATGAGGTGTCACTAGAGCAGAGCAGAAGGGCAGGATCACCTCCCTTAACCTGCTGGTCATGCTTCTTTTGATGCAGCCCAGAATACAGTTGGCTTTCTGGGCTTTGAGGACACACTGCTGGCTCATGTCCAGCTTCTCATCCACCAGTCCTCCTACACTGCTCTAAACTAGCAATAATGGAAATATTTTCCAGTGTGCAATGGCTTTCACTTGTCTAATGCCTTTCACCTGAATATTTTAAAGCACTTGGCAGTAGCAAAGGGTGGAGAAGGTTGTTGATCATCTCAGATTTTGTTCTGTTTATATGGGAAGTTACAGGCAAAGAAGTGGTAAGTAATTTGCCACAGGTTACAGAATGACTCATCAGCAGTCAGTAACAAAACCCAGTTTTCTGGAGTCTCTGATCATTCTGTTCACAAGATAATCCAAAGAGAATGTTGATTTCACTTTGACTCAAAATATAGTAACATGTATTGTGTAAAAAAGTATCCTGTTTATGTTGGAGAAACATCCAGGTTTATTCATTAAATTGATGTAGTAAATTGCCAGCCCATTCACCATCAGAGAGCAGTGCCAATGATGTTCTGGATTTAGGGCACATGAATGACTCTCACTCATTCATCATCCTGAAAGATGGGTAGCAAACTGACAAATGTGAAACTGCTGGAAGGGGCATTGCAGTATTAGTGTGCAATCAGAGAGTTCATAACGGTAATGAACAGGTCACAGTCACTTGAAATACTGTAAATTTTTCCACAGATTTGTTTGCAATATGATCTTCTTGCTGCCCTAGTAGATGCAACTTAAAGATTTTTTCCACATTTTTTTAAACAAAATGAGGAGGAAAAAATTGTTTGACATGAACTTCTGTATACAAAACCAGCCTGTATTTTTTATTAAAATATTATGTCGTAGAAGTGATGACAAAACATAAAAACACTGACAGGCAGTGCTAAGCCAGTTCCCTTGGGCACAGTATGATAACCTCACAATGCCATGGTCTCTGGGAAGGATTTTCTGGCTAGACTGGCTCTCCTAAGGGATAAGTGTGGCTTCTCATCTTGTGGCTGTTGCTGGGCTCACTGTGGAGTATGGTTTCCTGAAACACCCAATCCAGAACTTCCATGAAGTCCAATGAGAGTATTTCTTGTGCTTTTTTCTTTTCTCAGTCTTTCAACTGATGTACTTGGAGGTGGGAAAGAATACAGTATTACTTCTGAAACAGAACTTTCTTTTTAGGGCAGAAATTGGATTTCTGAAAAAGACAAGGAAAAAGTTTCTACAGTAGTGTCTTTAGAGACCAGCCCCATTTTCCTGGGGGAGTTAACAAGGCAGCAGCCTCTATGACTTGCCCTTACAAGCTAATTAAATGTTTTCAGCAGGCTAGAACATCCTAAATAATCTCAGACCACTATGATGAAAAGGCTGTCTGTTACACTCATTCTACTTCTTCTTGAAGTGAAATGCAGCAAAGCCACATGGCAAGTGTTGTTGGGCTCATCCCTAGGCAGCACCTTCCAAAGCCTTCTTATGCATCTTTAGGCATAGGAGCTGGTGGAAACTGCACATAGATCTACCCAAACCCCAGTGAACACTTATGCTGGTCCAAATTGTGTTGCTTCAAGAACTTCGTTAAGTGCTGATCTAATTACTCAGCAATTCAATACTGCACTTTCCTTCTCAAGCATTTCCTGAATTAAGATGTCTCCTGAAGCTACTGGGGATAGCACAATGCTAGTACTTTGCAATGAACTTTTAAGGCTTCCATCTGGAGAAGCATGCTGCTGACAATCACCGTCCCCTTCCCATGAAATCTTGCTGTGTTGTGTGGAAATAACTGCTAGTGGCTTTTTAGCCCCTACGAAGAAGGAAGATGCTACTCTTCTCCCTAACATGAAACTGGTCCCTTGGGCAGACCTCATGCTGCCCACCTTGGAAATTGTTCTGTTTTTTTGGGACCCAAATTTGAATGGCACAGCTGGGATTTAATCAACCCTGTCACATAAATCTCTTGGCTTCATTTCTATACTAAAGGTTTTCTTTTTTAAAAAAGATGGAAAGGAAAAAAAAAATAGGGATCTGAGGCAGCCATCACAAAGGGACTAAAAGCTGTGCTGGAGGTATCTCCCCCATGGACATTATTCCTCTGAATGGGGCAGAGTTTAAAGCAGGTCAAAAGAAAACTGCTGATCTGGAAATAATGGTGCATGCCGGAAAGACCCCGTTGTTGTTCCTGGCTCCCTGGCTGTGCACCCCTGCCAGCAAGCACCACAAAGGGAAATGTAAACAAGGATTAGCCACAAAATTGTTATTACAGCTCTATGGATGTAGCATTATTATGATCGTTATTATCACACTCATGCCATTGAAGATTGCAGTCCTGCACCAGAGAGGTGAAGAAGCATCTTCAGAGATGCTCTTGGGAAAGGCTAAGGCATGCAGCCTTAAACCACTAACTGTTGCATTACTTTCCATATAGTCTTGTAACAACATAACCTCTGATAATGCAGATTAACAGTATTTGCCATCAAATGTCAAATGAAGTCACATTTGCAAAAAAAAACAAAAACCAAACAAAAAACCCTGAAAAAAAAAAAAGACATTATGCAGTATGGTTAGCTGTTGGGCAGTGCAATTAACATTGTCCTGAATTAGCTTCAGTTTATATCCTCTACCAAAAAGAAATTATAAAAATTTATGGGGGGGTAGGGAGGGCTGTAAAAATCCCTCTACTTTGTTTAATTATGTCATTGAGGTTTTGATGCATCCCTTAAAACTTCCCTGAAATGAGTGTCAGAATGGCAGACTGGGTTATACCAACCTAAGGGAAGGAACATGGCCATCCTCTTCCCTCAGCTGCCTGCTCAGAGACATGCTCAGTGAAGAAGGGTCAGGAGTGGAAAAATACTGAGTGCTGTTTGTATTTGACTCATCCTTGTCTTAAAATTGAGGTTTCTGGCGATGTACCTGGTGGGTGTAAAATGTCATGTATAGGAAATTGCAGAGGCAGTGAAGCAGCTCATTGTCTTAAAGGCTCAGATGGAACCAGGGAAGTAAGTACTGGACATTGTCCTTTCACAGGTAGTCTCATGGCTGCCTCTCAGTCCTCCATTCCTCCCTTACAAATGTCTTTACCAACAAACAAATAAAGCAGAACGGACCAATTCTAATTTGCACTTCTATGCCTAAATTATCTGTTAAAAAGAAAAAAAATATATACTGATGCGGTCAGAGGCAATATTGTCCATCCCTAAAACAAGCCAGCATGAGGCTAGCTAACATCTAGAAAGCATTCAGTGAAAAGAAGCATCCCTTGGATGGATCTATTTTAATGACAGGAGAGGCATTCTGCCATCTTGACATCTAAAGGGGGTAAAAGGCAAAAGCAAGGTAGCTTCCACTGGCACCACAGCACACTCCATCCCCTCAGACTTAGGTGCTAAGGGCAGGATGACTGTGCAGTGCATTGCACTCAAAATCTTCACATGTTAGGATCTCTGCTCACACAAATACGAATCTTAGACATCTAATCACATTTTAGGTCTACTTGCACCATTATACCCAAATGATTCTCTTATAAAACAGGTATAGATATTGAGGATATCAGAAATGGACGATCACCAATATCTCTACGTATTCTTAAAAGTATTTGTAAAGTAATACAGTAGTCACTATACACTGGTAAAACTCCCAAAATCTGTGGAATAGATCAAGAAATAAGGAGATAAATATTTAACAAGAATATACATACATATATATTTATATATATACATATATATATAAAATCCTGCAGTATATGGTCTATATCCACCAAGGAGAGCTATTAAACCTGATAACATGTAAACTCCTGTGGGAATGAAAAGAGTTAACTTCCTCTTCATATATCATAGAATCATAGAATCATTGAAGTTAGAAAAGACCTCTAAGATCATCCAGTCCAACAACCAACCCATGACACCATGCCCAGTAACCATGTCCCTCATCACCACTGTTCTTAAAAACCTCCAGGAATGGTGACTCCACCACCTCCCTGGGCAACCTGTTTCCCTCCTCACCACTCTTGCAGAGAGGATGATTTTCCTAATATCCAATCTGATATGAAGGAAACTTTGTGCTTCTTAAATAAAAGAAATATTGCAAAGCATCCCTTGCTTGGTTTTGAATTTTCTTGTTCCCTATATATTTATCCTGCAAAGGAAAAACAGCCTTCAGCCACCCTAAGAAGACTCCTTCCGACTGCATGCAAGTGTTCAGAGCAGGGCAGTTGTGACACAGTGAAAGACCTGTATTTCAGCAGCAAGTATGCTTTCTGCAGCACCATTTGCCTTTTGAATATGTTTGAAAAATACGCACTGGAACGGAGTGTTCCTGTTTGCTTTTTGCTCTGACAATTGCCAGAGCTCAGGTTACAAGTACATCAAGTCCTCTATAAGCACGCCAGACAGAAAAAAAATGCATTGCTTCCAAGAAAGTGTGAGGGAGAGGAAGAAAGGAAAAGCATTGCAAGTCAACACACAAATACCAGGGTAAAATCACTCCAGAAGAATGAGTGAGGTATAGAATGATTTTAAGCAGAGGCTGGCCCCTCCTTGAACACAGGTAACGTTTACATTTGAATGCCACGTATTTTAATTCTGGATGGATGCAAATGCATCAGTTGTAAGAAATGCCAAAGATGTACAAGCACAACCATCTTGCAGAAAGCATGGTGAGCAGTGCGGGAGCTTAAAATTGCCCTTGTAAAAAAAACAAACAAAACAAAATCTACACCACACTATAAATACTGATCTCCACGAGGGAGGGAGGATTAGCATTGTCCACTCTAGGAAACTCAGGGCAACTCCCTGCATTTACTCACTGCTGAGTTCTGCCTCCAACATCTGGCTCCCGGCTGTGCAAAAGGAGCAAATTGGCTACCATATATTTCTTCTGCACATCACTGAGCTTTCTTTAAAGTCATGGCAAAGTTCTTTGAGGAAGATCGACTCAGCTGAGCAATCCCTGTTCTTGTTGGGAAGTCAGAGCTGTACATATTGGTATGCAGCATTACTATCCCACTTGTTATCTCAGCTAGCGGATTTCATCAGTCCATCCCCTTGACAGCAGATGCACTTAAAAATGCAATTCCAGCTCTAAAAGCTGTTTTCAGGATAAATGACTAGCAATACAGTAGGAACCAGAACTTCAAAACCATAACAGAGCATTCAATAGATTTTGTACCTAAATTATGCATGTAGGGAGCAATGCTTCTCAAAGACTAAGCAGTGGTGTAACCCCATAATAGTGACATAATTACACACTCATGGTCTATGCAATTTCAGATTAGTTAGAGCACAGGCTTTAGCAACGCATGACACTTCATGCACAACAGCCACCACAGTGCATCCAATGGTTGCTTGAGTCAATGAGCCTCATACTGAGCTGCAGGGTTACACCAGAGGCCACATATGAGAGTGCCAAAGCCATCCCTGGGAAGATGGAAGAAGAAACTGGGTATGAACCCCTTGCACCCCCCTGCTCGCCTGATCCATGTGCCCTTCGGGAGGAACTGCACAGTGGTTACAGTTTTCTGAACATTTCCACCCGTTGACATTTACTGTGATTTCTTTGATTGCTCCGACTCAGACTGTTCTTCCCCACCCATTTTCCCCACACTTGGTGCTGCCTCGCGCTTTACTCACTGTCACAGTTTCCTCTCTATCACCCGTCAGTCAGCCAGCTCCCCTGTTGTGTGGGCTCCGCATGTGAATGTGAGAAAACAGGCATGAGAGAACCTAGGAAAATGTGAATGAAAAACCACAGAAATAATGGCAGTCATCCCTGAGGCCAGGTGCAGACTCAACCCGCATTTGACTTATTTCTGAGTTATCTTCCCATAAGCTTGTGGTTGATACTGTTAGGATTGTGCTGGCAGACCCACTGTGCTCAGAATCCATTTTGCTGTTGTTATTGTTTCACATATATTTAAAGTACACCCCAGGAGGCTCAAGGCCTGCCTACCAAAGACATTCAAAAGAAAACACCTGGTCGTGACATTTCTTGGGGAACCTGACTGCTGCTTATTGGTAAGTCAAATATATATAACTCATTATTTCCTGTCAGCCTTTTTTTCTCCCAATGCCTTACTCTTCTTCCTTCTTTCCTTCCTTCTCTAAAATTAACATATCTCACACTGTTTTTCCATTTATTTTCCTCTCCTGTTTACCCTTGTGGGTGTGCAGAAGGACAAGCACATGAGCAGTGATGTGGTGTGCTAATCACACTGGCTCCCTCAATAGTGTATTGAACAACAAAAGCAGATCACTGATTTAGTGTGAGGTACCAGAAGTTCACTGGATGGCTGCAGCTATATGAGCTCAGACAGACAATCCACACACTAGTGGGCTGCAGCAAATATAAAATGGTCCTGGCGATGCTTGGATGAAGAACTGTCTTCTTCCATGTCTCGGGAGAGATTATTTATCTGGATAAAATATGCATCTACTACACAGAAATGGCCATTTGAATGTTGGCTTAGTAATGATTTCTACTAGGAGTTCCTGAGCTTTCTGTGCTCCTGTGTGTGTGTGCAGATGAGTGTACTCATACATGTGCAAGCTATGGTCTGCCAGAAAAAAAAAATGCAAATGTATATAGCACTAAAACAAAAATGCGACTGTTAAGGCTAATAAAGGACAGGAAATGGTAGAATGGATTCTAAAACCAAACACCTCAAAAAAAAACCAAAAAAAAACCAGCATCAGGGACAGCAAAGAAGACGTAATCTCAATCGCACACTTGTTTGTGGTTCCAGTTCCATTCCCCCCATTTTTTTTCCCAATCGATACATACATTTTTATATTCCATAGTTTTGATTTTGCTATGCTGCTACACCTTTAGCAAATAATCAACAGATTCTACAGTGATCAGCACTTATTAAAATGCAAAAACGAAAAAAAATGAAAGAAAAAAACAACAACCCGAAATGAACAAAATTAGCTGCAATGGTTCATAATTCTTCTCAGGAACACCTCCCTCTTCTCTCATCAAACATGCATGAGAAAGAAAATCCTGGCTTTTGCAAAACTAGAGTGTTTCATCAGAAGTGTTAAGCAATCTTGATGATAACACTGCTCAGCACTTTAATTAAAATTTGGGCTAGGAGATGTGTTGGGACCCACCAACCCTCCCAGAACTCGGTCAGATCTGGCACTCTTTAAGTTGATCCATACTGCTGAAAAAAAATTGCCCCTGACCCTTCCCTGTCCGCAGCAGTGTTGTGCTGGCTTGGCAGACAGCTTCTTGGGTTAGACCTGGCATGGTTCCCTCCTGGTGTTCAAAATCAGAGGCCCTTGACTGCATTTCACCTTAAACCTAAGAGAAAACAGCTTCTTCAGACATAGGCTTTGTGCCAGTTTTGAGACAGATATTCCATTTTATATTAGTTTTGGATGTGAAGCTAACACTGGCCTGATCATGGAAACTGCGTTGCAGCTCTAAATTTGGAGAGGCATTCAGCTCTGGTGAATGCTTTTAAACACTTTCAGTCCTTTGCATGAAAAATACTTACACCAGTTCTACCTTTATCTACTCAGATAAAGGCAGAAATGCCATCACAGGCTCCAGAGGACATAATCCCAGAGCTGAAACATGCTAAATACATAGCTTCTTCCTGAACATCTTCTGCATTATGCTAAGTATCTAAAGAAAAGGCAATTATACAAATGAATCACATGCCACATGGCATTTTCTTTCATTCCAAACAAAGATGTGAGGTTTGCATGTGTAAAATGCATAGCTCCCTGTGCCATATTATTCTGAGAGTATTCTAGGCAAAATATCACACTGTATGCCAGAACTACAAAGCATTCAACAGAAAATCCAGCTATCACTAATGCAGGTATCCACCCTCCAGTGGAAATGTCCTCCATCAACAGCAGACAGACATGGCTTTAATGTAATTTAGTAGCAGATAATACAAAGCAGCACTTTCACAACTGGAGCATGGATAAAAAATGACACAGTCCAGGAACACGAAAAGTAACAGGCCTGTGGGGTGAAGTCCCAACTGGCTTTAACTGGAAAGCTTGTTTTCTCTAGAATACACGTTTGCCAGCTTCAAATGGCACTTACTATTTTAGGCAAAGTTGTTACAAGCCCTCACACATGCTTCATCCAGCACCATTTTGATGGTATATGATAATCATTGGGTAGTAAATGCTGGCAGCCGAACCAGAAGGTTTCCTTCATGTGTACTCCTGCCACTGCCAAGGCAATCAAATTAATTCTGTTAACAGCCTGCCAAGTCAACTAGCCCTCTAAACTATCCCGTCTTAAAAATGAAATTGAGACATTCATATCAAATCCTGCCGTTTCCCCACCAAAGGTGATTGCTGGACCCCAGCCAGCGGGAATGACTGCTATCATCATATGATGCCATGCGATGGCTCTAATGAGCTGACATTTCCTGTTGCTAAATTGCCATGTCTGAAAGCCAAACCAAATAGTGCTCAACCTCTTTGGAAACCAGATGATGGTTTCTGACTTTTCTTTTTGCCTTCTGTTTCCTCACTTTCAAATTTCTCTATCCAATCCTGCCTAGATAGAGTCAAAAACTGCTCTCACACCATATGGAATATATCAGAGTGCTCTGTTTTGCTTCCTTGGGTTTCACTGTCTGCTTTACAAACTGATGTTAATGGGAATGGAGACTGCCAGCAGCAAGCACCACAAAGCACGTTACCCACACCAGTTTGGCCACACTACACTGCCATGGGTCCACACCTGAGCTCCATGCCAGCCCATTTCATTCTCTCCCAGATGAGTATTTCAGCAATAACAAAAGTGGCAGAAGTGAGATTTCAGTACCGTTTCTAGTACCTCAAGGGAATCAGCATCTGAGTTACTGTCACTATTACATCTTTTGAGTCTCTCATAATTCCAATTTGGTATAGAGAAAAGTTATTGCCTTCTCTTAAAATAATTGCCTTAAATTTTTTCAATACTTTTTTCACCAAAAGGAATCTATTTTGGGATTCAAATCTTCAGAGCACATTGAAATCATTGTGGCCTAACTTGTGTAGATAATTCTTCTGAAGCAGGGGTGTGGCAGATACACTCCAAAATACCAACAAGAAAGAAAATTACAGTCTCAGGCATCTCATGGCAATTCAGAGCCAAGAAGCAGCCAGTACTCCTCCATGGCAAGTATTATTAAGACTCGACATGGTTAACAAGATATCAGATAAATATGAGTAGAACAGGCAAGAAAGAGGCGTTTTGATACAAAGATGATAGAAACTGGAAAGAATAGCAGAAAGGTGGTCTTTTTTTCACCCACATACAGAAGGATACTAGGTACAGGATACTGTAATTTTTCTACATTCTCATTTGCTAGGCTACAGTAGGAGAGGAATTTTTTCTAGCTGCACCAATCTGCTCTGTTGAGACTATGAACGAAATAGGAGCCTGTTCAGCTGGCAGCATAATTTTCTTCATAGTCTTTATTTTGCTCTCCAAATGGTGTATGGATTTCATGTACCTCAAGCTGTACTTGGAGACTTTTTCCTAATCCACAGAACTGGTAGTTTTGGCTATCTGCCATCAACTTAACTATTATGTCTCAAAAGTCTGTTATACATTTTATAGACTTGGTGGAAGCTCATTTTTCTAGAGTGCAGGCTACTTGGGAAGGAGTGACACTCATCTATTCAGTTTGCTCTCTTCTGAGGTGACACATTTTATGTTAGTGGAAATAATAAGTAATTGAAAGCTATTTCACACATTTCTCTGCAACAGATGTCTTCTAGGGAATTAAAATTATCTACCACAGAAATGTGTTTCCTCTGGCAGCAACATGTTCTATATCTCAGTAACACTGAAAACTCCTTGCTTGTAACAATCAATAGTACTGGTAGGCACTAAACACAGTTTTGCAATGTCCAATTGTCTATGCCATGGGTTGAAGTCTCCTTTTTAGAAATGAACTAGGAGACAAAGAAAAGAGCAACAAAACCATGAACACTAGGAATGAGAACTCTTCAGATTTTGCTAGTTTAAGATGTTTTCAACAAACATTTTTACTTAGAAGGAAAGATGCAATTAGATGGCAAGGCACTGAATATATGTCAACCAGAATTTCACCTAAGCTGTATTCCAAAAGACAATCTACTGATTCCCTGTCAGATCTGTAATACAGAAGTCAGTGCATTGTAGTTCAGTAAAAATACTAAGTACAACACATTTCTCATAACTTTGAGAACATCCAATTTGTCCCTTCCCACAATGGTGTGACAAAGATTTCCAGGAGGTTTAAGGTGTACTCAAAACTAGTGAAGAAAACAGGTACTTGCTCAGACAAAGACAATTTTCTTCTCAAAGCACTGAGAAGAACCACTCATGCGACAATTTTCTTTCTCCCCACCCCAATAACTTCCCTTTGGTAGGTATTTTTATCACTAAGACACTGTAAAATAAGCTACAAGCCTATATGGTTGCAAAGAACCAAATCAGCCTTCTGCCTTTGTGTTTAATTAATTTCCTAATCACTAATTAGGAAAAAAAAGTGCTTATCCTAGGTACTGACCCCTTTTACTAACATTTCACTAAACATGATCAAAGGTCCATGGTATACAAAGGAGATGCACTGCATTCTGTAGTTTAAAATGAACTAGATATTGCATCAAACAAAATAATTCCATACAACCATTACTTTTTTTTTAATCTTAAAAAGTTCCGTGTATCAAGAAGTCAGCACATCTCAAAGGGGTGATGGATGCCCCATCACTGGAAACACTCAAGGTCAGGATGGATGGGGCTCTGAGCACCCTGATGTAGTCATAGGCATCTCTGTACATTGCAGGGGAGTTGAACTAGACGGCATCAACTCACATGATGCTATGATTCTAAACAAGAAAAACAAGGTGCACATTTCTGTGCACCTCAGTTTTTTTCTGGAATTCTTAAAGTACACATACAGGAGTGATTTGCAATTTAAAGATCCCCTTTGGAATGTGTTTCATTTTTTACCTAGTGAACAGATCATAACATCCACTTCGTAACAAAAGTGTCGCATTCCCATCACACCAAAAGCTCAAGGTTTTGTTGTATGTTGGACACAAGTATTAGAAAAAAATCTGTCTTGGAAGAGGTTATTTCATTGCTAACAGTATGGAAAAGACAACGGTCAACTCTGTAGCAACTATTTTTTTGTGCAATAAGTGGCAAAGGATATTTTGCAATGAGCTTCTATGCAGAAATTAGTTTTTGATGGATAATAGCCCTTGAATTCTGAAAAGCAATACTTAAAATATTACAGGAATTATTTGCCATTATGTTAATACAGATAACATATTTTTCAGCAAGTGTGGCATGCTGCCACACTTTGTGTTGACGCTTTGCTTGTTCTCTAGCGAGACAGTTGGGTTCATATGGACTGTGTGTAATTACAGGAGGTGATCTCACAAACCACTGTTTCTCAGAGAAGTCCTAGAGAAGAAAATGGGACCCTGTGGAACAGAAACACCTGCAGGATTTGTTCTGTTACCCTTCAACCAAGAGGAAAATGCATGAAGAAGAATTCAAGTGACTTTCTGTTTCTATATTCACGTTATTCGCTTTCACTAATTGGTACACACAGACACCCTGGCCTGTCACTGGAAGGGTGAGTGCATTGAATAGAACATAAATAGGAAAGTAACATCTTGAGATAACAATGTCCATTAGTTAATTAAGACAAGGTTATGTCATTTCTGAATAGGTTTAGTGTCAAGCTCATACTTCCCTAATTTTCTGGCAACTTTTACAGCATGTTGTTGACAATACGACTCAAGGTCTCGCTGACTTTGACAACTCTGCAAGGATATTTTGGAAGGATTTGGTGGTTTTGAATAGTTCATTTCAGTAACCCATAAGGAAACACTTTCCTTCAACACAAGCACAAGTGGTTATTTCTGTACTTAATAAGGCCAAGGTAAAGAAAACCCAACTGCATATTTTTAAATATTTTATCTTTACACAAGCCTGGTTTATGCAGAACATAGAGCCACATACATACTTTCACAGGAAGGTAATAGTACCTGACAAAATCTCAAGAACAGCCTACCCTGCATGTCAGATTACTCAAGAAAGGACATGAAACTCCCTGTTAGATAAAGCAGCTGCATCTTCTGCTTGTCTCAGAGTTGGAGAAACAGAAGGTCTAAAACTTCTGTACATTTCCTACAGACACATTCCTAAAACACACATATTAAACAGTTGCTTTTCTTCAAAGTTTATGTGGAAAATCTATCCAATGGTCCTGTGTCCATATACAAGGCCCAATCTATTCATTCTACTGATTTCCTTAATTAGAGGGCGAGTTATGGGAAAGAATGGAAAGAGAGAGCTGTAGGAGTTAAGGAATTTTCATTTTTTGCCATGCTTCTGGTGAGTTTTTAAGACTGCCTTGTTCTGTGGTGGACTTCTGATAATGTACTCCCTATCCATTAAAGAAAAACCCTGCAACCAGTATTGTTGTAAACTGTTGCAACCAGTATATAGTAAACTTAAACTATTTTTTTAAAATTCTTAAAACATATAAAAGAATTTCAAAATGCTACCATGTTTCACAGGGCATTTTTAGAATGAGATGAGAAAGCAGACTAAAGGATGCCAGGAAAAATGTTTCTATAAAGAGAAATTAATATCTCAGATCTCTGGTTCATCTGCACGACCAATCTGGGAGAAGAAATAGTGATAAATAGAAATAACTATAAATAACCATGATCTTCCACTTCCTGGTCAGCCCTTGTTTCATTAGGCATAGAGGCTTTTGGTTGTTATTTTTTCATTTTACTAAGATGAAAGGTCATGTTGTTGTCCTGTCATTATCACAGTATGGTGCGTGTATGCCCCAGCAACTCATAGATCAGCATATACCGAACTTCATTAAAAATACAGTAAATTACTACTAGCTTTGGTTATCTTTTCAATTGACCCTCACCTCTGTAAGAGCCTTGAAATGCTTTCTGGTAAGCAAGACCTTTTTGATGTGTTGGCAAAGACAGTTGTGACCCCCTTTCACTAAGACTAAGAGTGGTTTCAGATGTTATCATCTTCATATCCTGCTTTGTTCTGTCCCAGTAGATCTGGGATCCATTTGGAGCCCTGCACTTAGTCATTACATTAGTCATAGACAAAAACATTCTGTTCCTGTTAGCCGTCCAAACACTAAATCCCAGCCCTGGAGGATATGCAATAAATACAACACAATTGTGCACCAAGAAAGCTGGCTGGGCTGGGTAATGCAGGAAGTGCATTATGTGATTAATAAACACACATTAAATGCTTTTTAATGGTAAACTTAAGAACCTTCAGAATCTATACAACCTCTCTTAAGTTCTCAAGCGTGACCTTCAGTAGCATTAAAATACAGAACTGAAATGCACTGAGTAGTATTTTACCTCAAACTGGCACTGGGAAACAATGCATGTGTCATTCCTTAGTCAGCTGTGTTGACACTCATGCCTAGCAAATGGAAAAGAAAATAATGATACCAAATGCTATATTTTACTTTAACAACTGTGTTTTACAGAAAAGGACTGTAAGCAGGCACAGCCTAATGCAGTCTTGTGCTTGGACCATGTACAAACATTGAATGCTTTTTCACTTCTAAGATTTTTGACAAATATCTTTATGCATTGTTTTAAAATAAAGGATAAACATTGTGCTAAGCTCCGTGTAAGGCAATCAAATTAAATGCTATCCATACAAATCTGAGGAAAATATGGAAAGTCAACAATGCCTCCATCAGAGAATTGTTGCAACACTTTTCTGTTATAATTATTACAATGTTATAGTATTTCCTTAGCAACAGTATGTAGTTTGTTTATGCTAAGTAAATTTTAAGAAGTTGACACTATGGATATTAGAGTTGGATGCTTGTTAAACTACAAGTAAAATTTATTCCCATTTGATTTCATAAATGACATTTGATTTAGCATGCCCAGCATGTCAAATGTGAGAGTCACCCTGATACAAGAGCTGAACTAACTGAGAAAAATGACAGGAGAAGACCAAAACAACAGACACAATTACTCATTCTTTCAGTTAGGATGATAATAATTCAGTTAGAAAAGAATGTGACTATTCCTGTCCAGCACAGGCTTGAAGAACATGACTTTCCCAAAGTCACCAAACAGAAGAACGACTTGCACCCAAATTGTAAAGGATCCTATCCAATGCCCTCCCAATTACATCACAGAGGAGTTGCTTCATTTCAGCACTGCCTTTTGTTTGTAGTAACAAATGCATACTATCTTCTCACATTAATGCAGCATGCTTTTCTGTTTGCATTTTTCTTTTAACTCCAAAGTACCTCATTCCAGACCCTATTGTGACCTACGTATTAGGGAATAAGTAGTTCAGTATACACATATCATTATCCACTTTGCCTCTCTTTGCACTCATGTTCACAACACTGTTAGATTTTTTTAGCACTTAAGCATTTACAAAACAATTTATTTCACTGCTGAAGTCACCGTGAGAACCGGAGCAATCCCATTACAGCCCTAGGGTCTTCAGCAGGCCCTGGTCCCTGGTAGCTGGAGTATGATGCTGTGAACACTGGGACTTGTACAGTTAGGAATGATCTTGTGTATGCCTCAGGACTGAAACTTCCTCTAACTTAGCCAAAAGTCAATTCACGTGGGTGTCTGTATAATCAATGAATATACAGATGTTATAGTTATGAGATGTACCAGAAGCAGCACTAAAATCAAGATGTCATTGTAAGAGTTTATGCTATTGCAAGCACAGCTAAGACTTTGCTGTGATATCAGTCAGATCATGATCTGCTCCTCTGCTTTCTCATCTGGAACTACAGTACAGTGCTGAGAGGTTTACATGGTGGCTTCAATAACAATCAGTTTCTTCTCTCTGCCTGGGAGCCATCAGATCTGTTTTGCATTCGGTCTATGCTGGAAGGAATTATGGCTCTGTGAATATTATTCTGTTCTTACACATTTATTATAATAGTTCTTAGAACTATTATAAAGCACTTTAACATTTTTATATGCTTTAGCCAATCCTGTTCTCTGCCTTGGCAACTGCACCTCCTACATTCTCTTTCCATTCCCCTTCCCCTGCCCCTAAATAAAAGAAAATATTGATTTAATCCAAAAGACAAATGCTGAGGGCATCAGTAAGTATGTTTGCGATTCTTCGTTCTCTGACTCACTCTGAGGCTGTCTCCAAATCCTCAGATAAAGTCAATGTCACTGATTTTACTGATTCAAAAGGGTTTGGATCCAGCCTTTTTCACCATCATGGGGAATCTCTTCACCACCTCTGCTCACCTCACACTTTTGTAGAACATGGATAGCAACAGGAATCACACTTCAAGCTCCTTGCCTGAGAGCTGTCCTACCACTAACCATATGTTGTTATGATAACAGATAAGCAAATAGTTAATGATCTAGCCACTATAACTACAGGTTAAAAAGAAGTAATATTTTGTTTATATTCACTGTTGCTTAAAGTACTCAAAATTAAAACATGAAATATCTGATGATGAATGACATGTTTATGCATTTGATTCCCATTGACATATTCCTAATATGAATAAATACTTTCTCACCACAGAAATGAAGGGAGCAGAGCAAGGTTTCAAAGGACAGGACAAAATGTGAGGAAGGAGCCATTCTCCTGGCTCTGCTAGCCCAAACATGCTTGGCTTCAGTTATGTGGCTGGGCAGGTGGTTGGGTGGTGGACCCTTTGGAGTCTTCTCACTGTTCCTGAAGAAGGCTTGAAGCATGCTTGCTGGTCAGTGTGTGGGAAGGCTGGGATTGAAAGAGCTTTGCTGCTAGGAGGATCCCTGCTCCCTTCCCATCCCACTCTTCCACAGGCCTCTGCCTGCTTGCTGCGTTCTCTAGATTCACCTGTTGATTTGTTCCACAGTGCAGAGCTCTCCAAGACTGACACCAAGCCAGCGGCAAGCTGTGGGATGGCTGGCGGAGGAGAAGAGCTGCCAGATTTTCAGGTGATGTTCTTTGGGCATTGCAGGGGGCAGCAGTGTCATGGTGGGAAATGATTGCCTATCTGCACGTATGGGAGGTTGCGCTAACAGTTTGTGGCTTGATCACACTTCCACCCATGCCTCTCCCCCTCCTCCTCACTCTACTTCTGCTGGATGCTTCAAGGAAAATAAAATATATGGAAGTGGTTCCAAGAGCTGTTTTCTGCACTGGTGCTAGTTGGTGCATGCTCGGGCTCAGCCCTCCCTTTTCCTCGCTGCCCAGCTCCACTCATTCCCTTTATACAACAGATAGATCATGTTACCTTCATCAGCTACTCCTTCTGGGCCCCAGTGCCGGGGAGTGCAGCCTTGGAAGTGCCAGGTACTTGCAACTCCCCACTCTTGCACCTCCTTTATCTGATAAACGTTCCTCGGTTTCCACCCTGGGAAAAGCTTAAATCTCAACAGTGCTCTGTGACAAAGAAGGAATGATGCTAATTTCCTATATGTGAATGCATGGTAAGAGAAAGACAGGATCCTCTTGCTCTTTCCCTTTTTTAGCAAGCCACAAAAGCATCTAGCCTTTATGGATGGCAAAATTCATTTTTCCAGGACTGCTGACTTAGCTCTAGCCTTTTAAGCTCCAGCAGGAATTGCCCATCCTTCTCCTTTCTTGCTCTGGGCTCTTGAATCATTAGCTCCTGCATTTTCTTTCTCACTGCAGAGTTTTCACACTACAGTATTGCTTTTTTAAATCTCTTGATAAGATTGCAAAAAGAGTGAAAGACTTACAGAATCATAGAATGACTTGGGATAGAAGGGACCTCAAATATCACCCAGTTACAAACTCGTTGCCATGGGCAGGGTTGCCAGCCACTAGATCAAGCTGCCCAGGGCCTCATTCAATCTCGCCTTGAATGCCTCCAGAGAGTGAGCATCCACAACCTCTCTGGGCATCATGTGCCCGTGCCTCCTACCTTCTCCATGAAAAACTTCCCCCTGACATCTCATCCAAATCTTCCCTCCTTTAGTTTAAAAGCATTTCTTCTTGTCCTATCACTATTTACCCATGTAAAGAAACTGATTTCCCTCCTGTTTTTAATCTCCCTTCAAATACTGGAAGCCATAGTGAGGTCTCCTTGGAGCCTTCTCTTCTCTTGGCTGAACAAACCCAGATCTCTCAGCCTGTCTTTGCAGAAGTGCTCCAACCCTCCAAGCATCTTCATGGCTCCCACCTGGACCCTCTCCAAAAGCTCCACAAAAATCCCTGATTTGAATGGTGGAGTTCAAAAATCTTAGGGTGTCAGAGGGTGTGCAGCAAACTTGCTACTGTGGACCTCGGGAAAGCAGACTTCGAACTCTTCAGGAAACTCCTTGGCAGGGTGACATGGTAGAAAGCCCTAGAGGGAAGAAGGGCCCAAGAAATCTGGTTGGTATTCATGGACCATCTCCTGCAAGGCCTGAAGCAGTGCATCCTGAGAAAAAGGAAGACAGGCAAGAATTCCAGGAGGCCTCTGTGGATCAACAAGGAGCTCCCATACTTAAAATCAAAAAGGAAGCCTATATGGAGCAGAAGCAGGAACAGATTACCTGGGAGGACTACAAGGAAGTTGTCTGAGCAGCCAGAGATCAGGTTAGGAAAGCTAAAACCCAGACAGAATTAAATCCAGCTAGGGACATAAGGGGAAAAAAAGAAGAAATTCTACAGGTATATCAGTGAAAAAAGAAGATCAGAGAGGATGTGGGCCCTCTCCAAAAGGAAACTGGAGACCTGGTCACATGAGATACAGAGAAATCTGAGGTGCTCAATTATTTTCTGAGGGTGCCCTGAAGACCTAAAACTGGTACAGCAGTGCCAGTGAACACCGAGCCAGTGATCTTCATGGTGCTATTATATTATAAGGATTACCCAGCTGATGGAAGAAGCAATGTAAAAACAAGTCCATCTTCAAGCCCTGCTTCTTGGCCTTCCACCACAATGATGTCTCACCTAAAATATAGCCAGTGACTCATCCTGCAATTATTGCTGCTGTCATTCTGGTCCAAATTGCTTGGAGGAAGGGAAGTGCTGATAGAGACACAGTAGAAGATTAAAATAACTATGTCTGTGATGCTTTACAAAAGCTTTGCTGTAAGGAACCTGCTTTCCTCATGATTACTTTATTTTTATTCATTGTGCAACACATTCTTGTCTCTTAAAACAGGAATCAGAAGAATCATTAGAGCCGGAGAATATTTTCCTTAAAGAAAAGTTGTCAGGTCAAGTCATGCTTTTATATTACTGTTTGTAAAACAAGATGTTTACATACCTGTAAACCTGCCACATCTATTTTTTTATCTGATGAAAGTCGCCTTTGGAGAACTAGGTGAAAATGATTCTTTGGCACCGGAGACAACATGAGCAGCAAAGGCCGAGAAGAAGGAAGTGCCTCCCTCTCCATCTTCCCTTTACCAGGTGCCAGCACCCCAAACCTGGCAGTGAGCCCCACCAGCAGCAGAGCTGCACAAAGGGGAGCTATACCTCCCATCCCAGCAGCTCTGCCCGTGGCCATCCTGAGTCTTGGGGTTATGGCTTCCGCCATCTTGGGGCTAAGGCAGGATGAGGTGACACATGGATGACTCGCCAGCATAAATCACACATCTGTTCCCAGCTCCTTGGAAGTGCCCAAACCTTTGTCTAGTGCTAATGATTTAGATACTCCAGATGATAAATAAAAGTGCTAAGAACTTGCCCTGCTGTATATTCCTCCTCTGAAGGCAGCTTGCCAACTGCTTTATCTAGATTATCATCTTTGAAGGAAAGTATTTATAACTTGGCAGCCCTGGTCAGTGTGTTTAGACAATTCAGTCAGTGAGTGCCCCTGAGGAAAAAAGAAAACTAAAACAAACAAATAAAAAAAAATAAATGACGGTGGAGGGATGCAAGGGGAATGCAAATCCCATTTGATGGACTGTGACTTTAAACAAAGCCCTCCCTCTCCAGCCCAGGGTGAAATCATGAGGATCGCTGCTTTCCTGTCTTCAAAGTATTTTGCCTTCCAAAAGCAGAGGAAAGCAAGCTTCCTGGATAAACAGCTTAAATTAAGTGCTCAAACCAGAAACAGGAAAACTGGAAGCCAAGCAGAATCTCTGCACTTCCGCTTTCCTCACTGCAGGACTGGCAAAGTCAACATTAGATATTATTATTCCAGAGTGCGCACTCCTGCCCACCCCCACAAAAACAAAACATATTTTCAGATAAAGACAGAATTACTCGCAAGCATAGGCACACTATTTAATTAGGAGTTTCTAAGTGGAAACCACACACCATTTCCCCAAATTAAGGTCACCACATACAAATCCTCCAGTCTGTCTTCAGACAACATTTGATGGCTAGCTCTCTCCCTCCCAGCCTCCATCCCCTGAACTTCCATCCCCATGCAAGGGAGCCCGTGGCCGCTTGGCCGCAGGGCCATGCAGCTCCCCCACAGGTCTCCTAAAGTGGGAGGTGTGAAGGTGGGGGGGAGTGATATGAGGCTGAGAGTGCTACTCCCCTCCCAGCCCAACTTGTGAAATCTGTCTCTCATATATACCAGTCATTTCCCCACTGAAACAACTGTGTGTAATTTGGCTCATACATCTAACCACTGAATTAAAGGAAAAAACAGACATGCTGTGGGGTGCAGGAATTATTAGTGATGACATGCATCACATCAGAAGCAGCAGGGCAGAATGACAACATACAATAAAAAAGAAATTACCTCTGACACACTCTTTGCTTTCTTTAATGGAGTATCATTTCTGGTCCAAATTATGTAAGGACATCAATTGCTATTTGACAGTACCTGGAAAAGATGTCCTTAAAAATTTGCCAGTTTTGTCTTAGATAAATAGATTCGGTTTCTTCAGTATTCCCTACACTTTGTATTTACTTTAGAGAATACTCCTAGCACTGAGGCAATGATATTTAGCTTTCAAGCAACTGGCAGATTTTATAGAATCATGTTTTCATGCTCAAGCGGTAAATCTGGCATGGCCAAGGAAAACGTGGATATGGGCTGCATAAGACAGCTTTACAGCATTAAAACTTGAAATTATTATGCAAGTCACTCTTGATGAAATCATAATTAAGCCTTATTCAGGCTTGAAAGTTTAAAGTTACAATATATTTCACTCCCCATTTTTTGCTTTTATGAACCTCTGGCAGTTTCTGCATCCAGATAGGGCACAAAGCAAAGCGGCTAGAAGTGCTATAAGGAAAATTAAGGGAGATGCATATGCTTTCAGGAGGGTATGCTGATGTCTCAGCAGAAATCTTTTCTTGAGACACAGTTCTACATCATATTTATCCGGCTGAAGATGATGAAGTATAAACTAAGAAGCTGCAATATTCTGGGGAGTTAATTCCAAGTGAAACCCCTTTTTCATGCAAGGGACAGAAGATGCTGAAGGTTCAGTTGTTTTCCCTGAGAAACTCTTGCATTTAATTAGGACACAAGACAGCTCTGGTCTCTCATCTGGGGCAAAGACTAGAAAAAAATGGAGCATGTTTCTTCAGAGCAAAAACATAATGCACTTGTGTGCACAGTGATCACATATTCCTGTATTACATTCTCCAGTTTCTCTGCACCGTGCAAGCCAAAAGAGAGAGTTGGCTGGAATAGGAAGAACTGCATTGACAGCATTGCTTACAAAGTTGTTTGTACCTCAAACAGCACTGAGAAAAATTTACTTGCTTTGCTAATGTAGAATTTTTTTGCAGTATCATTCCTTGTATCAATAGAATACACCATTACCAGTACCTAAAAATTACAATTTTCTAGGCCCCAGATGTCATACTAGGTAACTGCAAGAACTGAGCCATGGGCTCTTGCAAAGGAGAAGACCAGGAAAAGGATCATGGAAAAAGTTTTCCACTATCAGACATAAAGAACTGTCAAGTGTTCAGCAACTATCTACACTTTGTGAAAAACCTAAGACTGCTTGCATGTGAACCATAGCTGTGAAATAGCTCAGAGAGAACTACACCTCTGTATCCTATCTAGACCTCTAATCTCAGCGTACATAGGAAAGTTGATCATGCTCACTACTCCCTTCTTGCCCTCTCATATGGATTAGAGAGTAGAAACTCCACTTTAGGCTTGAAGCAGTATGATTATGCACTTGTTTGGAATTTTGGCCAGTATATTCATAAATAATATAAATATCAAAGAATGCAAAATACAGTACAATAGCAATACCTATTACCTCCATGTAGTTAACAAAATACGCAAGTTAGAGATGTAGTCAACAAAATACGTAAAGCGGGGGCTGTCAAGGTCACCAGGCGTAACAGGATCTGCTTGGGCCCCTTGCGTGATTAACGAATACGTGAAAGGGGGGCTGTGGAAGATATCAGGCTCTGCGGGGGCTCCTTGACTCATGAGAAACCATGATGAAACATGGCAAGACAAGACATGCCACATGTCTATTGGACACAGATAACCGTAGCAAGGGTGATTGGTAGCACCGTGATATAAGGGACAACTATAAGAAGAGTGTGTTGCTTGCAATAAATGCCAATGCGGCAAAAGCGGCATTTATGCGGCAAAAGCCGCTCACCACATTGGTGTCATAAAAGCGTGTGATTTGGCCGTGGCTGTCTAAGCACTTCACGACGGGACATTAATCAGAGGTTGCCGAAGCAAAGGCAACACCTCCAGCACTAGCAAGAGTTATATAAACATTAATGTGATAGAAAAATATCCATTAATTTAGATAATAAAGAGAAACAAAATAATCTAAAACCACACACCCTTAAAAGAGCTTATTTTTCTCCACAGGTCCTGAGACAAAACAAACATAAAAATAAACCAAGAAACCCACAACAAACATCCCCAGATTTCAAAAACAGAGACACAATTTTTAGATCATTTAAGTACATAAGTTAGCAAAGTAGAAATATATTTGAGTATATAAGATGAAGTAGAAATACTAAGTCAAAGCTTGAATCACTGACTGAAAACTAGATAAGAAGGCTGGGCCAACACATGAAAGCTCAGGTGCATGCAATGTATCTGAGTGACCAGAAGGGGTGGAACCAGGATCCACCCCTTCCCAGATCTCATTTAAGGGTTGGCAGTGGGTTAGACTATCTTACTGGAGATTCCTGTCTACTTGAGGTCTTTCAAAGGTTAGTAGTTTTTCTTCCTTTATTTCTGTACCTACAGGTGCTGTATTTGGGCTTGTTTTCATTTGCTATAGGCTAAGATTGTGCTGTTTTGCTATTACTGTACTTTCCATCATGTTATTGTGTTAAGAGAATACTAAAAAGAGTAGACTTTTTCTGTTCCTGTTACAAAAAAAGAAGTGGAGGGGATGAAGGCGCTGAGTCAAGGGGTGTTCCCAGCAAACCTTTGAATTGGGATGGCACTAGCTATCATAAACTGAAAGCTAAAGAGATGCTAACTTTCCTGTTTGCTCCTCACATGGAAAAAAAGAGGAAGGTGATCTATCTTGCCACTGTTTATTCAAGTAAGAAATGGGATAATCAAGAGGGGGAAAAAAAATCACAGGTTTGTTTGTGAAATGAAACTATGGGATGATAGCAGGACAAACTTTCTCTTAGGATTAAGAACACAACAATAACTTCAGGCTAGAGACCTTCTCAACACTCACTGTGCTAAAATAGATAGCACTTTCCAATCCTAACTTCTTAAAGTAAATCTAAGCTCAGGAGGAACCATGGGAGCAAAATCAGCTTCCCCAGAGAAGCAGCATCTGTAGATAACTTTGTATATGTGCTAAAATATTTTCAGTCTTGCTCAGGGGAGAGCGTTCCATCAATTCAAGTGCCAAACTTCTCATTTCTAGGCCATGTGAAAATTAAAGAGTTGAAAAAGAGACAGAAGGATGTTAAGTAGCTTTGTGGATGCACACCAGAACTCAGCCTTCAAAATGAGGCTTAGCAGGAGGCAAAACTGCCTACCTCCTAAACTACAGAGAGGCTGGAACTATATGATCTTAAAAGATCATTTCCATCTGACTCGAGACGTTCTATGAGTCTATGATATTCTTTCTCACCAACTACAGTTCCACAGTTCACCTATATTTCACCACCATGAATAATTGAATTCAACTGGTGCTTGCTAATTTTAAGTACATGTGCAGTGTCATGTGGTGGGCGTCCTTGCTTGAGACTAGACACGTGCCATGGTCTTCAAGACTTAAAAGCAGATTTTTAAGGCCTAAAAATCATGCAGAACAGGAAGAGTGTAGAACTAGGCGGTTCCAGTGTCTCAGTAATTGAAGTAATGTCCAAACCCTGCATCTGGTTTGGGTTATCTGAAAATAGTCCAGCACACTTGATTATTGAGATAGTTATGTACGTTAGTAAGGAATTTAAGCAATATGATTTATAAGTTGCAAATATGCACTCCTCTGGTTTCCCAGCTAAATCCTAGGAATGCATTGCTTGGAATTTCACAGAGCAGTCACAGAACCCCAGCGTTTGCATTTTATTCATTCTTAGGAAAACACAGTACTGAAGTTATTGTAACTCCCTCTCCAGAGAAGACTTTACTACATAAGTATGATTCAATAGAAACAACATCATGTCACATAATAAAACAAACAAATGCAGAGACATATTTGCACTTCATTGGTCTTAGTTTTTTGTGCATACTTCACACAAAGTACATAAATGAAGACCAGAAGCAACCAGTGGAGTGAGAAAGCTAGATTAATAAAGATTTTGCTAATAAAATCTCAGGCCATTCAGTTTAATTCTCAGACTTACTACCTCGTGTAATCATGGTAGTGTTGGCTGCTCTCTCTTAGAAAAAAACCCTTGTCCACTGCTAGAGTCAAGGTATCTAAATTAGATTGTCTTCTAGCTAGAAAATACAGAAAAGTGGAAGTAACTACCCTGGAAGTAAACTTCATTGTAAACTTATGCTGA
Organism: Lagopus leucura; assembly: GCF_019238085.1. Classification (NCBI taxonomy): domain Eukaryota; kingdom Metazoa; phylum Chordata; class Aves; order Galliformes; family Phasianidae; genus Lagopus; species Lagopus leucura. The sequence goes on along the minus strand of NW_024962264.1, from coordinate 32,765,001 downwards.
AACCTGAAACTATATGCCTTTCACTATTATTCTACTATCAAAATCAAGTCTATGGGAATTTTATTGAAGAGTGTATCAGTTGTCTTTGTAACATTAGCAACTGCTATTAAAGATAATAGGTAAGAAGTGGTAACAGAGAGAAGGTGGTATCTTGGACTGACATCTTTACTGGCAGGGGTGATGGAGCAGTTTATGAAACTTTTCTAGTTGTATACTCCCCCCTCTTCCCCCCCCCCCCCC